>NC_043007.1:29240599-29353099 GCF_006345805.1 Octopus sinensis
AGGCTGCCTAACACAGCTCCTGCAACACTATGACTGGGTGTTGAAACAGCTACTAAATGGCTCAAATGTGGATGTAATATATCTTGACTTTGCAAAAGCCTTTGATAAAGTCGACCATGGTATGATCTGTCACAAACTGCGTGGTCTCGGCATAGGCGGGAAACTTGGAGAGTGGCTGCACAACTTCCTAAAAGACAGAAAACAGGCAGTTGTGAGCAATGGAGCCACCTCCAGGGAAACGCAAATAACAAGCGGTGTCCCACAGGGCACTGTCTTGGGGCCACTGATGTTCATAGTGGCCCTTTCAGACATGCCTTCAATTGCTACGATGACCACCCTTGCTAGCTATGCAGATGACACAAAAGTCTCCCACGCAATACAAAACCCTGAAAATATTGCGCATCTGCAACATGAGCTGGACACAATATACAGGTGGGCTGAGGACAACAACATGCAGTTTAATGCAGGTAAGTTCCAGGCCCTGCGCTACTGGCACACAAAGGTAAATGACGTGAAGACTGGATACACTGGCCCAGGAAGAATTGCAATCCCTGAGTCAAAATCAGTGCGTGACCTGGGCATTGACATGAGCAATGATGCATCTTCCAAATGCATATTGCTAATGGTGATAAAATGCAGACGGCTAGCTGGATGGATTCTCCGAACTTTCAGAACAAGAGAGAAGGAGACACTGATGGTCCTATGGAAAACATTTGTCCTCAGCCGCTTGGACTACTGCTCCCAACTTTGGTCACCACACAATATAAAACAAACAGCAGAACTCGAAGCAACTCAGAGAAGCTACAAAGAAAATCGTCTCAATGCAAAATGTCAGCTACTGGGAAAGACTGAAGGTATTAAACCTCTTCTCCCTGGAGCGGAGGGGAGAGATATGCAGTGATATACATCTGGAAAATCCTGGAGGGTCTTGTCCCAAACTTTGGCATTCAAAGTTACTCCAACCGCAGAACGGGGCGCCGCTGCGTGGTGCCAAGGATTCCAACATCACCATCAAAATACAGGTCCAGATACTGCAACAGCTTGGGTTTCAGAGGACCACAGCTCTTTAACATCCTCCCTAAATGCCTGAGAGACTTACATGGTGTGGATGTGGGTTTCTTTAAAACTAAACTGGATCTCTTCTTGTTGGGAGTCCCAGATGAACCTACCTCACGACAGGAGACACGGATGCGGGCAGCAGCATCGAACTCCCTTGTTGATCAAGTGCCACGTATCAGAGGTGGATTCACAAACTAGTGTAGCTCATTCAGCGGTGGTGCCCCAGCATGGCCGCGGCCTTCGGGCTAAAACATTTTTAAGGATTTAAGGATATATTATATATATATAATATATATAATATATATGTATATGTATTATATATATGTATGTATATATATATGTATATATAATATATATATATATATATATCTTATTTATATATATAATATATGTATATGTATTCTATATATATATGTATATATATATGTATATATATATATATATATATATCTATATATTAGTATATATATTATATATATATATATGTATATGTATTATATATTATATATATATATATATATACATACATATATACATTATATAATCATATATATATATAATACATACATATATATATATATAGAATATATATATATTATTATATATATATATATATATATTATATATATATAATATATATTATATATATCTATATATATATTATTATATATATATATTATATATATATATTATATATTCTATTTATTATAATATATATTATATATATATAAATATATAATATATATATATATATATATATATATAATATACATACATATATACTATATATAATACATATATATATATAATACATTACATATATATTATATATATATATATATTTATACTTGTAAAAGGATGTGTAGGTCCAGGAGTGGCTGTGTGGTAAAAGCTTGCTTCCTAACCACATGGTTTCAGGTTCAGTCCCACTGCGTGGCACCTTGCACAAGTGTCTTCTACTATAGCCTTGGGCCAACCAAAGCGTTGTGAGTAGATTTAATAGACGGAAACTGAAAGAAGCCCATAGTATATCTATCTATATATATATATAACAAATAATATATAAACATATGCATATATACATACCTACATCTATATGTATATATACATGCATATATGGGTACAGGACATAAAAAAAAAACGTTGAACACAATGAGAAACGAAAACATAAAAACAAAACCATGGAAACGGACTTTTTTTCAAACAACGAAAGAACAGAGTACAAAACATACAGCACAAGGAATATTCCCCTTCTTCAGTTGTCCCTTTTTTGTCTACTCCCCGTTTCAAAGGTAAGGACAAGACGTGACTTCGTTGAAACAGTCCTTCCCACAAGGCAAATTAAATAAAATTTGGGATTTTTTTGCGGAGGGTAAAAGTGGTAACAAGAACAAAACAAATAATTCTTTGCCCATAAATTACTTTTTTAGTTTTCTGGTGATTGATAAAACTGTTTTGGTCCCTAACCCCTCACCTACGCCAAACACATGTTGGCGCTGACCATGGTGCCTCACCCAGTCGATGCAAGAATGGAAAACAGACATTGACGATGATGATGATGTATTTATATAGAGGTATGTATGTACTTATATGAGGCAGAAATGTATTGTTGGGTGGATGTGTGTGTGTGTGTGTATGCATGCATGTATGTATGTATGTATGAATGCATGCATGCATGCATGTATGTATGTATGTGTTTGTATGTGTGTGTATGTATGTGTGTAGTAAATATCAGTTGTTAGTATATACACACACATACTCACGTGTATGTGTGTGGGTGGGGTGGGGGTGATGTTTACTTAACACCAAACAAATACTTTAATCCATTCCAACACACAACAACAGCAATGATGTCATCTTTAGAATAACAAACAACATTCATTGTCAAGGTTGTGTGGAGTAGCATTAGTAGATATGGATTGGCGAGATTAGTGGGGTACCCAGGGTAGAGAGAGAGAGAGAGACAGAGGTGTGGTGTGGGTAAAACATGTGTAGCATGGTATAGGACACTGTGGTCTGCATTGTGTATATACTGGATGGTGTAGTGCTGTGTTTACATGTTGAGGTGAATGCAGAGCATAACGAGGGCAAACGGAGGGGGATGGGCTGAATGGGGTGATACGTTAATTAACACAGTAGAACATTTGCTTCAGATTTTGGCACCAGGCCAGCAATTTCTGGGGGAGGGGCAAAGTCTCAGTACGCAACTGGTATTTATTTTGTTGACTCCGAAAGGATGAGCGGATAATTCGATCTTGGCAGAATTTGAACTCTGAACGTAAAGATGGACAGGATGCTGCTAAGCATTTGGCTCAGCCTGGTTATGATTCTGCCGGTTCACTGAGTCTGATGAAGACAACAGTATGATGACATAAATATCAAGATTGCTTTATAAAGCAAATATTTTTGAAAATCGCCAGACTCCCTTGGCACCTGTGCCAGTGGCACATAAAAGGCACCCACTACACTCATGGAGTGGTTGGCGTTAGGAAGGGCATCCAGCTGTAGAAACACTGCCAGATTAGACTGGAGCCTGGTGCAGCCCCTGGCTTCCCAAACCCCGGTCGAACCATCCAACCCGTGCTAGCGTGGAAAACGGACGTTAAACGATGATGAAAATGTTTAAAGTATATTCAAAATTTCAAAGAATGGTTTTTAAAGATTCAGCCCACAATCATCACCGAATGGATGACGTGTAAAACTGCTCCTGGATAGGAATCTGTTGTAACATTGTAACTTTCCCTGATCATGTGTTTCCCCATTTCTGATTGTTAAATGATCTGGGCTTATGTACAATATGTTGTCCTGTCTATAATGTTAACATAGGAATATATTTCAGTTGATGAGGCAGCAGGCTGGAAGAGTTGTTAGCACAAAGGGCAAAATGCTTAGCAGCATTTCAACTGTCTTCATGTTCTGAGTTCAAATTCTGCCAAGGTAGACTTTACTTTTCATCCTTTCACAGTCAATAAAATAAGAACCAGTTGAGCTTTTGAGAGAATCTCAGTCCCATGGGCTCTTAGCGCTTAGTCTTCCTGCACATCTGCTACATACAAACACTGCTCTGTCTGTGATATCACTGCATCTCTTATCTGTCCACTGGGTGCAGCGAACGAATTTCTTTCAACTCCTTTCCTACATATGGAGCAGGGCCATTTACCTGACGGAAAGAAAGTTTCATCTTCTTTCTTACTAACAACCACTTTTGTCTTAATTTTAAGGCCCAGGTTTTGTTTCCATACCTGGAATTTCTTCTCCACTTCTGCTTCATAATCTGCAATAAGAGCAAGGTGACCAGCATATAGTAGTTCCCACGGGCACCCAGTTTTGAATTCCCCTGTTATGGCCTGGAGGACTTTAATGAATGAGTGGGCTGAGTACTGAGCCCTGGTGAACCCCTACCTGAACGTTAAATTCATCACTGTATTCATAGCCGACTCCTAACACCCCTCTCTCTACCTGTACTCACCCCCCCCCCTCATCGCCCACCCTCTTTTCACAATCTCACCTACCCACCCCATCTAATCCTTGAATTCACTTCACTTACATATACCTCCCTGTAATTTGGCTGGATGGACCCCTACCCCCCATCACATCTTTACCATCTCCCCCCTCTCTCCATCTGAGGTAGCCATGTCTCCCTGCTACTGCGAAACACCTGATTCTGTCCCTCAATATTCCTCCTGAAGGGGACGTGTCTTGCAAGTTACTTGCTGACCTCATTGCTGTTGGGGCCAAGCAAAATGCACTCAGGACATTCTGTAAAGTGGTTGGCATTAAGAAGGGCTTCCAGCTGAAGAAACCATGACACAACAGACAATGGAACCTGGTGCAATCCTCTGGCCTGAAAGCTCCGGTAGAACTGTCCAGCCCGGAAACCGGATGTTATGTGGTGGTGATGATGATGATGATGATGAGGTTAATTGAATTCGTTTGACCCATTTGTCCACAACCCACACTATCAGAGGTGATGACTACATCTAAAATTCTTCACAGTTTACCATCTTTGCATAAACCTGGGACCTCCTCAAAGTCAGACCACCCCTTTCCTGCCCACATACCCACCACCCAACAAGACACCAGCATTGTTAGGTTCCTCTCTCCAATATACTTACCTTCTGTTTGTCCATCAGGTGATAAAGAAACACTTAACATGTCTGTCTGTTTGTCAGAGAAAGTCAACAAACTCTGCTGGTTAATCTCCCTCTCTCTCCCCCTCTCTTGCCACACACACAACACATCGTTGTCTTACTCTCTTTCCCTCTCTCTCTCTTAGTAACAGATTCTCTTTCTTTTCCCTTTACTTCCTCTGACTTATTCTTTACTCTATCTCTTGCATACACACACATAACCAAGTATGCACGCACCCTCAGACACACACACGCACACATTCAATGCTGTCCCTGACCCAGCAAAAGTCACAATAAACCCAGTCTCATTGAGTTGTTAAACTTGTAAACAGAAGCATGATCTGTAATAAATTATAAACAAGAATTTTGTAATTCTCCATGGGTACAAGTTTGTATGTGTGTGTGTGTGTAAGTTTGCATGTGTTTGTGTGTGTGTATGAATGTGTGTGTCTGTATAACATTCACTTGTTTACATCCTTTTTTCACATGCTGGCATGGGTTAGACAAACACTATCACAGAAGGGGCAGCTTACAGCTTGGATGCCCTTTCTGTCACTCATCTTTACATGTTTTGCAAGAAGTCTTCAAAAGCACAGCAGCACATTTTTTCATGTTGGATTAGGTGATGAAAGTTACAGAGAGGGTCACAGCCCAACTAATTAGGGAGAGAGTTAGTCTAGATGAGATGCAGTTTGGTTTTGTGCCAGGGAGAAGCACCACTGATGCTATAGATCTGGTAAGGTAACTTCAGGAAAAATACCTCTGTACTTGGCTTTTGTTGACTAGGAGAAAGCTTTTGAGAGGGTCACCGGATCCCTTATCTGGTGGTCAATGCAGAAACTAGGGATAGATGAGTGGTTGATGAGAGCTGTACAAGCCTTGTATGGGGATGCTACCAGTAAGGTGAGGGTGGGCAATGAGTACAGTGAAGAATTCAGAGTACAAGCAAGGGTTCACCAAGGATCGGTGCTCAGCCCCTTCTTGTTCATCATAGTCCTCCAGGCAATAACAGAGGAATCCAAGATAGGCTTCCCCTAGGAGCTCTTCTATGCTGATGACCTTGCTCTTATAGCTGAATCACTACCTAGACTAGAGAAGAAGTTCCAGGTATGGAAGTAAGGTCTAGAATCAAAGAGCCTTAGAGTTAACCTAGCAAAAACCAAAGTCATAGTAAGTAGGAAGGCAGACAAATCACAAATCCCTTCAGGTAGATGGCCCTGCTCAGTCTGTTGAAAAGGTGTAGGTAGAAACTCCATAAGATGCACCCAGTGTAAGCTTTGGACACATAAAAAGTGCAGCAACATCAGAGGAAGGTTAACAAGGAAACTAGCTTTTGTATGTGGAAGATGCACAGGTACAATAAATGCTGAAAATGTGCAGAAAATAGACTCCATCAACTGCAAGAGGAGCAAGCTGGAGGTAGTAGATAGCTTTCGTTATCTAGGTGACCAAGTTAGTAGGGGAGGTGGATACTCCAAGAGCGTGGCTGTGAGAATAAGATTAAGCTGGGCAAAGTTCAGAGAGCTCCTATCCCTGCTGGCAATAAAGGGCCTCTCTCTCAGAGTGAAAGGCAGATTGTATGATGCCTGTGTGTGAACAGCTATGCTACATGGCAGTGAAACATGGGCTGTGACAGCTGAGGACATGTGCAGGCTTGAGAGAAATGAAGCCAGTATGCTTTGCTGGATGTGCAATGTCAGTGTGCATGTTCAACAGTGTAAACATCTTGAGAGAAAAATTAAGCATAAGAGGAATCAGATGTGGTGTGCAAGAGAGTTGACTGCACTGGTATGGTCATGTGATGTGTATGGATGGGAACAGCTGTTTAAAGAAATGCTTATCTCTAACTGTGGAGGGAACCTGTGGTAGAGGTAGACCCAGGAAGACATGAGATGAGGCAGTAAAGCATGACCTTCGAACTTTGAGCCTCAAAGAGGCAATGACTGGTGACTGAGACTTTTGACAATATGCTCTGCTTGAGAAGACCCGTCAAGCCAAGTGCATCCATGCTGGTGGCACATAAAGAACACTTTTCAAGCATTGGGCTTCACAGATGCAAAGTGGTTGAGTTCCTTTTGAGTATTGGGCCTCACGAAGGCAATGACTGAGAACTTTGCCATTATGTTGTGCCTGAGAAGAAGACCCATCAAGCTGAGCAAAATCACAGTTGTGGTAGGTACTGGTGTCACGCAAATTGGCACCCATGCTGGTGGCACATGAAAGCACCCTGGTGTCATGCAAATGGCACGTAAAAGCACCCATTACACTCTCAGAGTGGTTGGCATCCAGCTGTAGAAAACCATGCCAAATCAGACTGGATCCTGGCGCAGCCTTCCAGCCTGGTCAAACTGTTCAGCCTATGCTACCATGGACAATGGACATTAAATGATGATGATGATGATATATAGTTTCCTTTCTGTGTTAATCCAAGAGTTTACCTTTTAAGGCTCATAAAATACCTTAACGTACATTTGAAAGAAAGCAGTTATCATTCTTGTTGCTTGATCCGCATGAAATAGAGACCAAAATTCCCTTAAATTACTCATTGAATAATGGTGTCCTAGATACACTTTGTCTGAATAAAAGATTAGAAGGTTACAACAGAAATATCTTTGATTATCGGTTTGCTGGATGAGAACTGACTTGGGGCAAGACAACACACACACACATTATCTTTAAAAGGAGAACATCCTTTGCACTTCATCAACTACTACTACTACTACTACTGCTGCTACTACTATTACTACTACTACTACTACTACTACTACTACTACTACTACCGCTGCAGCTGTTGTTGCTGTATTGAATTGTACAAGAACCTGTTATACTTGTCAATACTACAGCTGCACTATAACACTGTCAAGATATGAGAGAGAGATAGAAGGGGGAGGGGGGGGAGAACAAAAGTGGGTGATGTAAATGTTATTGCTATGGTGATCAGAAGCAATAAGTAGCTATTGTTACACCTGAAGCAACAAATAATTAGTATTGTTTTACCTGGAATGGTTTATTTTGGGACATCCGTGCACATTGAGCAAAGTTCAGTCTTTATATACATGTGTGTGTGTGCACGCACGCATGTGTGGTGGTTTGGGATGTACAGGACCTACCTATTGCCGGTTCTTCTTGCTATCACCACCATCAATGTACCTTCCAGCCTGGCCCACCTCACAAACTACTATCGACCAGTTGTACCTTGTACACTCCACCTTCCTCCTCCCTCTCTGTGTGTCACTCCCCCCCTCCATTTCCTGCCCTCCTTTTCTGTCACACACCCTGGGTCCTTGTCATTAGCTCCATCTTCTAGATCATGTTGCCTTCAATATAGAGCATGTCTAAGAATACTGACCACCCTTACCCCTTACCTGCACTTCCATCACTCATCACACCTCATCGTCACTCATCACTACCATTCATGCTTCTATGTTCCACCACTCATCACTCATCACTCTGAATATAGAGAGGCTGGCAAGCGAGCAGTCATTTGGCAAAGTGTAAAGGGTTGGGAGGACCCAAGGGTCTTGTTTAGAACAAGATACTCTTTCGTGCTGGTACCAAAAGTACCCAGGACCCATGTAAAGGTTCACCATTCCATAGCAAAACCGTTCTTCTACACTTTGATAATTTTTGATATCTTGGCATCTGAAGCAGCTGGAGATACGATAGTTTGACCAAAAGAACCCTGTTATGGCAAGCAAAAATAAATATTGAAAAAAAACCCCCATTTGGCCAAATTTGGACATACAACAGTTTAACATAATAGCAATGATATGAATTCATTGGCACATATTTGGGTGTCTCTCTATAAACACCCAAGATTGAAAGGACCCCCAAAATAACAAACAATTGAGTTCTAAAACTAAATATAACCAATTTGACAGAAACCACTCAAATAATTTCAACAAAGCTGCAACTGTCATTCCACAAAACTTATTTACAATTGCTTCCTTTCCACCTGTTTAATTAGCCATCCAGGTGAACTTCCTCAACACATAAAAAAAAAAGGAATTTATAAAAGGATTAAAATTTATTTTTGAGAGTAAATACCCTTATATACAATGACAACATCCTTTGACAAAAATCTAGGACTGCATTGAGCATGAAATCAGCCCCTACCCCTCTGCAAATCTAATTATTGACTATCCAGAGATTGCAATATATGAAAAAAAAACCACTCTGTGAAGAAGGAAACACTTTCTTCAAATATAAACAAGAAGATTGGAAAAGGTGCCTCGATGATTACTTCTTTCTGTGGAATGGAAATATAGAGAAATTAAAAGTATTTGAAACACTCCTTAACAGCATTAGTAAAAATATACAATTCATTAAATAGCCATAACCAACTCCCATTTCTAGACAACATCCGAATATAGAGAGACCAACAATGAAATGGAGATGGACATTTACAATGAACCAATGGGTGCCACACAATATCTTCCTTTTAATCTATGCCTGCAGGGGCAGACCAGAATGAAAGTCCCTAAAAACCCAGCTAAAAAGATTTGCACAAATGTATCTAATCCAAACATCTAGGACAGAAGACTGCAAGAACGGAAAGATGTTCTGCTTGACAGGAATTAGTCATTATCCTGCAGCAAACCAAGATATTCAGCATCCAGGGATTAAGGCAAACAAAACAAAGAAATAAATAATCCAGGGATTAAGGCAAACAAAACAAAGAAATAAATTGAAATTGTCAAACCTGCCTTATACTTTCAGCTGCAACCCCCAAAACAATGAGGCTGACAACACCATATTCCAAAACACTGTGTTACTGAAAAAGGACCCCAGGTGGAACCAAATCCTCCAAACCCAGAGCATCAGAAAGGGCAAAAGACAACCGAAATTAATGAAAACACTAACAAAGATCAAACTTTATGCAACAGAGTAAACAGTACCCCCCCACCCCGCCCCAAAAAACCTGATTGTAGTCTGTCTGACAGAAGGATTAGGGGTCCATTTTAAACAAGGGTAATTCTTCAAAATAAAAAAAAAATAACTTCAACTACTACTACTACTATTATTAGTTAGGCTGACAAAACGTCTGCTGCAGCCACCAACATTCCTTCTGCTGCTGCTGCTGCTGCTGTTAACTGCAACTCTTGTTGCAGCAAAGTCAAAAGCAAATGAGACATCAGCACAATGTAACGGTTGTAAGGAAAAAAACGAACTCCTAAAATTGATATCGTGGAAAATTTATTTAATTCATTAGATTTCAATTTATTTTTCCTTTTCCATCATGACTAAATCCTCTTTTTAAAGTGTTTGAAACCAGCAGCAGATGTTGATAAAGATCTAAACGCTATCCGTGATAAAGGTGTCAAATCAGTTTCTTCTTTTCACCTTTTAATACACACACACACATATATATATAATATAGAGGATTCATTAGAATCTAGGCATACCAAAAAGTAGGGGTCAGGGATGGCTGGGAACCCTAACACTGAAGGTGAGACAGGCATTAGGACATACCTCAAACACTCAGCCTTCTATGATGAGGTGTCAGGCATTCACTGCCTCAACATATCTTTTATTTGCTTCAGTCATTGGACTCTGGCCATGCTGGGGCAACACCTTGAAGAATTTCAGACAAAAAACTGATTCTAGTGCTTATTTTTTTAAAGTCTGGTACTAATCCTCTTCTGCTGAATCTCAAAGGTATGGGGACATAAACAAACCAACACCAGATGTCAAGCAGTAGGGAGACAGACACAAACACAAATGAAATAGGCTTCCATACAGTTTCCATTTATCAAATCCACTCATAAAGCTTCAGTCAGCATAGAATCTAGAAGACACTTGCCCAAGGTACCCTGCAGCAAGATTGAACCTGAAACCATTTGGTTGGGGAGCAGGGAAGCAAGCTTCTAACCACATAGCTATGCTTGTGCTTATATATATATATACATATATGCACACACACCCACACACGTGTGTTTGTATGCATCACTGTTAAATTGCTGGCTGTGTTGGTCAAGGTCACTAATAAAAGGCACCTGAGTCATTTCTGATTCAGACATTTCCACACCCCCACCCCATCACCCCCGTCCCTTCTATCTCTCCAACCCCTCTTCCCCCCTTCTCTTTCTCCCAATTCCTTTAATGTCACACTGTGTCTGCTTCTCAAGTGCTTTCCCCAACCCATGTTTTAATGAGACTCATTACCAGCAGACACAGGTGAAATTTAACGGTTTAGACTGTCACTTGTAGCTTCATGTAATTATAGGATGGCACCCTAACACTTGTGGCTGTGTTCTGTTATCCACCACCACCAGTTTTCAGTACATTAAGCCAATAATCCTTGCTATATTTGAAGGCAAGTGTTCAACTTCCCTCCTCCCCTGTTATTCTAGATGTTACCCTCCCCCCTCACACACTCAGCCGTCCTCTCTCTTTCCCATCCCTAGTAATTCCACTTGCACAACTAAATTTTCAAAGTTCATGCAAGACCCACATCTGAACTCCTCTGCCTTGACATCGAGGCCAGCACTGCCCACGATGCCCATCCAAATATCCAAGGGGCCCCAGCGAATAAATACTGCTGTTCCGTCTGTGTTTATGATGTTGCTGCAACACACAAACACATCCAGACATCTTAAAATACTGCAGCCATACAGGCTCCTACAATGGAGACCAAAATACTTTAATAAAGACAGACAAATAGGGATACATTGGTATATGTGTCTGTGTGTCATCATCATCCAGTCTTTTAAATCTGGGTTTTGTCCCCATTAATAGGGTTGGCCGAATCTACCTCAATGCCATAGCAACCGAGGTAGGCAGGTACAGCCCACCCCGACCTTTGGACTGGCTGGTGCCCATTCTCCTTTGCTATCAAAAGGTTCTTTTGGAGCTGGATTTTCAATGGGGATCATGCCCTTGCTTACCCCCAACCTCAGTTTCTAGACATGAGTGGTTCCAAAACCAAGGCCTCTACCACGATTTTTAAGAAATGTGGTGGAAAACTAGCTCAGGAAGGCAGGGACGCTACTCCCTGAGACCCCTTTTGGAGCCCCCCTACCTAACTCTTGTGTAACTATTATACAGAAATACCCCCCCCCCCACCACGACTATGATGATGATGATTGTCATGATTGTTTTCCTCCATGCTGGCACAAGTTGGACTGTTGCCCTTCTGAACACAATCCAAACCTGACCTTCCAGTAGACTCTGTACTTCTCACACCACAGTCTAACAATGCTCATCTTCAACTGAGACAGTTTATCTTCAGTTGTGAATTAAACTTCAAGAGTTCAGGTTGAATTCCAGTTTGCCAGTTATGGCAAGCGTCCTCCATCCACCAATGTTATATGAATGGAATTTGGAAGAAGGAACTGTGCAGAAGCTCTCTGGAAGAATTGCTTACCACTTTTAGATTTAGCCCCAGCATCTGGTCTTTTAGAAATGTCTGTCTGGCCCTTTAGTATTGAGGCTAGATCTGTCTAGGGATAACCTGTCCCCCATTCCTCCTCCTCTCACAGACCCTGAACAAGATGACTGACGCTAATTCTTCCCTTGATTCAGCCATCGATAAACAGTTTCCATCATCCAAAAGATTTGGCTGAGGCTGTGGCAGAAGACACCTGATACGTAGTGATGTGGTGGCATTGAGCTCAGGACCTTGTAATTATGAAGCAAACATCCTCACTAATTCTTGGCCAGGCTGGAGACCTGTAAGAACAGTAGCAATATTTGAGGAATGGATGAGGAGCAAAACCGTTTGGAATGAAACAAAACAAACAACATAAATCCTTTGAATTTTTATTAAACTTTCAAAATATTTTCTCAAGGACCACACACACACACACACACACACACACACACACACACACACAAATCATGCATCAAGAAACGTTCACACACACACACACACAAATCATGCATCAAGGACCACACACACACACACACACACACACACACACAAATCATGCATCAAGGACCACACACACACACACACAAATCATGCATCAAGGACCACACACACACACACACACACACACAAATCATGCATCAAGAAACGTTCACACACACACACACACACACCCAATAATATATACAATGATTATTTAACTCAAAATCGGTGTAAAATTACATCCAATGGAAAACCAAATAACATTAAGCAAGTTTCTCCACTCGTTTGCCAATGTCTTATTGTGGTAAGAAGATGAAAGCAAGTCAATGAGTGAACTCTGTCGAGAGAATCGGACACAAAATAGAAATGTTATTCTTGGAAAGAAGAAACGAACGTGGGGAGAGTATGGAAGAGTAAAGGGGAGCATTGGCGCGAATCTGCCATCTCAACCATCATCAAGTTCCTCTTCGTCACTGAAATAAGAATCCTTTTTGTATTTCTTTTTGGAGGTTTGAGTATTTTCCGATGTTGTGATGTTCATGCTGCCATCCAGCATGGTCTTAGCTTGCTCCATCATTTGGTACTGAAACAATAAAATCAAATTTGAGACGTTTAAACTTCCATACAGAATTTTCCATATAGATTACATGTGTGTGTGTGTGTGTGTGTGTGTAATGTTATGTGTTTGATATACTATGAGCTGGGTACTTTATATATTACATTTGATACATACTAGTGTTTATATAGATCGACCCAGAGAGAATAAAGAGCAAAGTGAACCTTTACATATTTGAAACCCAGAATGTAAAGAGCTGACAGAAATACCACAAGGCACTTAGTCCCACCTTCTCATGATTTCTAACATAGGTACAAGGAGAGATTTATTGGCAGGGGCGAAGAAGCAATCCCTTGAAGGGATCCAGTACATGACTGGTAACACAATACTTATAACAGGAACAAGGACACAGATTTGTTAGGATGGAAAGTGAGGGAACAGATAGTTGTACTGACACCAGTACATAACAGGTACACAGGAATAGATGGCTTAGCTTGGCCATAAAAAACAATTTGTCTAGCACGAGGGTGACAATAATACGCATCATCATCATCATTGTTTAACGTCTGTTTTCCATGCTGGCATGGGTTGGACAGTTTGACAGAGGGCTGGCAAACCAGATGGCTGCACCAGGCTCCAATCTGATCTGGCAAAGTTACTACAGCTGGATGCCCTTATACATACACAATCATGTATATACATATACATACAACATACATGTATCAACTGTTTTAAGGAGTTTCTCCAGTCAAGTCCTGCAGCCACCCCCCCCCCCCATCCATCTTTGACAGAGTTTAAATCCTACTAAAGTTGATTTTGCTTTTCATCCTTTCAGAGCGTAGGGATGAGACACCTTGTGGTATTTGTTCCAGGTCCTTGTGTTCTCAAGTCTTGGGCGACAGTTTTTAATCTGTTACCTTGTTTAACAACACCACTAGGCACTGCAGGGAGGGGTCCCCTTTAGCAGGGTCCATCCTGGTGTATATATTGAAGTCAGGTTTCCCTTTTTAGGATGACTTCCTCTCGCCCTCTCTCTCTCCCCTCATCAAACTCAGTGGCCCCTAGTAAATAAAGGGCTATGAGTACTGGTCTTCTCTCCCTCAATAAGTGCTGGGAATTAATTCAATATTTTTACCTGGTAATTAATTGCAGCTGACAAACTTTCATCCTCTTCGTCACCATCCAAACTTTTCTTGTCCGATCTGAGGAAATTATAAAATAACATTGAAATCTGAAACTGATTTGTCTTACTTTTTACAACAATATTTTACATTCATGAACAATAACAACATTATGGTTTTTCTTGTTATTCTAAATTACAGATACAAATTTCAATTCAATTCGCCCAGATTTTCCTTTTCAAAACTGTTTATATTCACAAGATCATAATTTTAGTTGTAAGACAACTGTGTTCATGAGAACTGCTACAGACTTCTGACCCAGTTCTCATTGCTGAATCTGTGGCAGAATTAGAAGAAATACTAGATTTGAAAGCAACACCTAGAATTAAAAACCAGGACTAAAATAATAGAAAGAGAGAAGACAGGACGCTGAATGGAAAACGGCTGTGGTTGATAATGAGAAGAAGAATAGGAAACGGTTCCATATGATGAAACCATTGTAAACTATTAATAGAAGAAAGGTTTGGTGAAAGGTTAAAAGTGGAAGCAGAGTTTGTGGCAGACGAAGAGGGACAATAAACGTTCAGGAAAGATGGCAATTATAAGAAACAAAGAACAAAGTCCTTACTTACTCATCATCAGATTTTTTTCGTTTTTTCTTTGCAGGTTGTTCCCTGTCACCAAGGAGGTTGTTAGGACATTTGTAACTCAAGTGACCCTCTTCCTGGCAAAGAGAAATGAACCCATATTTATGGACGGACTGTGTGTGTGCATGTTTAATTACATGACAGTATACTTCTAATGCTATACACACACACACACACACAAACGTGTGTCAACACAGTTAACAAAAACTCACACAAAGATAATAATAAACATTAGAAATCAAATTAACAACTCCCACTCAGCCCTCAATTCATGCTAGATATAACAGCTAAACTTGCTGGCAACACACTCACTTTTTGCAATACTTAAGATTAGATTATTTCGGCCTATGCCCCTCAACTGGGGCTACCTGATGGACAGAAAGACCGATTTTATGACACCCTCTTGCTGACCACCTCGTTGATAAATGACAAGAACCTTCTCTTTGTGGCTGGTGATTTCAATGGACATGTTGGACAACATACAGGGGCTTTCCATGGCATACATGGAGGCTATGGTTCTGGTTCCCACAATGAGGAGGGAACCAGGTTGCTGGAGTTCTGTGATGCAAATGATCTTATGGTTGCAATACTAACTTCAGGAAACCTGCCAGTCACCTAGTCACCTACCAATCTGGTAGACACACTAGTCAAATTGACTACATCCTCACCAGGAAAAGGGAAAGATGGTTGCTTATAAATGCCAAAACCTTCCCAGGTGAAGAATGTACCCCACAACGTAGACTAGTAGTTAACAACTTCAGGATCAAGGCTAAATGGATGTCCAGAAGACGACCAGCATGGAGGAGAAGGGTCTGGAAGCTTAAAGATCCTTTGAATAGACAGAGATTTAGAGGTGTATTACTCGAAGCTTTTGACGAAATAGAAAGGGATATAGCATTACATGACGTGGAAGACAACTGGAGGTTTCGACAGGACAACCTGCTGAGGGCCACTGACCAAATCTGTGGATGGTGCAAAGTCCCCTCTTGACCCAAGGTAACATGGTAGTCAAACAATGTTGTTGACAGGGCCATTAGGGAAAAGAAACAGGCTTGGAAGGACTGGAAGAATGGTGGAAGCAGGGAATTGTATTAGACTGTCAAAGGGGAAGCTATGAAACAGGTTTATTTAGCCAGGGAGAAGCAGATAAGTAAAAATTTGCCAATGTTCTGTGCTGTGAAGACCAAACACTTGAGGTATTTCGTGCTGCGAGACAGTGTGTGAGAGAGAATCATGGTGTGTAACCTGAATGTAATTTTTTCCCCTCTACTTTTAGTTATATTTTTAGTTGAAGTGTGTTGTTGAATTTTGAAAAGAATACAAGTGTAGCGCAAATGTAATAAAGGTTGTGGATCACTGGTGGACATAGGGATGTTCCAGTTGGATTGATGCCTGCCAGAATATACTTGAGGGAGAGCAACAATAACAACAACAAAATTCAGAAATGTCTAGTACCTACCCCACATTCATAGCAATGACTTTTGTCCTTGTAAATCTTTCTTCTTATAAATTCTGGTGTGCGTCCATTGTCTTTAGCAATGTTACAAGAGAGGGTGCGACCAAACATCTGACAAAGAAACAAAGCTTCAGCAAGTTTTTTTTGTTCTGTTCTGATAAATTTTTAAAATATTACAATTTCAAACATTTCATTCAAATTCCAAAAACGTTGAAAGTCTGACAGAAGAAAAAGTGATATTGCGGACAAGAAGAGGAGAATTATTTGTTAAGATGACTAGACTTGAGAATAGAATATTAAAGACTGTTTAAAACTACAAGACGGTACCTATATATATATATATATATATATATATAGTAAGATCACTCTAATGTATGGGGAAAACACAAATGAACTTCCAGAAACAGAAAATTCCTCGTCAAAGAAATACTGTTAGGGGATTTATATATATATATATACCAAGGGAGATAACTTCAATATTATGGGAGAGATCCCCCTTGGCTAAATTATCAGTTTATCAATTGTTAAAGAAAATATTGAACAGTGATTTATTTATTTTTCAAAATTTCAATGTAGGATGTATTGTAACATGTTTCTGTAATTTTCTATATTTTAACATTAATTTATCATTTAAGTAATACAAATTTATTTGTCATCATTACTGGTCTGGTTACGTATGAAGCTACATAAAATATATCGTGTGGAAAAGTTCTTTTGAATATTGAGCACAAATAGGTCACATTCAATTTAACTGCACCAACGAGTTCATATGAAACACAAACACAAAATATATTCGAAATACAAAATAGAAAACAAATGAAAATAAACGAGACATACTTCTACTTTATTGAGGGCTTTCACAGCCTTGTGGGCACTTTCACGTTCCAAAAACAAGACAAAAGCAACACCCTTGCTTTTGCGATTAGAATCTTTCATAATTGTGACTCTAGAAAAGAATACAACAACTGATGAGGCACAAAAGGAGGATGTAAAATATCTTTCAATGAATCTCTCTAAATCTCTGGAAGATAAACACAGAAACATAAAACTATATTTTAGTTTATATTATATTAATATTGGTTTGAAGGTGGCAAACTGGCAGAATTGTTAGCACCCCAGGCAAAACAGCGGTATTTTGTTCGACTTCCCGTTCTGGGTTCAAATTCTGCTGAAGTCAACTTTGCCTTTCATTCTTTCAGAAGGGTCAATGAAATAAGTACCATGGGGTCAATGTAATCAACTTATCTCCCACCCCCCAACATGCTGGCCTTGTGCTAAAATTTGAAACCTGTATTAATATTGGTTTCAAATTCTGGCACAAGGCCAGCAATTTCGGGGCATCGGGTAAGTCAGTTACATTGACCCCAGAACTCAACTGGTATTTATTTTATCAATCCTGAAAGGATGAAAGGTAAAGTTGACATCAGAATTTGAACTCGGAACGTAAAAACAGACAAAATACCATCAAGCATTTTGCCCGGTGTGCTAACGATTCTGCCAGCTCACTGCCTTATATTATAGTAATATTAATTAGTGATTCACTGAATGAATGGGGTGGGGTGGGGAGCAGAAGTTAAGTATA
Organism: Octopus sinensis; assembly: GCF_006345805.1. Taxonomy (NCBI): domain Eukaryota; kingdom Metazoa; phylum Mollusca; class Cephalopoda; order Octopoda; family Octopodidae; genus Octopus; species Octopus sinensis. The sequence goes on from NC_043007.1 coordinate 29,259,003, forward strand.
TTCAAGTTGAACTTTGAAATGTCAAAAACATAAAATGATGTTGTTTTGGTGTGGAGAAGCAAACATTATCGTTTAATGTCTGCCTCCCCTGCTGGCAAGATGTAAAATAAATGTTTTGATGGCTGGACAAAGTATTGACTGGACTGAACCACAGTACGCAACATACAAAGGGATGCAAACAAACCATGGCGAATTTAGTGATCAATTCGTTTTGAAATATAATGATTTCCCAACCAGGATCAAATCATATATTTCTGTCCATTCAGGGGACAGTAGTATGAGCGACAGTCATGGCCCCTAGTCCATCAGGAATGACCAGTGAGATGCTTAAAAGGTTCGGCAAAGTGAGATACAGCCTGGTCACTTGTATAGTTAATCAGGTTGTACAGGAAGGGGTCATAGCCAATGACTGGCGTAGATAAGGGAGATGCCTAAGAGAAAATTACAGAGATGTCAAACTGCTGGAATGGGTCACAGCTGAATTAGAGAAGAGAGTCAACCTAGATGACATGCAGTTCGGTTTTGAGCTGGGAAGAAGCAGCACTGAAACTTTCTAGAAAGGCAACTCCAGAAGTATTTAGCCCAAAATAAAACTGCTGTACTTGGTATTTGCTGATATGGAGAAAGCCTTTGAGTGGGTTCCTCACATAGTGGTCACTGCAGAAGTTATGGATAGATAAATGGCTGATGAGAGCTACACAAGCCATGTACAGAGGGGGGCGTGAGAGTTGGTAACAAATTTAGTGTGGCAGCAGAGATCATTAGGACTCAATTCTCAGTCCATTTGCATTCATAATGGTCATTCAGGCCATAACAGAGGTGTTTAAGCTTGGTTGCCTGTGGGGTCTCCTCTTTGCTGATGACCTCTTCTAATAGCTGAATCTATAGTAGAATTAAAATAGAAATTGCTCATGGGGAAACGAAAGCTCTTAAACTAGGCGAGTTCGCATAAAGAACCGGTCTTAAACTCCTCTGTCATGTCCTGTGGTCCGATGATGAACAGGAGAAACTGAACGCCGAGACTTGATGGATTTCTACCTTAATTCATCACTGAGAACATTGTTGACTGCATCTTTGTAGATCCCTCACAAGCCACTCATCTACACCTAGTCTCCTCAATTACTGAGATTCGTGCTACATCAAACGACAGACCAACGAAAGCCAGGACCAGTTGTTTACTCTCAGCCAAGAAACCGCAAATATAGAAATATCGTAGAATATAAACATCATGAACGACCTTCCAGACAAAACCTTTCAGGTGTTTTATGTGTATAAAATATACCACGTTTAACTCATTTCAATTAATCTTAGCAGCCTTTTATGTAAAATGAAGATTTATTTGTTAATAGGACGAATGCAGCGTATTGCATTCGTTCTGTAGTGGAGGTCATTTTTTACGTATTCGATAACTTTACTAAATATATATATATATATATATATATACATATATACACACGTGTGTGTCCCCTAAACGACCCCCAGCAGCAAGGCCCGGGGGTTCCTCTGAGATTCCATCTAAAACTAAAGAATGGATGTCAACTCTAAATTAAACTACAAAGAAATAAAACAGGATCTTACTTGACCACTTTTCCGTACTTATTGAATATTTTATGAAGATCATTGTTTGTCAATGAAAACGGCAAATTACTGACGTAAATCGTGCTTTTGCTGGGAGCAAGGCCGCCGCTCATCTTGACTGTCTGGGGCAACACCGGCGGTGAACGGCAACAAATGTTCCTTGTTAAATATTGGGACCTTGTACAAAACTTTAATTAAACTGATTATTGCTTGCTATTGGGATTTTGTTTATCGACTTTGGTTTGGAGAAATGGAGTGGAAATCAAAGTTTCAAGTGAATTAACTCTTTAACAAGTAGAATTACTGCTTGTCTGAGTATTATATACAATAGAATTCCACATCGTCAGTGAATGTGTTATTTAGTTTCGTACATATTGGATTCCATCTTGGCAAGTGATTAAATCATTGACAAAGTCCAACGAGACTGAAACACTCCTGCCTCACTACTAGAACGATGTTCGTCTCACTCCCATATGTGTGTGTGTAAGGGAAATGGACAACAAAAAAACCAAGGCAGGATGAGTATCTCAAATTATTTAGAATATTTAATTAGAGTAAGAGAAATTTGAGTAATTAAATATTGGAAGCCTTACAGCTGTTTCTGTGATATCCCAAGTGATAGGTTAGCATCTCCATACACTGGGTATTCCATCATCAGAGACATGGTGCGTGTATATGAAAGTTCTAGACAGGGAATTCACAGTTTATAAAGGAATAAAATAGTAGATAGAAGGATAGAGACAAGAAAATCAAGTTCACAGCTCATCTTCTTCTTCTGGAGGGTGTGGAGGTTGGTCCGTACTTCTGTGAAGGTATATGTCCTTAAGTATAATCTCAGGTAAATCCAGGCAATACTGCCTGGATTTACCTGGGATTATACTGAAGGATCTATACCTTCATGGAAGTACGGACAGGGAGATGTCCATCTATGTATCATATTTAACGTATATATACCATTGAAATGCGTGATGTTGCAATACTACCAAAATATTGCCTGGATTTACCTGAGATTATAGCTTCATAGAAGTACAGACCAACCGTACAGTTCAAATTGTGCAAAGGACAACTTTGCCTTTCATCCCTTCAGGGCAATGAATTGATGGACCTTTTAAGGGTCAGGATAGATGATTCTTTGTGCTGTTTGTGCAAGATCTGTGTTGTTTTGACACGAATGTCTGTGATAGCATTAGTGCCAAGATGGATTGGTCCATGGCTTTGAATAAACATAAAGGCCCCAAAATAAATCCTTTGTACAATATTCACACAGTTCAATAGTTACATAAAGTGATAAAAGAAAAAAAAAGGTAAAATAAGTGAATATTTGAACTGAAAAAGGAAATTTATTTACAAAATATAATACAGAACATCATCAAAGTCATTGTTGAATATTGTCAACGATTTCAAAGGAAATAAATAGTTTTATTGCAATCCATCAGAAATTAATCCACATTTCACATGATTTGTGATAAATATTGCCCATGTTTCCCTGTGTTGAGTGACCGGATTATGTCCCAACATGGACGTAAACAGAAAACTGTTTGTGTTCAATGGTAAAATATATTCTGTTCCATGTTAGGGGAGGGAAAACCTGGCTGTGTTTTAAGCATTCAATGGAAAAAAAGAAAACAAAGGAAAAACAAATAGATTCTTTGAAAAAGTCCCTTTTTTAAAAAAAATTCCTTCAACATAGACATATGTAAACGTCATCTCTTTATATTTTATTTATAAACATATGTTTGTTTAATAATACCCTCCTCCATACATATATTGAAAAGGTTAAGAGGTTTCACATGAGTGAATAATATATATTACAAAATAGAGAGAAAATGCTTTTAGAACTTTGTCATCGATAAAAGAAAGTATTTATATTTTTTCAAAATTTGTTACCAGTTGTAATTACTAAAAAAGGCGATAGGATTATGCTGAAATAAAAGGAAAAATATAAAACTCTCCCCAGACACAACAAAATAAAACTAATCCTTTTTGATACCAGTTCTGGATGTTGACATGTTTGTCTTACAAGAGCTCTGGCACCACGTGACTTTCGTAAGAAAAACATGACCTTCCAAAACTGATAACAAAAAAAAAGATTAATATAACATTTTTCATTTGATTTTCTCTTTATTTCAGCATGATTAAATCACCATTTCAAGCGATGGAAACCTGTTGCTTATTTTGATAAAAATGTAAAGACATTCTCTCTTTTATTTATGAAAAGTTCTCAAAGAATTTTCTTCTTCATGTTTTTTAATACACACTCACCGTTGTTTTATATATTAATTGCTGGACAAGAGAAATATTTCATTTCACATCTGCATTCCAATCTGGCAAAGATGGAACAAGTCATCATAGTCTAAGTAGGTTCTTAATTGGAGTTAATGCTCTCCTAGACAACCCATGTCTTACTCATATCGTTTCTACAGCTTGATACCTTTCCTAATAACAATCACTTTATTTTTTTTGCACATTTCATTGTGACACTGGCACACAAACACACTTCAGTTTGATATATGATTACCCTAATATATATAGAGAAAGGGTATGGAGGTTGGTCCGCACTTCAGTGAAGGTATAATCTCAGGTAAATCCAGGCAATATATATATAAATACATATACATACCTAAGTTATACATATATAATTACCTAACAACATGCACCCACTGACACACACACACGTATCCAAATGTTTGCTTTATGTCCACTTTCCCCTGTTAGCCCAAGTTGATTAAATACATATTGCTGAGGCTTGTCTTGAAGTCAGAGGTCCTCCTTGCTTCCAACCTTTCCCCATTTTGTTCTCAAAGGGATTTTCTCTTATTCCATTTTGTCTGTGAAAGAGTGGAGCCAGAGGATGGTTTCTAGTAGGGAAACTCAATAAAATGTGATCCTTTTTTGTGTAAAGTTGCAGAATGTGAACATTTGTGGTCCTACATAAGCAGGTAGACACACATACCTGTCTGTCAATATAAATACATGCATATCATCCTCATCATTTAACGACTAGACTCTCATTCTAGCATGCTCAGACACGACTGGGGTAGGTTTTCTATGCCTGGATGCTCTTCTTGTCACCTTCCAGGTAGAATAATATTTTCCAGGGCAGGACATATTTTTCCATGCACGACTAGAAACAAACAACATTGTTTGTATGACCATGACACTTCTTTCATTTCAACCATCATGTGATCTCATGGAAAGGGTACACACACACATACACACTAAGCTTCTTTCAGTTTCCATCAATCAAATCCACTCACAAGGTCTAAGGTGTCTGTGCAAGGTGCTGTACAGTGGGACTGAACACAAGATCCCATGGTTGGAAAGCAAACTTCTTCACAACACAGCTACACCTGTGCATACACACACACACATAACACTTGCTCAGTGTCTCACAGGTCAGGTGGATGAGGACTGACTTAGGGTTATACAACAATAACAAATAAAAGTAGTTTTATTAACAAAGAGAGTACTCAACACAAGATGTAGAGTATATTTATTGATCTGAAAAAAAAAATGTAAAATAGATTTCTGTTAGTTTCAACAAGGGATGTCCAGTTCTTTCATCAATTCTTGACACTGAATTAACATGGAAGTGGTTGAGTATTCCACAGTCATGTCAACCCTAAAAAAAAACCAAAAAAAAAAAAACAGTGTGTCACTACATGTAACAAGAGTGGACTTATTAATTCCTGTGTCAATCCATCCAATGGGTTTCCATACAGTTTCCATCTATTCAGCTTCACTCATAAGACATGGGTTGACCTGAGACAATGGTAAAAGACAAAGATGCTAAGATTGAACCTGGCACTCCATGATCATGAAATGAACTTCTTAATGCTTTGGCCCAAAAGACAACTACTGGTTTACGATGGAGTTTCACGCTGGACAGAGCAATCATCAGTGGGTTAACAGCCATTTGATAATTGCTTCCATCAGCATGAAACAAAGTCAACATCCATCGGGAATCTTCATCCTCCTCATCATCATTTTAGAAGTTATTTCATGTTAGCATTGGTCAGACAGAACTCAGCACTTTCTCGTTACTCTTTGCAGTTCACAACATCTTCTGCCACCAGACAGAAACAGACTCCTGCCCCCAACCCCATATCTACAATGTCATCCATGTCCTACACTATACAGTGGCTGTATTTCATCCACCACCACCACCACCAGTGCAAAGAGAGCTTGTCTACTGCTACTCTGAACACTTTGCATTTCTACTTGAAAACCATTCTTTTCTCTTTTCTCCAGACACGTTGTATAAATATGTCACAATCTCACCTGACACCAGTTGCTACACACACACACACACACACACTCTCACTGAAAGCTAATGGTTTCATTATTCTGATTGCTTTTCCAAGTCTTCTACTTTTGTGTATTTAAACAAACAAGAAAGACAAAAGATAATCAACAGGTTCGGATGTGCAACCCTTTTCCTCACCTCAACAAACAGACAAAAGTGGGAAAATCAGAAATTCCAAAAAGCAAAGGAGAGAAGCATACAAACATACATACATACATGTGTGTGTGTATATAGAATCAGGGCAGATTGGGTATAGAAATCCAAAGTTTGTAAAATATTTATTAGAAGCTAAAACAGCAGCGTTACTATTTGGACTTTCACTTTTTGGACTTTCAAAGCAGAAACTGGAGCCTGATGCAGTCTAATCTTGTAAACCCATCCAACCCATGCCAGCATGGAAGGTGGACATTAAAAGATGTTGAACATACAAACACACACACATGTGAGTGTGTATGTTTGCAGAAATACTGCACGCTAAGGCGGCGAGATGGCAGAAACGTTAGCGCGCCAGGTGAAATGCTTAGCAGTATTTCGTCTGCCGTTATGTTCTGAGTTCAAATTCTGACGAGGTCGACGTTGCCTTTCGGGGTCGATAAATTAAGTACCAGTTACGTACTGGGGTTGATCTAATCGACTTAATGTCTTTGTCCCCTCTATGTTTAGCCCCTTGTGGGCAATAAAGAAATAAGAAATAATGCACCCTACAGAATAATGACAAACTGATGCCAACAGATGTTTTGTCCTACAACTTTTTGTACCCAATGTAAAGAACTGATGCTCCTAAAATATCAAAGCCTGAAGAATACCAACCAGCCTCTTTTCTGCTCCACCATATGGACTTATCAAGAAAATGTCTGACGTCACTAAAATAGCAAAAACAACCACATGACCTGAATTGACCAATAGAAATCTAAAATGCTCTCCCCTCACAGAAACCATTGAAAACCTTTTCATTCTTTTCTCTCTGTTTACAAACGTCTGATGCTGTGGCTGTGATCTATGACCATAAAACTTTAAGTAGTGTGGTGCTGAGTCAAACTGTTGTGTAATAAGTGTAACACCAATCAAATATGTTGAGTGCAAGTTTGTTTTGTTTGAAAACACACCCGAGTGTGTATGTGTGAGTGTGTGTGTAGAGCATGTATGAATGAGAGGGAGAGGGAGAGAGAGAGAGAAGGGGAGAGAGCGCTGTGCAGAGCTAATTCTTTGCTCTTGCTGGAGACAAGACAACCTCTCTGGTGCTGGTGCCACAACGAAATGATGAACCCTGTAGAGTCTCTTTTGTACACTGGGTGTTAGGAAACGTACCCAGTCACAGGAATCGTGTTGAAAATGGAAAGTACGAGCAAGATGTGGTTCCGAACCCATGCAAGAGGGCGGAGAGTTGAAATGGCAACTGAATCAGACACGGATGATCTCTCCATCCAATGCCAGCATAGAAAGGGGCTATAAAACCGATGATGATGGTGATATAGAGACATCATCAGTTAACATCCGCTTTCCATGCTGGCATGGGTTGGACAGTTTGAAAACTGGTAAGCCACGGAGCTGCACCAGCTTCCGACCAGATTTGGCAAGGTTTCTACAGTAGCTGGATGCTCTTCCTAACACCAACCATCAACTCTGTAAAGTGATTTGGCAATAGGGAGGGTACTATAAACAAGAGAGAGAGCCCCAACATGTGTAGGAGGGGAGTAACCCCAAATAAGAACTCATTCTGACTGTAATGATGTGTCCAACCATGCCATCATGGAAAAGAAAATGTAAAATGATGAGGATGATGATGATGATGATGATGAATTCTTTCTTTTGCAGAATAAATTGCATTTAAAATTTTATAAATAATCAAAGAAGTCCTTAAAAGGAAATGATTTCCTTCTGATTGACTTCCTTCCCAATACTTTATCATTCACCAAAGACAATTTAAAATGGAATTTGTGGGTCAGTCTGGAACTGTCTTCACTCTCTCTCACACACGCACACACACACACACATAATTCCATAAAGAGGCAAAGATACTGACACCCAGTTTCATCAAATGGTCCACCTTGTTATCATGTTTTATATAAGTCGTGTATGTATAAGCATTACACACACACATTTATGTATACGTATATATATGTGTGTGCGTGTGTATATATTTCCATCCAAATACAAATATATTCAGACCATTTGTTTTGTCAATCTGTTGATCCATTCCTGTATTCTTCCTGGACCATAATCTTCAATCCAAATTCAGTTTCTTCACACCTAGTTTCAAGGCACCAGCCGTCTTACGTAATTCTCGTTTCTCTTGGAGTTCTTTCTGTCTTTGAAGTTTACGCTCCTCTCGCTCTCTCCTCTTCCTTTCATTCTCGTTGAGTGAACCTGTTGAGAGAAATCAGCACTTTACAACCCCAAATACATGAGAAGCCACAGAATTTAAGTTTAGGTACACAACACTATTGTGACATAGTTTCCTTCAGACATACTTTTGATATATATATATATATATATGTATATGTATGTATGTATATATATGTATGTATGTATGTATGTATGTATATATATATATATATATATATATATATATATATATGTATGTGTGTGTGTTTGTGTGTGTGTGTATGTGTATCATCATTCATCAACATTTAGTGTCTGTTGTCCATGCTGGCATGGGTTGGATGGCTCGGCCAGGGCTTGTAAGCTGGAAGGCTGCACCAGACCCCAGTCTGATTTGGGATGGTTTTCTATGGCTGGCTGCCCTTCCTAACGCCAACTACTCTGAGAGTGAAATGGGTGTGTTTATGTGCCACTGGCAAGGGTGCCATTTGCATGACACTGGTGTCTGTCACCAATACAGATTAGCACACATTCAGTCCTTTGGTGTTTATTAAAGAAACAAAGCATAAAACGAAATGGCTTGTGAGAGCTGAACAAGCCAAGCACAAAGATGAAGAAGCAAGTAAAGTGAGAGTCAGCAATGGTTTCAGAGATGGATTTATTATTGTGAAGGTCAGAGTTCATCCAAGTTCAGTCTTCAGTTCTCTCCTGTTCACATGAAAGGCACTGTGCCAGTGACATGTAAAAGGTACCCACTACACTCTTGGAGTGGTTGGCATTAGGAAGGGCATCCAGCTGTTGAAACCAAGGCAAACCAGACTGGAGCCTGGTATAGCAATCTGGTTTACCAGTTCCAGTCAAACTGTTTGACCCAGTGGTCCCTGAACTTTTTAGACCATTGACCCCTTCATGGAATTCTTGACCCTTCATTGACTGCCAGGCATGTACAAGGAAATAAATAAATAATAATAATTAAGTAGATGTACAGTTTCCAGGCATTTATAGATCCCTTGAATAGTCCCATCGATCCCCCAGGAGTCAATATTAACCATACCAACATGGAAAACGGATGCTAAATGAAGATAATGAAATCGAAATCAAACTCAGTGACTGGCATCCGTGTTAGTGGAGTGCTAAGAGTACCATACGAGTGAGATCGTTGCCAGACAAACAAACTGGCCTCCATGCAGGTGGCACGCAATAAACACCATTCGAGCATGATCGTTACCTGCGTCACCTAACTGGCACTTGTGCTGGTGGCACGTGAAAAAACATTCGAGTGAGGTCGTTGCCAGTGCCACTGGACTGGCTCCTGTGCAGGTGGCACATAAAAAGCACTATCTGAGTGTGGCCGTTGTCAACACCGCCTCACTGGCTCTTGTGCCGGTGGCACGTAAAAGCACCCACTACACTCTTGGAGTGGTTGGCGTTAGGAAAGGCATCCAGCTGTAGAAACTCTGCCAGATCAGATTGGAGCCTGGTGCAGCCATCTGGTTCGACAGCCCTCAGTCAAAATCGTCCAACCCATGCTACCATGAAAAGCGGACATTAAACGATGATGATGATGATGATTATATATATATATATATACACACTTGGAGTACCTGGCTTTGCCTGGGTATCTAAAAAAAAGTATCAGAAAGCATCACATAGCCTAAAGCCTTCTTGACAAGATGCATCCTGATGCAAAAATCTTACCTACCTGGGTAGAAAACTGGCCTACAACCTGGAACACCCACAAATTTCCTTATAAGATGGTATATAGTATGTGTGTGTGTGTGTGTGTGTGTGAAGTGCAATTATAACATTCTCTAAATAAGTATGGTAAAGAAAGGTTAAAAAAAAAGTCTTCAAAAATAGTTTAAACTAAAAAGAGGGATATTTAGTCCCTTAAAAACAAACAAGATCTTTAAGGTCATACCTTTATTTGAACCTGTGACATCCCAGTCTTCAGTATTGTCCCAACCATCTCCTTGCCAACTCTCAGGTTTAGATGGTTTACTTCCGATGTCTTCACTTGGTGCCTCTGGTGACTTACCACCACTAACATTTGGTTTGGTAGTCTAGAGAGAGAGAGAGAGAGAGAAAGAAAGTAAAGGGGAGACTCACAGCTGGGCAACAGAATGACTTTGTGCGGTTGTGGGGTTGGGTGTGAGAGAGTGCAAGCGAAAGATGAAGGGGAGGGGAGTGGAGAGTGCATTGCATCCTTAAGCAAGGTATTTCATTTCATTCAACTGAAAATGAGCACCAGTAACAGCTTGGGGTTAACACTATAAGGGACTGGTGCCCTGCCGAGGATAAGCTCTGCCTGGGGGTTGGGGTCAGTAAGCTGAAGATAAACTTTAACTTGAGTTCAATCCCTTGTCAAGTCGAATATCTTGGAAACATTTATAAAATCAAACAGAGGATTTGCGTTTGTATGAAGAACAGGGATCCCCAGGTGAAAAGAACAGGTTAAAAGCCACCACATCATTCTTTATAAACCCTGAAGTGGCTGACACACAAAATTCCCTTTTCACATAGTTATGAAAGGGCCAACTGATACCGACTGTCGACCTCAGCTAATAAAATGTTAATGGAGAGAGAGAGAGAGAGAGATCAGAACTGAGGTTTACAGTATGTGAAGGAAATGAGAGAGAAATCTTTTACTGGATAGGACACCAGTCACTCACAATGTAACTTCTCACATGGTCTCAGAGATATTATTAATAACCAAAAACAGGCCAACAGAGTGTCTATGTAGTCACTTGATCTACTAAAACTAACAACTAAATTACCTTCAAATCACGTGTTCTTGGGTATGTAATTGTTTTTTTTTAACATAAAAACCTGTGGGATGGATACAGCTAATACATGTTTGGGCAGCTCAGAGCAAAAAAATCAAACAATGAAAGTAGAATAAAGTGTTCTGCTCAGAAACATATTGAATAACCTGCACAGATTTCAACTGGTCACCTACGAAGGTGTGGTGGCCAAATAGCTTGTCCCTTTGGACAGTTAGAAGCTATTACTGCAACAACATGGTGAATTTTATGATTCATTACTGAAGGAGACTGACCAAGGACAGTCCATAATCTCAAGTATTTTCAGTGGTATCTACGTACAGCTAGGTGGACTGTGGCCACATTACAATGAACTATGCCACATTGTGATACCTACATACAGCTAGGTAGGCTGAACTATTGACAGTGTGCTGTGTTGGAGACAAGCACATTTCAACTGCTATAACATAATAATAATAATATAATAATGAAATTATTGTATACAGTACTCAAGTGCACCACAATATAATAATATAATATAATATATTAATATAATATATTATAATATATCTCTCAATAATATAAACCAATGTGGCTGTGGTTTACAGTGCAACATCAGTCGCACCCTTTGCACTTACTGAGTTGCTGAATCCTGAGCCATTTAACAGAAAAAACCAAACCCAACATGGTCAGGTTCCTGTTTTGTTATGTTTGGCAGGAAAGAAAGATCTCTGATGATTAATTGGATGCTGTATCTGCGATATCACACGGATGTTGATTATTAATTAAAATGGCGTGGAAATACCTTTTTCTTGACATTTGTCAGAGATGTGAAGAAATCTGCTTCGCTTTGGTTCTCGTCCCAGGCATAAGAACTGGCTGGTTGGAGCCCCGGAGTATCTAAAGTGGGAGAAAACTCGTCATCTCCCCAGTCACCCCAGCCCTCAGTGTTGCTGGGGGTTTCCAAACAGCTGGCCTCCTACAACATCAAAAATACATACAATAAATACATCAGCCTATCCAAGACAATCTGCAGGGTGGATGGTCATGGAAGGACAACCAGCCACAAAAAAAAAAAAAAATCTGCCTCAACTAAATTTTGTCAGAGCCATGCAAGGATGGTTGTTAAAACAATGAGAGAGAGAGAGAGAGAGAGAGAGAGAGAGAGAGAGAGAGAGAGAGAGAGAGAGAGAGAGAGAGAGAGAGAGAAATCACTTTGATATATTTCAAAGTGCTAGTTTTGAAGATTTCTTTCTTGGAATGTATTGATGCAATTCAATATATATATATATATACTAAGCAATAAAGGGTTTAGCAACAAATTGCCTTACCACATACCGAATTTAGAAATAGCAGTCAAAGAGTTATAGCTATTTCTTCTACTAAAAAGGGTGATCTCAGTAAAAACAGCAATTGGAAGGCAGACACAAACAGGTAAGAGAGAATGAATTGACGGCAATCTATCATACATTTTTAAGTTATCTACGGACGTACGTTTCGAAATCAAGCTTTTAGGAAAGCATAAGAATTAAATATTAAATATTAAATAATTCTATCTTACCGAAACTTCTTTTCTCTTCAGCGTAGAATACTATAATCATAAATGATTATATATTGAATTTTGAGATACTAGAAGGCACCAACTCAACTCAGTATCAGAGCGAGCTAGAATCCGCAACTAGTATCACCGAATTCAATTTGTGAATGAAACGATTGTGTCACCAGCCCCTTCCCACCCGCGTGAGGCTTTTACATGCCGAAGACTACTTGGTGTAATTGATAATTATTCCAAATTAATTAATTTCACCCTTCATTATTACGGATATATATATATATATATATGTGGTATAAATGGATAAAAAATACATATTTATTCAAAATTTTACTCTTTACAATTGTTTTGGTTACAAATATTCCACAGTTTGTCAGCTGACAGTGATCTCAAATAATTGCTACTTCATCAGAAGTAGAAAAATATTTTCAAATAAATAAACTGCTTGAAAATATTGTGTCAGAAATATTATATAAGACATGAAATCCTTTTTGGTTCTTTTTATGGAAACAAAAATGGTTTATAGGACTGCAAAAAGAATTGCTCAAATGAGACAGAGACAAAAAAACATCAAATTCAGGCCAATGACTTTATATAACACCACACTTCCATACGTGTCATCATATATAAACATTACCATGGCCTTCAATTTCACAATCAAGTCATTGACATACGCTACAATACGGGTGCAAAAACGTATTTAAAGAATATGGGAAGTCATCTGGTTTGCTCCCCACCACACCCACCTTTTTCTCTTAAAGTAAGAAATCTGCCCAAACTGTTTTTTAAGATTCTGAAGGAGAATTGCCGAAAGAATCACAAGTACTACAACATCTACAATAAAAGCCTCCATTTAATTTTCTTACTCAATAATGCCAAATATTTTTAGTCGATTGACATATTTTGGCAATTCATTTTGGTTACCTATTTTAGTAGATTTGTATTTTCCTTTTCTTGACTATATATTTGGTATTTTTATGTGCATTTCTATTTTTTACCTTCTGTGCTTTTATATATGTTGAAGGCCACGGTAATGTTTATATATGAGGAAATGTATGGAAGTGTGGTGTTATATAAAATCATTGGCCCAAATTTGATGTTTGTTCTCTAATCAATGTTTATATATATATATATATATATATATATATATATGTCACCAACCTTATTTTATGTTCCCTTTCCCATGTTATCACAGTGTGAGACAGTTCTTATTTGGTGTTACTGTCCTCCTAGCTGTTCCAGAGGACCATGGCTGGGTTGCTTGTTCCATATTTGACATTTTTTTCTATAACCAACTGGAAATTCTTGCTAACAGTAACTATTCTACAAATTGCACAGAGAGGACATTGACTGTTTCTCATCTCTCACAGAATCTATAACTGGCATTTTGTCAGTTACGATAACGAGTGTTGCAGTTGATCCGATCAATGGAACAGCCTCCTCGTGCAGTAAAAGTGTAAGTAGCTGAGTATTCCACAGACATGCGTATCCTTAACGTAGCTCTCAGGGAGGTTCAGCACAACACACAGAATGTGACAAGGCTGGCCCTTTGAATTACAGGTTCTACACATTTTTGCCAGCCGAGTTGACTGGAGCAATGTGAAATAAAGTGCCTCGCTCAAGGATACAACATGTTGCTGAGAATTGAACTCACAACTTTGTGATTATGAGCTGAATACACTAACCACTAGGCTACGTGCCTTTACAGAATCTAGAATGAGTTTATATCCTGACAAGATTTCATAGAATGGTCAGTTTTTATTGGCAAATCTTGTCTGGAATATAAACTCCTCATAGATTCCGTCTTAGACTAGAAACAGTATTTTCTCCCTCTCTCTGCCTCCCTTCTCTCTTTAGGTTACAGGTTTTAATGATAATTACAGGTGCAATTTATATATCTGCAGAAATATAAACCTTGGTGAATTCTTACCAGAGCATCTTCAAGACTTCCCCAGTTTTCATCATCTTCCCAGCCGTCAAACTCTTTCTTCTCTCCTGCTGCCACATTTTGGACATTGGACGAGTTCTTGGGTTTGTCATCGAGATTTAATTCCTAAAACAATGAAATATTAGAAACATTAACTAAAACTAACAAACCACCACCACCACCACCATGACCACCACTACCACCACCACCACCACCACCATGACCACCACCACCACCACCACCATCTAATGATGAAAACTTGTTTGGCTGAAACTGAACTCACTCTCAAAATTACTCTTGTTAAAGAATAATAAATTTGTACTACTCTACCAAATGGATTGAGTAATCCTTCGATTTAGTGTAAAACTGTTTTATAACATAAACCCAAACATTAATAACACACACACACACATTATATATATATATATATATATATTATATATATATATATATATATATATATACTACATACTACTCTACCTCTGGTATTTGAATACTATTTTTTCCACCTTGTTTCACATTTATGTGTTTACTCTGGTATATATCTATATATACACATACACACACAATAGGGTTCATTCATTTCCCTTCTACCAAACCCATTCACAAGTTTTAGATCAGCTCAATGCTAGAGTAGAAAACACTTGACTAAAATGCCACATGGTAGAATTGATCCTAACACCACATGGTTGAGAAGCAAGCTTCTTAACCACACAGCTGCCCCTGTGCACGTGTGTGTGTGTGTGTGAATGACTTTGGATTTCCTTCATCTCTCCGTGTGCCTTCATTTGCTGATTGTAAACAGTGGTTTCACGAATGACATCTTTTGTTTGCAGTCCACCACAAAAATATGTCCGGATTCTTTAACATGTCTTCACATGTTGCATGGTCAGTTGGAAACAAAAAGGTCTTGTTCATCTGGTGTCCTTTACTTCCAGTTGTCTACATAAAACATCTCCAGGTTGTTTGTTGATGAACAGACTGGGAAATTATTGCCTTACTTGGAAACAAGTGAGGGTCATATCTGGAATGGAATCCAATCTTAGAAAACTTTGCCCCAACATATTCTTGTCTGACCATTGAAAGGCTGGAGAAGTAGCCATTAAAATGACCAGGATGATGATGATGATGGTGGGTGTGTGTCGGACATCAATACCTGTTATCAAAAGGCAAGCGATGCTATGAAAGGCACACAATTTGCTACCAGAAGATATGAAATAAATCCAAGAAATATTTCTTTAATTTACCATTTCATTCCAGCCTTCAGACTCCCAACCTTCATTGCTTTTTGGTGTTTCTGGTTTGGAAGGAACAGAATCTCGCTCCTGAGACTCTTTTGCTCTCACGGGCGGTTGTCCTGCAACAAGAAGATGAAGAATAACAGCAAAATCATTATCAATAATAATAATAATAAAATGTTTGTGTGCATGAAGTATGGAGCATAAATGAAACAAGAAAAAAAAAACAACTGGTAGTAAGAGGAATCTGACATGACACACACACACACACACACACATCATTTGCCATGATAGATCGCTAGCCACTACACATTCTTTATTTTCTCTCCTTGTTTCTTTCTGTGGAAGAGCATAGGCTCGAAATGTTAAAGACTTTTTCACTTCCCGAGCGTTATACTAATACATCTGTTTGTTGTCTACTCCAACTGTCTTTGTCTTGTTTTTTTGTGAATTCTCCCCCTGTATATATATATATATATATATAATATATATATATATATATATATATACACACATATATACTGCTCTTCACCAATCCCACCTTAACATCACCCAGCTAGAGTTCTCATCCCTTCATCATTTACAGAACGCCTTTCTTCCCCCACCGCTCTCTCCTTCCTTTTCACTTCCTCCTCCCCACTTCTACAATGCATTTACACTGCTCATCCTCTTCTCTTCATCTTCCTATTCCAACGGGCCCCTTCCCACATCACACCCTCAGTCTCCTTTTCTCAGACTGACTTCTTTCCTCTAATGACCCTTTTAACATTCCTCTCTACTTTCCCTCACACCTACTAACATTAATCCCTTACACCTCTGGGATGCTCACCCCTTACAAATGTTAGATACCCTCACACCCCACACCCCTGCCTAATCCTTTCCTTTTTTCTCTCCTGTTCCATGCCATACAGCACCATCCTCTTCTCTTATAATTCTTCATCTCTCTGATTAGGGTTATCACCTTCCTTCTTTTATCTGCTCCCTCGTAGGATCACTTTAGGGCCTTAACCTTGCAAGTTACAAGGCAAGCATTATTCGTGCTGGTACCATGCACTTTGTGAGACTAAGATCCCCTTCGACTAAATGGGGCCACAAGAGAAAGGGAGGCAGCTTTATGTATGGGGATGAAAAGTTAAAGCCTGAACAAAGGGGCCAGAACAGATACAGGGCTGCTGACATTATCCAGGAGTGGGTGGAGGTGATTGGTGTGGAGTTAGAAAGTGAGATAAAGATGGGGGCCTGGGGGGTGGGTGGGTGAATAGAAGTTGAAAGAGTGAATGGAGAGAGGAAAGAGTAGAAATGAAGAGAATAAAACCAAAGTTGTGGCAAAGAAATGTGAATGACTGCCACAACATCACTTACCATCGGTTGGAGTTGAGGTTGGACTAGTGTTCACAGTAGGAGTAGTAGTAGTAGTGGTGGTAGTGGTAGTAGCACCACGGTAAAGTTTCGATGTAAGGGATGTCATCCCAATAACAGCCCATCCGGCCCAGCTTGAGATGTCTCCAGCTTTGGAGCCACCGGCTGTGACGTCTTTCTCTGTAAATACATTTATATATTGTAACAATACTCAAACATTATAATAACTGTTGCAAGAACACTGTAACACCAGTGTAACACCAGTGTAACACCATTGTAATAAGACAATAAGATCATATGACATTTGTAGCAACTCCAACATCAGTCGTAACAATATGGTCAGGTGAAAAATAACAGCTGGAATAATGATTCAAATTCTGGCACAAGGCCAGTAACTTTGAAGGGGGGGGGTTAGTTGTTCACATCAACCCCCAGTGTTCAACTGGTATTTAATTTATTGACCCCAAAACGAAGGAAGGCAAAGTCAGAATCTGAACTCAGAATGTAAATACAGATGAAATACCAATAAGTATTTTGCCCAACGTGCTAACGATTCTGCCAGCTCACCAACAGCAGTTGTAATAATGGTTTCAAATTTTGCCACAAGGGCATCTGTTTCAGAGGAGGGGGACAAGTCGATTACGTTGACCCCTAATGTCCAACTGGTACTTATTTTATCAACCCCGAAAGGATGAAAGGCAAAGTCGACCTCGGTGGAATTTGAACACAGAACGTAGCGATGGGCAAAATGCTGCCAAGCATTTCGCCCACCATGCTAATGGTTCTGCCAACTCCTCACCGCCTTTATAGCAGTTGCAATAATGACATCTCAATGGGGTACTTACCAATCATGGTACCTCAACGAGGTCACATTCAGCATGTAAGCCTTATAAACATGATGTATCCCATGGAGTAATGTCTTTGGATTGAAGTAGTTTGTTGGGCTCCAAAACTGAGACAACTGAGTCAGAATCACTTTAACAACAACAACAAACTATAAAACACACAACAACAACAACAACATTTACCCATTTCTTCACGTAATTCTGGATTTTCCGATACTTTTTCTAATTTGCTGAGAAAACCATTAATTGCTTTGAAACTCTGAAAAACAAAGAAAGTCTTTTAATTGACTGGGAAAGGGGTGGAATGGTGCCATTCTACATGCACAAGATGATGTTCACTTCTTTTCTATTATAAACTAATTAATCATGTAAGAAATTAATTGATTGATTGCTTTGTCAAAGTCTTTTGTCACACTTCCTCGTTACTGCCACAAGTCTCTGTAACAGTTCCATTTTCTGACATTTAATGCCTCTTCCTTCCGACCAATTTCTCACGCTTGACATCCTTCTCCTTTCTCTGCTTCTTTTCCCTTTAATCTTTCCGGTCATTGCTAAATTATCCAGGCCCTCTTTTCTCATCACATGGCCAAGAAATCTCAGTTGCTTGGGCCTTATCTCACAAAGCAATTTACTATCAAATGCAGTCTGGGTCATCACTTCTTTATTAGGCAATTTGTCCTTTGTCTGTCCATGCCATCCTCAATATTCTTCTTAACAATCATGCAACTGTGACCTTTTCACTGGCTTCCCTCCTTCATACTAATTCCGTATAAGTATAGTAATAGATTTTACAGTAATCAGAGCATGGTACAGTCTTGTGACTTGTGGGATCTTCTGGAACTGTCCATGTCAGCATGGAAAATAGGTATTAAATGACGATGAGTAATTAACAGAAACAACTTAATTAATCTTCATATTACACTGTCATTCCTATCAGTGAAGATATATGAAATAACCAACAGCTGTTCACAAGGTCACAAGTTCACATCTCACGGCAGAAGCAGTTGTTGTGTCATTCAAGTAAGGACAAAATTCTGTCGGACACGCATTCTTTCATCATCATCATTGTTCGACCGTGGTCGTGACAATGGAATTTACCATGTTGCGCCAGACTTCACGGTCCATCATAGCATTACGGAGGTCCTGTTGCTGGATGCCTAGATACCCAACAGTTTCCATTCCACACTTTGGGGTTGTGGCAATCACTTATAATATCTGAAGTGATTTGACATTAAAAAAATCTTACCATGAAATTATGATTATATAAATTGTAATGAGTGAATTAATTCTAAGAAATTATAATTAATTCAATTACAATTAATCACAAACTTCTTAACCACACAGGTGTGGATGTGAGACAAGAATTTGCTTCCCAACCACATGGTTTTGAGTTCAGTTCCAATGTGTGGCATCTTGGGGGAGAGTCTTTTACTAGAGCTCTGGGCCAATCAAAACCTTGTGACTGGATTTGGCAGGTGGAAACTGAAAGAAGCCAGTCGTATGTGTGTGTGTGAATGTATATTTGTGTCTCCTTGTCTAGACACTATGTGACAGTTGTAAATGAGTGTCACCTGTCATAGAAGCAGTGTCATCCATTTCCAGTTTTCAGTGAAAAACATTCTGGGTCATGGGAAAATATCACCTTGCTTGGAAATAGGTGTGTGACAGGAGAGGCACCCAGCTGTGGAGAATGGGACTCAATAAATTCCACCTGACCCATGCAAACATGAAAAACTGGACGTATGATGATGATGAAACCAAAGTGATTAAAGATGAGATGTTAAAATGAAACAAAAGATAAGAAATGAAAGGTGATGCATCGACTTACTTGATCCCGGACCGATTTACTGGAATCCAATGTCAAGACTGAGAGAGCAGGTATTAATCTCATTGCTATCTCAGACAGACTGTAATAATTCTGAGTGGCTGCCATGGCTAATATTCCAGCTTGTCGAGCTGGAGGGAACGGATCTTTGAGAGCACGGAGAAAGGCAGAGCAAATAATCTTTTGTCGGATCTGTTGGCAAAAAAGAAACATTTACTAAGAAGAGAGCTGTTAAACACACACGTATACAGTGTGTGTGTGTGTATGTTTTAATGTCATTAAGTGGTGGCACTTTAAGCTTTTGTCAAGGACCTCCACCATAAATGGGTTATTCTTTGCTTTCTCTGTTTGAGGCCAAATTAACTGAATTAAGTTAAAAACTTAAATTTGATGCCAAATAGAAAATGTACTGATTACACGTCATTATCTGTAATATTATGTTCAAAGGAGACAGAGGTATATTTACCTGGGGATTAAGGTAACCAGCAATTTTACCAAGGCACACAGTAGTATTAGTTCTGATTCCACCCTATAACAAAGAAACATTGGTTAGTCATGTTGAAATATCAGAGGAATAGCTAAAACGATAAACTCATCCTAGAATCTATTCTATGTTATTGCTATAATGAATCTATGATGGCAATATCCTGTGTTAGAGGATATCAGTGTGTCTCTTGAGCTCTGCTGGAAATTTTCCAAGTCCTGTAATGATTGAGCAGAAAATACCCAAAACTGGGTTTGTTTATTGAAATGGTCAGAGCGTCTTCCCTTGTGCTCAGATTATTGTGAAAATTGAGAGTGGTGTAAGAGGGTTTGTTTTGTTTTTAATGTAAATAGTTATTTGTACTAAAAAGAATGGTTGTGGATGTGTGGTTGTTAATAAATACATAACAACAAGTAGAAACAACTGATTCACTCAAAAAAGATAATGAAAAAAGAGGTTAGTAATTAATTCAATGCAATTAGTGACAAACTTGGACAAACAAACATCACAAAGAAATAAAGGGCTTTACTTTGATCCTTTTTTGTAGCATTTTTGTTATGTAATTTACAGTGAAACTGAATGACACCTTCAGAAATAGTATCCTCAGGTAGACATGGATGTTTTGATACAATATTCCAAAAATAAATGACAAAAATTGAGCAACAAATGCATCAAATGAGTGTCACAGAATATAAACGAACGACGGAGGAAAGGATTAAAGGTGTCTCACTCAGAGAATTTCTGACTTCCTTTAAAGATGGTTTTTTTTCAATTTGAATGTTCTCACAGTGGATCTACTTCCAGGGTGAGAATCTCTTTTCATAACTGACCAGAAACTGGTGGCCAGTTAGGTCAGTGTGCGTCCAGTTTTCTGTAATGGATATTCTTCTTCAGAGTGGCCGAAACGTTGTCCAAGTGGAGAGAAAACTCTGTATTTGCAGTATTCTAGAGTTCAGATGTCTTTCAGTTGTATCCTGGAGACGATCAGTGAAGAATTACTTGATTACCATTTCATTGAGAAGATACGTGGACAAGTGGTTAGGGTGTTACACCCAGGATTGCTGGATTGTGGTTTCAATTCCTGGACTGGGTGGCATGCACCGTTTTGGAGCAAAATGCTTCTTTTTATGTTGCTCCAGTGCTGTGTGGGGATTGGAATGCCAAAGAATAGACCCAACATTTCCTTTGTGTGTCATAAAAAGGCAACTAAAAAGAGGCTGAGGCTGGATTTTCACTCTGACCTCTTAAATCCTCACTAGCAGTGACCACCCAAGCAGACCCATGGGTTGGAGGGTTGTCACCTGAGTGGTAGAAGTGCCATCTGCCAGGAGTAGGGAATCAATAACAAATGGAGGCTGCAGTGATGTGCAGTTACAGTGCAAGCCTCCATGCTGCTGCTGCTGCTACTACTACAAGGTTTTCCATCATTGACAAATTTTCAAATTTTGGAGCCTTTTTGTTGAATTTTGAGGATTGAGCTGGATTCGGTCATGATTTAAAGAGAATTGGTGAGATAATTGGTAGAAGTAGGCTGGGAATTACAATATACCACAGCCACACAACAGACCTCCATGCAGGTTGTCAACCAAATGTCACTAATGAGAATTTGACAAAGCTGTTAGCTCTTGCATCCAATGTCCTGCGCTGAGGGACGACCTGGCCGTACAGTGACCAGCCCAGAGAGACTTAATCAAACTGAGGAAAGGTAAATGATAAGAATAATTGACAATTAGAAAGAACTTAATTACTTGGTCATCTTTCGACTGAAGACGGGCAAAATGTTTCATTAGTTCTTCGTTAAGGTTCTTGTAGTTTAATTTAGGAGCAAGGTGAAGCATTGCCTGTAATTAAAGAGAAATTTAGAAAACATTAGAAATTACAGAAGAATTATAAAAAGAAACTGAAAGTTTTTTTTGTTTCTTCTTTTGTGTGACAAATGGTTGGAGAATGGTTTCAATAGCAGACTCAGGAATAAATCAAGCCTTGTAGCAGATAGAAACACAATATCTTGCACCATCAAAGTCTTCTGGACTCACCAATGGAGTCTCAATGTGATCAATTGATATGCTAGAAACAAAAGCTAAACCTCTCTCAAATCATAATGAAATAAGAAGGACACATTAAATAATGTAGTCTATGATATACTATGGTGAATAAAAGACAACACGTTCCCGAGTGGGACGTCGATGATCACAGATCGGCTGGATTGGGTCTGATCTGGACTAAACAACAACAAAGAGTGGGCAAAGTGAGTGTGTTACCTTAATGGTACTTTCCCGCACAACTGGATTTGTATCCATGAATCCTTGGATAACATGTGGAAATATCTGGTCGTTAACTGTCGGAGTTTGAAGATGTTCAACAAAAAATTCAATCTACAAAAAATACAATAAAATATAAAACAACAAAAATATAAAATATATATTTATAGGTTATTGATTATGAAAAGGTCTGAGACCAGCTGTTATGATTTACTACACACACCTTGGGCAAGTGTCTTCTACTATAGCCTCAGGCCGACCAAAGCTTTGTGAGTGGATTTGGTAGAAGGAAACTGAAAGAAGCCTGTCGTATATATGTATGCGTGTGTGTCTGTGTTTGTCCCCGCAACATCGCTTGACAAATGATGCTGGTGTGTTTACGGCCCCGGAACTTAGCGGTTCGGCAAAAGAGACCGATAGAATAAGTACTAGGCTTACAAAGAATAAGTCCTGGGGTCGATTTGCTCGACTAAAGGTGGTGCTCCAGCATGGCCACAGTCAAATGACTGAAACAAGTAAAAGAGTATACCTACACATCAGTTTCACTGAGAGGAGAGAGAAATGATTGTGGGAATGATGTGTCTGGTCAGATTCTTAAGGTACAAGAAAATGGATAGGAGAGAGGCTAGGGATACAGAATGGATGGGTAGGTTCACAGGAATGTGAAAGGAGAGAGAGAGAGATGGTTAAGAGATGGAGATAGAAGTGAAAATGGATGGAGGGTAGTCAATAGCAACTCAGTTTGGGGGTGGGGGAGGTAAAGGAGAATAAGAGTGGGTCAGGGAGGAAGAGGAGGAGGTGATAAGTGGTAGTATATAAAAGTGGAAGGAGAGTGGGAGAGTAACAGTATAATAAACTGGATAAATGAGAAATAGGGAGACAATGTGAACTGCAGGAAGTGAGGGCTTGGCCCAGAAGGGACATTCTCGAAAAGTTGCAGGTTGACAGCTGCAGGAATAATGAGAGGCAGAGAGGGAATTTCAGGGGGATGATGTTGTGGGGAGGAAGGATTTTGATGGTTGTAGTGTTTGTGGAAATGACTGTTGTGATCTGTTTCTGGTGTCAGTGGTGAGTAGGGTGGTGGTGTGGGAGTAGTGGGGCTTCAGAATCATCCTTAAAAAACCATATTCCTCACCTATTTGAAACTAAACTCCTTACCTGAGGAGAAAAAAAAACAGAAGAACAATAAAACTACACTTGCTGTTTGAACCATATTCTTAAGGTGTACCAAAGAACAAGAAGTGGATATTCACCTGTTGAAGAAGTTTGACACGAGTAGCACGATCTGGGGAAGAAAACAACTTTATAACACAGGGAACTATTTTTTTCTGGTATTCTTCAGACTGGAGAAGTTTGCCCACCTGGAATTGATTAGAAGAAATATTAATAGAAAGAGAAATTGATGTAAAGTTACAAAGTGGTCTGGGTGCATTTTACATGGCACCAGCACTAGAGAGGTGGCCAATTTATTTGTAATAAAAAAGAAAAGACCCTTGACTGAGTGGGGATATAGCAGGGAGGGAGGTGGCTGTATGCCAAGTGTTGAGAAGTTAAGGTATGAAAGGGGTACAGGGCTACCATGCATTATTTAAGGGTGGATGGGAGGAGCTGGAAAGAAGACAATGATGATAGTGGTGAGAAATCTGCACTTTTATATTCTCAGATGAATTCTAAATCTTCTTTGTTGTTATTGTCAACAAGCAATTACAGATTCTAGAACGTTTATATGACTCTTTAGAAATCCTACCTTGAAAAGCGGTGCCAATACTGCAGAACCAGCATTACCATATTGGAAAGCATCTAATAATTGTGGTAGAATCTTGTGTTTACAGAAATGTTGAGGAAAGGAATCTATGGCAGGAGTCAGGTTGCTGAAGAATTTATTTTTTGCTGCTTGGTCTTGGATCTGCAAAATAAGGGACAACAGCATCACAATGAAAACATCTCAGATTCAAAAACTAAGATTCAAATATTTTAACATTTACAAAAATATCATCAACTTTAGGTTTATATCATCAATACACATTTGTTTGTCTACCTGTATATCTGAAAGCTAGCGAGTGGATTTGATAGATGGAAACTGAAAGAAGCCTGTCATATGTGTGTGTGTGTACATGAAAATATGACACAGTCAGAGTACTCACTTGAATTTCTTCAAGGAACATAATTGTCTTCACAAAACTATTGTCCATAAAATTGCCATTCTCTTGGCAGTCCTGGAGGAAAGCTGAAGGATTTGGTCGACTTTTGGGATTGGCACTGACTAATTGACAATAGTTCCGTGCTAAATTCTTTGGAATCTGAAATGAAGAAAACATTGAAGAATAAGATTTGAAACACAAAACATCTTTGGTGAAGTTATTCCTTCCTGGAATTTATACTTCCATAGTTAAAGTAGTTACCATTTTATAGAGAGAACCGTGTTTGGTTTGCTAATATAAAACCTTTGTTTCACAAAAATAATTTTAACTCTTTAGCATCAAAACCAGCCATATCTGGCACAAATATTCTCCCTGCTTTATGTTCCTAACAGCCAGATCCAGCCTCTCACACCTACCCTACAATGTCAGTCTAATAATTACATCATCAAAATCTCAGAGCTACAAGATAATCCAGGATTAATTCAAAACAAAGTGAATAAATGTTAGATTTGGCAGAGGAATGTGAAGGGTGAAGGATTCAACCACGTTGATTGTTTATCAATGAGCTTTTCTTTAAGGACCACTGAACCTTCAACATTCAGTGGTTCTCTGAGGAAAGGGAAACAAGAGTGGGATGGTACACTTCAGTGAATATTATGCAAACTGTGTGAGGAGGAGGAGTGTGTTGCGACAGGTGTGCTTAAATAACGAGTCTACTTGATTATGTGGTTGGGAGAGTGTACTTACCTTTTCTATGAAAGAATAACCTGGGGTTTTGTGTAGGGTACCCCAAGTTGCCCAATATGTTTGCTGGTCATTTTGGGGATCATTATGCTTTGTTCTTGATATTTTCCCATTTTTACTCAATTTTTATATTTCATCCCTATATTGCCAATAAGGTCTTTACCCCTTGTGGCCAATAAAAGAAATCATTATCATTATTACTGAATTGAAACCATGACTTAATCAAATCTTGGCATTAATCTAATTAATAACACCTTTCCTACAAGCCAGCAGCTGCTGCAGCTGGGGCAGTCACCATCATCATCATCATCATTGCTGTCATTGTCATTACTGGGTTATTTTATTTGATTTCTTCCTTTAAATCATGCTTTAATTACATCTGCGTTACATATAAGCTTCTAATTATTTTGTGTATTTCTAATGTTTCCAACATAATATATTGTAGACACACTCTTTGATTTCCTGAGTGGCATGTCTAATTAGTTCAGCAGTAAAAATGGTGAAAACGAAGATATTTGGGAACACTTACCTTTCCGAGGGACTTTAGGGCTGAGGACCGAGGCAGGGGTCCATTGAACACCTCCCATATCAAACAGCCTAAACCCCACATATCAATAGACCTGTTAATGAGAAGAGAATATATATATATATATATATATACATATATAAATGGGTGTGTATATATGTACTGATATGTGTATATGTACAAGTGTGTGCATGCATGTATCAGTGTGTGTATATTTACAGGTGTATAAGTGTGTGTGTTTAGAAGTATGTGACACTAAATGTGAGAATGTTTACCTGTGACAAACTGGCACAAAATCCAGGAAGGGCCTTAGTTCTTGTTTGCTGTTTATCATAAACCAGTGCAGAATAGTTATAGCCTAATGGTACCTATTGACAGCTAGGTGGAGTGGGCTGCTACAGGCAGATAATTGTCTGATGCATGGACACTACACAGAGAACAACAACACGCTGTGGTACTTAGACCCTAAATAAACATGTTACAAGCATGTTATCACCTGAGACATTGAGTCTCAGGTGATTTGTTTACTTCAACCCTAGGCTACCATTGGACCAGGTTCCACTTGTCAGTCCCAGATGTATTAAACATCTCTGCTGAAAGCAAAATGAGCCAATGAGGGAACCTCAAGAAGATTACTCACATGGCTAGAAGCAGCAGCCATATCTCGTTGAAACAGCACCAAGCTGCTTCAGAAAGGGAGGCCACATTAGACAGTGTAGCCCTAGATACACTGTGTCTAAATAAACAGTATGATGGTTACAGCTGAATGCATTATAGCATTGACTGTTGCAGCTGAGCAGAGCCGGAACAACAACAACAACAACATACAAGATATATAAACCAGGGACTTACCAGACGTGACCTCCAGTTGCTTCTGGTGGGTCGTACATCTTCAATGTTGGTAAAACTTTCACCGTTGGTTGACCGCTGGCTGAATATAAATAATCTACTCCACCAATCTTCCATTCTCCGGCCAGGTCAACAAACACTGACCATAAATTAATGTTGTTGTGGATGAAACTGCAGTCGTTGTTTAAGAAAGCAACACCTTTCTAAAAGTAAAAAGAAAACTGATGGTGTTCGATATTTTATATGAGAAACAGGAAGTAGGGGTGAGTGGCGAGATGAAGAAGGGGACAAGCAGTTAACGGGGTTGAGGGTTTGTATTTATTATGGGGTTCACTGTACTGTGTCCAGGGCCAAACATGCAACAGTCAATAGCTCAGCCCATCTGGCCAATTGCAGGTACCTTTACAACATGGTATACTTTACAGCATTGTATCAACGACTAAGAATATTTTGAGCAAAAGCTCAGTCTACCTGGATGTAAGCAGGTACCACCATACTGAAGACAAATATGAAAAACGGTTCCTATATATATATTTACACACACACACACGTCTGTGTTTGTGAGTTTGTTTAGATACCCACCCCAAAAGCCGCTCCCAATGAGTGGCGTCGTTGCTGCTGTCATTTCGTCTTGAATTGAGTGGACTGGAACAATATGAAACCAAGGGTCTTGCTCAGGAACACATTGTGCTGCTTGGTCCAGGAATTGAACCCCCAATTGCCAGATTGTGAGTGCAACACTCTAACCACAAGGCCTTGTATTTAGCAGATGTAAATACTGGAGGCTCAGAAAGAGTCTACAGAGAGAAAATCACTCTAATAAATTGCAAAGAAAGGGAGAAACCTGCTCAGTTCTGGTGACAAGTGGTGACCTTGGGTTAAACAATAAACAACATACCGCAACTTGATGAAGTCCCCAGGAGATGGCAAGTTCGTTGCAGCTGCCTTCTTTATTGTCCTCAGTGAGATAGGAACAAAGGGGGACAACTGATTCGGTCACAATGTAGATTATACGATCAGACTGCAAAGAAAAGAACACAATACACATTGTTAGCGTTAAGAAATGTTAACAAGTCGAACGAAAATTAACGTATAGGGCCGTGTTTTAGAATGTATTTTATACAAAGATGAAGGCAGTGCCCCAGCATGGCCACAGAGCAATGACTGAAACAAGTAAAAGAAAATCAAAATTTTTTCCCATTTGACATTTTATTTTTTTTTAACAAATGTGATAAAATTCCAGGTTTACTCATTTACAACAACACCCTATCTACACTAGAAGACACACGGATGCACGCACACACACACAGAGGGTTTCTTCCAATTTCTGTCAACAAAATCCACTTGCAAGGCTTTGGTCAGCCTGGGACTATGACACAAGGCATTTACCTAAAGTGTCACAGAGTGGGGCTGAACCCAGAACCATG
The DNA here is from genome assembly GCF_006345805.1 of Octopus sinensis. Taxonomy (NCBI): domain Eukaryota; kingdom Metazoa; phylum Mollusca; class Cephalopoda; order Octopoda; family Octopodidae; genus Octopus; species Octopus sinensis. The sequence continues at coordinate 29,287,149 of NC_043007.1, forward strand.
TGGTTGGGAAGCAAGCTTCTCAACCAACAGCCACACTATACTTATTCATTGGACAACAGAAAAAAAGAAACCCAGATATATTTATCCACCAAGAACTGTTTTTTTGACAAATATAAATTGGTGACAGAGGCAGTATTCATATTGGGAGGTGATATCTCCACTTTAACATGGGTGTTCCCTTAGAACAAACTATACTGTGGTAGACACCCCAAGAGAAACTCTCTCATATTGGCTTTTGGTGCACAATGGTGGGAATTACTTATCTCTCCCTTCTAGTCATATAAAAAAGGGGTGTATTTGGCACCAAAAGTCGGTATCAGAGTTTCTCTCATGGCATCTACAGCAGTAAACTTCATTCTAACAAAACATCCACGTTTTTAAATCGGGGATAAACCTTACCCCTTGCTATTTAATACTGCCTCTGTCCCCAAGATATATTTTTTGAACAAGGTCACTGGCCAATCGTGACACCAGGGCCTCTTCTGGCCCCAGTTTTTCCTATATATCGCTGGTAGGCAGACGAGTTGCTACTCTCTCTGAAAACTGTGTTGCAAATATTTAAAAGATGAGGATGAGACAATGAACGGAAACTGTTGCAAGTATTTTGGGAAGAACAAAATGAAGAATGCAATATTTTGTATTAATTGAGAAATTTTTAATTTTTGCCAGCTGGTCTTAAACTTTTGGCCATGACCAATACACACACACACATATATATATATATATATATATACACACATAGCTGTCACACAATTGTAAACATGGAATGCATTAGCAAAAAGAAACGGTAAGATGGAGTTGGATACAAATTGTTAACACATAAAAATGATTGAATCATAAACCAACCTCTAAGCCATCCAGGTAAGAGAGTATGTTTGGATGTCGAAGAGTTTTTAGTCTTTTAAAGGCAGCCTGAGCCGTTTGGAGCTGGAAAATGGAAAGATATAAGGGATGAACGGATGTAAAGTTTGTGGAATAGAAATTCAATAAACAAAGTGGTGATGGAAGGTGGGGGGGAGGTGAAGAAATTTTGCACTTGGAGCAGGGATTGGTGAGTGGATAGGAGTAAAAATCCCCATTGCAAAAAGTCAATGGTTCAAATACCATCACTGGCACCGTGTTATGTCTCTAACAAAGATATTTAATTGTCAAACTCTGCAGTCCACCTAGCTGTAAATAGGTACCACAATGCAGGAATAACTCAATGTTCTAATCACTCCAAAACTGAGTTTATAACCTGCTTCTGATCGTTGGCTTACCAGCAGCAGCAGTTCAAGTCTCCTGAGAGGAGTCTGAGTTAAACTGAAGAGTCAGGGTTAAAAGACAACCATGGAGACATAGTCTGAGGTCAGACTGACTGAGAGAGAGAGAGAGAGTGGCAGGGGTAGACAGTCTCTGCAAGCGTGTGTGTGTGTATAGATATGTCGAGAGAGAGAGAGAGAGTGAGTGTATATACATGATGACATGTGTCAAAGTGACAGAGAAATGGACAGTGTGAGATGTAGGTTATGGTAGGTGTGTGGAGGGGTATGTTATGACAGTAACGATGTGGCAGGGTGGTGGCAGTGGTGGGAATGGTGTGAACACTACCAAAGCCATTCTTACCTGGCTACTGTCAGCACTTTTCACATCAAAAGCAAAAATGGAAACAGCATCACCATTGACCTGGAATGAGAATTAATGGTTTCTGGTTTAGGTAGAAGATCACAGAAGACTATACACCGACGACACCTGGGATATGACTGGTATAATATGGCTTATCAACTCCACAAAAGTGCAAGGTGATGTCAACCATGGCAAGATCAAATCTCTTGAGGCGTAAAAGTGAAATAAAAAATAAACAGAAACAGTATTTATTAAAGACACAATAATTATAATTTATTATATTAATAGATTAGGTTATATTAGATTTATTTATACAAAAGTCATTATTTATGCAAATATTTAGTAATTATTATAATAACAGATATAATATTGTTGGCTTCATTAATTACATAGAACAGTCTGGAGTTTTGGATGAGTTTGCTAATTGAATTAATTAGAGCAAGAAGAGATAATTAATCAGCAATGTCCTGCATACATGCCATAGTCCTGATAAGTATGTAGATAAGAGAGAGAGAGAGAGAGAGAGAGAGAGAGAGAGAGAGAGAGAGAGAGAGAGAGGGAGAGGGAGAGAGAGAGGGAGAGAGAGAGGGGGAGAGAGAGAGAGAGGGAGAGAGAGAGAGGGGGGGAGAGAGAGAGAGAGAAGCCTGGGTGAAATGAGTAGTGGACAGTTTGAGATTATAGGAGCCAGATATGGAAAGGAGACACTCAGTAGTTGAGGTGTTGACTAAAGATTGAATATCTCACCTGTATTTCAAATGAGAGAGAGAGAGATTAAAGCAAACAATAGAACCCCCTGCCCCGTACCCTTCATCTACCCCTTTTGATGTTGCTGTCAGTGTGAGACAGAAGTGGGTTAGGATACAAAATAAGAAAATCAATTCTAATACAGAGCACCCTTACAACACTGTAGAGTGTGTGTGTGTGCCTCGCTCTGCTCCTTTCAGACTGTAGGGATTAGGGCAGTGTTAACTAAACAAGCTGTCATCCTGTGTTGCAATTAATAACAAATCCACAGGGTATAATTAAATGATCTACTTGACTCAATGGTAAGAGAAGGAAGGACATTACAAACACAATCAGTTTCTTAGACTTTCGGCCAACTAGAAATAGTAGCAAAACCTCCCTCAAATCACACCCTGCTACCTTCCTATTTTCGCTCCTAACAACTTCCACATGGTACCTGGATTTACTAGAAAGAACAACAAAATCTAAAAAATCAAGTTTACTCTGAACAGACAAGGAAAAGCCTCTGCACAATCACTTGACCTGCTAGAAATAGCAACCAAGTTTTTGTCAAATTATACCTGACTGAAAGGACAGATTAGATAATGTGGTGTCTTGAAAAAAGACGATATATTTCATCTGTGAGAAAACTGCCTGGAGAACAGCGTTTTTCCTGGTGGTGGTAGTAGTAGAAATGATAGTTTCAAATTTTGGCACAACACCAAATAATAATAATAATAATAATAACAACAACAACAACAACAACAACAGGTGCTGCTATTGAGAGGTTTGCTTCTCAGATACATGGTTCTCGATTCAGTGTCTGTGAGTGGCACCTTGGGCAAATGTCTTCAACTATGGCTCAGGCTGATGAAAGCATTGTGAGTAGATTTAGCAAATGGAAACTGAAAAAAACCCATTGTGTGTGTGTTTATGTCTCCTTGCCTTGACAGTTGTAAATGAGTGTCACTGTCGTCTAAGCGGTGTCATTCATATCCAATCATCATCATCATCAGCAATTAACATCAGTTTTCCACGCTTGCAGGGTGGAATGGTTTGGCTGGAGTTTCTAAGGCCAGGGGCCACATCAGGCCCCATTGTCTGTAGTGGTATGCTTTTTATGACTGAATGCCCTTCCTAATACCAACCACTTTACAGGGTCTATTGGATGCAGTTTATGGGGCACCAGTACCACCAGTGCTTTTAACATGACACCATGTGAAAACATGTCTGGCCATGAAGAAATATAACCTGGATTGGAAACAGGTAAAGGTTGGTGACAGAAAGGGCACCCAGCTGTAGGTCAGTCTCTGCCTCAGTAAACAACATCCGATCCATGCAAGGATGGAAAAGTGGAACAGACAACATCTAAGATTGGCACAAAAAGAACAACCAATTACTCATGTTAGCCTGGAGGGGAAAAAAGGTAGCATTCAAATTGAAACTCCAGTGTCTGAACACACACAAACATTATTAATTATTTGTAGGATTCATAATAATAAGGACACCAAGTCAAGGTTGAAATTAGCACATCCATGTAAATAGTGTGGATGGACATGTCCTAACACTCAAATACATGAATGAATCAATATACACATTCATATAATGAGTATGAAAAATATACATAAGCATGTCAGAAAGCAGTTTCACAGTCCACTGTGAGTTCCAGGTGCAACATAGGGAAGGTGTGGTGTTTACATAAAAAAAAGAGCACAAATTGGGGAGATGTTCACTACAGCTGTTTCAAATGTGTTGAACCAAATTTTAAATTGTAATTCCTCTGAGAAAACAGTTTTCTTCATGATGTAATCATTGTATTCATCAACAAAAAACATGTCTGAAACAGCTGTAGTGAGCGTAACCCAATTTGTGTTCTTTATGTGCAAGTGGCACATAAAAAACACCATTTGAGCGTGGTCAATGCCAGTGCTGCCTGACTGGCTCCCGTGCCAGTGGCATGTAAAAAGTACCCACTACACTCTGGGAGTTGGCATTAGGAAGGGCATCCAGATGTAGAAACCTTGCCAAACCAGATTGGAGCATGGTGCAGCCTCCTGGCTTGCCAGTTCTCAGTCAAACCATCCAAACCATGCCAGCATGGAAAGTGGACATTAAACTATGATGACATATATATATATATATATATATATATATATATATATATATACACACACACACATATATTGTGGGTCTCTGGGAGTTCCTGAGACCCACAATGTGTAGAATCACCTCTTAGTGAGCCACTATTGTTCCTGGGTCTAACTCTGACCCAGAACAGTGGAACCTGTGAGGGTAGCAGTCACAGTGGGTTAATTAGCATATATGATAACAATCCAGATGAGTGGAGGAATGCTGAAATACCTTTTGTTGGTGTCAGGATGTGTAGTAAAACCACTGAGAGTGAGGGACCCCTAGCTGTTGTCACAACATCCTTCTAGAAGGACACCAATGTACAACCTGTGGCCTCCTATGATTCCTGGCCATCTTGCTTTGGCCTGTCATTTGGTACCATTCAAGGTGACTGAGAGAGTGGCACTCACGTTCTACAAGAGCTTATCACTCTAATCCAGTGGCAAACAGATGTCTCTTTGTGGTGACTTCATTTGTCATTCCATCCACTGAAAGTGCTCTACAGATGGAAGGGTGGCAACGGGTGCAGACGGCACCAGTTGGAAGTGTGCAATCAGTTACAACTGTTGCTCTGTCAAACATGCTTCAAACCATGCAGGACTGGATAATCATCTGAGAGGCCATGGACGGAAAGGCGAAAAATACCATCAACCACTTAGAAGTAGAAGGAGATGCAATCATTGTGAAGATGGAGCAATCATCCTGTGTGTCCCCGTCCACATCTTAACATTGCTTGGTAGTTACAAATGAACGTCACTGTTATATAAACATCACTCAGTGTCAGTCTTCCGTGAAAACATGTCTGGCCATGAAGAAATATTACCATGCTTGAAAACAGGTGAGGGTTGGTGACAGGTAAGGTATCCGGTCGTACAAAATCTGCCAGAACAGATTCCGTTTTTCACTCATACAAGCATGGTAAAGTGAAGGTTAAAAAACGATGTAGAGATGATGGTATGTTTAGAAACGTATATACATGCGTATACACACACACACACACACGCATATACGAGTGTGTCTTTGCGTCAATGCTTCCACCCCCGATATGACAACCGATGTTGGTTTGTTTACATCTCCGTAATCTAGTGGTTTGGCAAAAGAGACCGATAGAATAAGTACCAGACTTAAAAAACAAAACAAAAACAAACATAGGCACTGGGAGTGATTTGTTCGATTGAAACAGTTGAAGGTGGTGCCCCAGCATGGCCGCAGGCCAATGACTAAAACACGTAAAAGATTTACATAGCACACATACATTTGTACATATTACGGTTTTAAGTCCCCGGCAACATTATATCGGAATGACAGGTAAAAAGGAATGTGAGAGAGAGAGAGAGAGAGAGAGAGAGAGAGAGAGAGAGAGAGAGAGAGAAAGAGAGAAAGAGAGAGAGAGAGAGAGAGAGAGAGAGAGAGAGAGAGAGCACTTGGCTCGTGCAATGATGTTTAATTATGACTTAAATTGTTTAATATTTCGCTGCAAATATAATTTTTATTTTTTATATTTCATCTAGTTTCAGCTCACGAGCTGTGGCCATGCTGGGGCACGGCCATTTGTTCCCTTTCTAAATTTCAATAAGACGAAACTGATGCAATAATAATATTGTTTGAAGTAGCAGTTGTTGTTGCTCAGTCTCTGGTCAGCACTGACCCAGGCTCTCCAGCCACGACCACACCATCTATTTAGTATATAACTCAACTAACCACCTTATCCAATGTGTCCTTTTATTAAGCCCTCACAAATCAAGGGTCTGCGTAACCATATTCCTCAATGCTCGGTTTCTTTTGTTTTCGAACAAATAATGATTTGGAAACAAAAAAAAAATCCATTTTTTGATGACGTGACTTAAGAATGTAAAGACTAAAGATTTATAAGAAAAGCGGAAGGACACTCTGATAGGAGGAAATAAGTGATTAGATCGATCGTAATATCTAAATGATACGATATTTTACGGACCCTGGAAGGATTAACACCGAAGTAGTGATTTATAGATAATCACAAGGCAAGATATGTTGGTGGGAAGGGTATATAGGGTGTGCCCCTCGAAGAAATGTTATGTTGTTCTTGTTCTTTATGTTCCGAGTTTAGAACAAACCAAATTCGACGTTGCTTTCCACCTTTCCAGGGTCGATAAAATAAAGTTCCAGGCAAGTACTGGAGTTGAATTCATACGAATTCAGTGGTCTTCGTGTAATGTGAATGGAATTGTAAAAGATAAACTCATAGAGAGCCAAGTTTCTTGTTTGCTCTCGTTCCCCCCCCCCATCTCTCGCCGAGTGTATGAAACGTGAAGTTGACCCCAGGAGAGAAATAGTGAGATATCTAAGTAGAATCGTGTGTAATTCATTCGGGAAAAGACCACAATTAACAAACGTAAACAGAAAGGCTGCGTTGATGGAACAATCAAAGACCCTCCATCATCTGCCGAGTTGTAAACTATATTTGGATAGTTTCCTTGTTGGGTCTACAAGAAGGTGAAAGGGTCCATGAGCTCACAGCCAGGTGTCTTCGACTCGGCGGAGAGAGGCAGCAGAAGAACCCAGCTCTACATTGCAGGATATTCACTTATGTAACTAAGTTGGACCCCCCCCCTAAAAGACAAGGCGGTGGTGGTGGCGTTAAGCCAAAAGACAGAAGTTCGCTGCACAAGAAAGCGTCAGACCATCTCAGATTTCTCTGACAAGGCTTGAGTCAAACGGGGGCAATAGCAGAAGACAACGAGCTCGAACTCGGAGAACCAGGTTATTGCGAAGCGAACTTCTTGACCTTACAGCCATGGATACACACAACGATAGAAAATGAACAATAATTTAAATTAATCAAAATCCAATTAAGCACAAAAAAAAAAAAAAACAAAGAAAATATTTTACGAAAACCAGGAAACAGAAGTCCGTTTGGCACAAGAAAATGTTTTAATCTTAAATCAGTTTCTGATCAAAGGTGCTCCAAGCATGACCACCCCGTCTTTTTAATTTTTTTTTATAATGAATCAACATTCAGAAACATTGGGGAAAGATTTTAAAAGTCTTGAACGGAATTAATTTTAGAAGAACTTTCCCTTGGCACAGTGCTACCAAACCCAAGTTATCAAATGTCTCCCCCTTTCCACCCCATTTTAGTTTGGCCAAATGAAAAGTAGCTGTCCGAGTCCTTCCAGTGAGATTGAAACCGTTAACGTTCATTTCGAAAAGATACAAGTCGATGGCTGCAGGAAAAAAAAATTGTGCAAGAGTAAAGGGTATGGTCTGAGGAAGATTTAGCTGCTATTTTTAGCATATTGAGCAAAAGTGTAGAGTTTCCTCAGCCAACTGTACACACCCAGTTTGATTTGCAGTGGAAACAATTCTGGTTGCTGTCACATTACTTCTAGTTTACGATGATTGTCAACAAGCTGGAGTGAGATGGAAACACTTCAGTATCAATATGAGAGGGAGAGGGAGAGAGAGGGAAAGAGAGAGAGACCACCAAGCTGTTGGTATTTTATCACACACACACACACACACATATATATATATCGACCATATAAATGTTGATTAAATGACTTGTACCGAAGTTTAGGATACGAAGTGGGAAATAGTCTGCTGATTTGGTTAAAAGCAAATTTGAGAAACAAGCCCATAGCCTAATGTCACCGAGAGGAAGAATAAGGGATAAATGAATAAATCAACAAGTTTCAATAAATATTTCCCCTAAAATATATCTTAACAAGGAATAAACCTTACGATAAAAATTCCTCTTTCCTACATCTTCCACATCTACATACACACACACATTATATATGCAAGTGTATATATATATATATATATATATATATATATATATGCAAGTGTGTATATATATATATATATATATATAAATGAATGTTTATATTTATACATAACATGACGTGTTAATAAAATGGTAATAATTACCTTCTTTTTCCCAGGATGAAGTGTCCAAAGTGATTTTCCATTTAAAACACTGACAGGTTCACCAACATCATAATTGAAATCCTTGACTGGGTCTCGGGAGAAGAAGGACCACATCGTGGCAGAGGATTGAAACCTCGACTGTCAAATAATCAGCCGCGTGTCACTTTGGTTGGCCACCGGAAAACGGTGTTGGTGTCCACACTAAAATAATAACCCCAGTCTTTCTAATCTGGATTTGATACATTAACTTTTGCAATTGATTCTTGTAATAAAATCAGAATCATTTGATACCAAAAATATTCGATACCATTCTTATGAAATGTTCGAAATAAATTCTGAGAATTTCTTTATTTCCATCGACTGATTTTTCTACAAGTATTTAGAATATCAGGAAATGTAAGGGAAATAATTCTCCACTGTAGGAAGCAAATTAAGAAATAATTATTTAATTGTTTTTTGAAATATTTCGTTTACTCTTCTAAAATTCTAAATTAATTTCGTTTTCTAATTAATATTTCTGCTAAAGTTTAGGAATAAGTTTATTGTAATATATGTCTAAAACATGAGTAATGTTTGTTAATTAAAAATGAGGAATGGAAATGACGAAATGAAAGGTACAAATTGCTGGAGTAATTTAACGTAATAAGAAAACAACGTCTTGTAATTTGATAGTATTTTATTTATAAAATACTCCAGCTCTTAAAATCTTCTTTCTGTATAATAAATTTTCTTAAGTATCTATTAATATATTTTCTTTCTGCAGATATTAAAAGAAAAATATGAAATAAATTATAATGAAACAGGTGAACATTAACAAATCATGTATAATTTTCTTTAATATCTTGTAGATTTATTTTTTAAATATTATTGTATTGGTTTTATTCACATGCATGTAGCTTGTTAATTATATAATTAACATTGGCCGAGCGAAATTCGAAATGAATGTGATTCCGCTATTTAGGTTCACTCTTCCACAGCAATGGCAGAGAGCAGAGAGCCAGAAGTGAGTGGAGAAGTTATGTCCTCTGAAATAATCAATTTAAACGTTGGTGGGCGACGATTTTCAACTTCAAGACAGACTTTAACGTGGGTACCAGATTCTTTCTTCACCAGTCTCCTCAGTGGAAGGATATCAAGTCTAAAAGACGAAACTGGGGCTATTTTTATCGACCGAGATCCGAAATTATTTTCCATCATTCTACGATTTTTGCGAACCAAAGAAATTAGTTTGAAACATGTCGATATCTCAACACTTCGACACGAAGCCGAATTCTACGGTATTATGCCCTTAATACGTCGTTTGGTACTTTGTGAAGATCTCGATCACCCAACCTGTGGCGGTGTGTTGTTTCACAGCTATCTTTCTCCACCAACTCCTCCGCAACCAGAATCCATGGAGGGAGGTCAGTCTCATTCTCTTGTTAGTCTAATTGAATCTGAACTATGTCGACCTGGTGTGGCTCAGAGGGTTGAAGCTGGTGCCAGTAACGAAAGCAGCAGTCCACAACAACAACAACTACATAGCCATTCCCGAAATTCTTCAGTCGATCTTTGTCATACTCATTCCAGACAACCTTCCATGGAACTTCGACCTAACGCTGTGTCACGCAATTCTTGTGGTGACATTCGTCATTCTCGGAAGTCTTCTTGGGATTTAAGAGGTAACAAATTCGATTCCAATCGTATGCCTGTCCAATCTATGCGAGTGACTATGATACGTGGCCACCACAACTGGATCTGTATTGCTTATTTACATTTTATCTCTTGTTTTCGTATGGATTCCACAGGTTGGCACCTGATTTGGACCAGTTTCTATATGGAGAACCCAGTCGAAAGAGTTGCACTCAATGCCAAAGTAATCAATCCAAACCAGGATTTTGCTAACAAAATGGTAGCTGCTTCCACTGGAAGCACGATTTGGTTGTGGTCTGTCACAGATGACGGTGACAGTAGAGAAATTGGAACATTTAATTTAAAAGTATCGGTAGATTCTTTGTTTTTCATTGGTAGCCAACTTGTGGCGCTGAGTCAAACAGGTAAAGTTGGAGTCTGGCATGCTATGACTCAACATTGGCAAATACAAGATGTGATACCGATCACAAGTTATGACACAGCTGGCTCTTTCTTACTTCTTGGTTGTAATAATGGATCAATTTATTATATTGATATGCAGAAATTTCCTCTTCGTATGAAAGATAATGATTTATTGGTGACTGAACTTTACAAAGACCCTAGCAATGATATGGTTACTGCTCTTAGTGTCTATCTAACACCCAAAACTAACAGCCTCAGCGGTAATTGGATTGAAATTGCCTACGGCACAAGTTCTGGTACCGTGCGTGTTATTGTTCAACATCCAGAAACAGTGGGACATGAACCGCAACTTTTCCAAACTTTCACGGTCCATCGAAGCCCTGTTACCAAAGTGATGTTGTCTGAGAATCACCTTGTTTCAGTTTGTTCTGAGTATAACCATGTAAGAACTTGGAGTGTCACTCGCTTCAGAGGAATGATTTCAACTCAGCCAGGTTCCACTCCACTCGCATCTTTTAAAATTGTTTCACTTGATAGAATGGATAACCAAATGAGTTATCCTGGTGGACATGATTTCGATAAACTCCCTGGTCCTTTTGGGGAGCAGGATGATAAGCAGGTTTTTGTACAACGTGTTGTCCCTGATACAGATCAACTTTTCGTGCGTCTTTCTTCTACAGGTCGTAGAGTTTGTGTGATCAAATCAGTTGATGGCAGCCCTATAAGTTCATTTTGTGTGCATGAGTGTGATGGTTCTAACAGAATGGGATCCAGACCCCGACGTTATTTATTTACTGGACATACGAATGGCAGCATCCAAATGTGGGACCTGACCACCGCTATTGAAATGATGAAGAAAGACCAGTGTGCAACAAGTGGTGGCCCTACACCTGCTGAACTTGTCTATATTCTTGACCAGTTTGATTTGAGTAATTCTCGGTCATCGACCCCCTGTATGAGTCCGTCTCCCTCTGTTATTGCACCTCATGGATTTCAACCCATGGCATGTCGACAAAGGGCTGAAACTTTTCCTTGTGATCAGCAACCGGAAGCAGGTTGTTCTGTTGATGTTGAAGATGATGATGATTTCGAAGCTGAAGTATCGTGTTTTTAAATCTGACGGAATTGGTGGAACACCAGAGTAAAATATCTTTTTGTATTTAGTTAGGCCCCTTTTTGTATTTCCTCCCAAGTTAACTTTATCTTTTGTCCCCATCAGCTTGAAGCCAGCTTCAGTGAAATAAGAATCAATCAAGCTACTCACTGCTTCAATAATCTACACTTTTTCCCTACAGTTTCTGGCCAATGCGAGAAAACTTTTATTATTATTTCTTGAGGTGTTTACCTTTCATCTTTTCTGGGTTGATAAAATAAATACTAGTGGAACATTGGGGTTGATGTAATTGACTCATCCCCTCCCCCAAAATCGCTGGCCTTGGGGCAAAATTTGAAGCCATTATTATTATAGTGAGCTGGCAGATTTGTTTGTATTGGTAAAAATGCTTTGCAGTATTCGTTTCAGCACTTTGGAGTTCAAATCCTGCCAAAGTCAACTTCGTCTTTCATCCCTCCATCAAAACTGCTGGCCTTCGGCCTAAGTTAGAACCATTTATTATTATTATTAAGGCAGTGAGCTGGCAGAATGGTTTTGGCGCTGGACAAATTGCTAAGTGGTATTTATTCTGACTCTTTATGTTCTAAGTTCAAATTCTGTCAAGGCTGATTTTGCCTTTCATCCTTTTGGTGGGGTCAGTAAAATAAAGTACCAGTTGACTACTGGGGTTGATGTAATCAACTAGCCCCTCTCCCCAAATTTCAGGCCCTGTACCAAAATTAGCAAACCTTATTATTGTTAATATTAAGTACGAGTGTTGATGTGATCCACCATTCCTTCTCCGCTAAATCTTTGGTAAGAAATCATTCGGCAGAATTATTCGAGTATTAGACAAAATGCTGTTGTGGGATTTGTTTTTAGCCCTTCACATTCTGACTTCGAATCTCTCCTTCATCAACTTTGCCTTTCATTGTTTCGGGGTTGATAAAATGACATTTGCAAATTCCTGGCATTGTGCCTTTGGAAGAGATCCTTACAAAACTATTATTATTAAGATTGAGATTATTGTTAATAACCTTGTTATTGTTGGTAGCCTCATGTTGATGAACAAATTTATTATATTCTATGATGGATGCTAACAAACCAGCACCACAAGCTGGAATTCAGTCTTTCAATAACTGTAAAAAGAAAAAAAAAACAACTTAAAAAAAGAAAGAAAAACTATAGAAAAAAAAAGAGAAGCTTACTGTTGATGTATGGCTTCAGTGCTAATTCATGGTATTTTTTGAAACTGGCAGAATTTCCAGGGAAAGGCTTCTCCCTGACCATATTGTTTTGAAACTCAATATTTATGTTGGATTATAAGAGTATTTTCTTGTTTTAATTTTTGGTTTTCATTGAATTGTAAAATCAGTTCCAGGCCTCTGTAAAGCAATGTGTTTTTGGAAATGGTTGAAATCTATTGTAACATTTTGTGTGTGTGTGTGTATATATATATATATATAAACATTTGTATAGATAAATTTGATTGTATGTAATGTTTGTGTGTGTGTACATAAATCTGTTGCTCTCTCCCTCTCTCTCTATATATATATATGTATATATAGTCACTTGTGTAAAGTGGTTGGCAGTAGGAAGGGCATCCAGCCAAAACCTGCAGTAGAGCTTGGTACAGTCGTCTGGCTTGCTGGCTCCTGTCGAAACCGTCCAACCCATGTCAGCATGGAAGATGGATGTTAAATGATGGTGATGTATATAGTTTATTTTTGCAAGGAAAATGCTGACAGTCTCATCAAAGTTTTGGTTTCATGCCCATCTTACATACATGTGTATGTTTATAATATGCGTATAAACTTGTTTACACATGCATTTTATACACACACACACACACACACACACACACATATATATATATACAGAGAGAGAGTTCAGTTTTTTAAATTTTTTACTGTACTGAAAACATGACTATATTCTACTTTTAGATTTTTAATTTTGAGGTTTTTCCCTTATTTTTTGTCTGAGTTATTTGTAATTTATTTGGAACCGTAAACTTTTGAAATCCATCCTTAACATTTCTAGACTTTTGCTGTCTCCTTTTCTCGTTCTCTTCTATAAAAGAAGCACAAAGGAAAGAATTCCTCAAAATAAGCACCAATTAACAATGTCTATTTTAAGCAAGTCATCATCATCATCATCATAACAGACGAAATCACAGAACAATCCAGAAAGGAATACAATGCCTCAACACTCACTCCACCAATTCAATACAACACAAACAAACTTAAAGTGTGTTACATATATCATATACATACATATATATATTTTATATTTATAGATATATATATGTATATAAAGCACCATTTGAGTGTGGCCAGGGCTAGTGCCGCCTAACTGGCACCCATGCCGGTGGCACGTAAAAAGCACTGTTTGAATGTGGTTGATGCCAGTACTGTGTGACTGGCTCCTGTGGCAGAGGCATGTAAAAAGCTCTCACTTCACTCTCAGAGTGGTTGGCATTAGGAAGGGCATCCAGCTGTAGAAACTTTGCCAAATTAGATTGGAGCAAAGTGGACATTAAATGACGACGACAATGATGATGATGATGATGATATATATGTAGTATATATATATATATATATATATATATGTATATATATATATGTATATATATATATATATATATAAGAATTTTTTGCGTAATATGATAAAAAAAAGAAGGCTGTGTAGATATTAGAGCATTTATATATATATATATTTCGTTTTGGGATTTGGCACTAAAAGAGAATGACTCTCCCCAGACATAACAGAATATATATATATATATATATATATATATATATATATTATATTAAATTAGAGATAAAACCACTATTAGGCAAATCAAACAGTGAAAAACATAAACCAATACATAGAAATAAAATTAATAATATAATATACAAAATATATAAAATTCAAAATTTAAATTATTTAAATTTAAAGTTAAAATTAAAAAAATTATTTAAATTATTAATTTATACTTATAAATTTATATATATATATTATTATTTTTATTTTTATTATTATTATTTTAATTTAAAAAAAAGTTAAAAAAATTTTTTTTTTATAAATATAACTATCAAAAAGTATTAAAAAGTATAATATAAGATAAAGAGTATATATATATATATATATATATATATATATAAATAAATGCACATACATGCATATATATGTATTATATATAGATATAGAACAGATACCGTAACATGAAAATTTATAACCTTCTTATTAATAACAAATTATAAAAACAGAAATTCATGAAGAAGCTACCAGTGACCATTGTAATTTATGAATCTGATTGAAAACATGGCAGTTGTAAACTTCATGACTGCAAGTGTTACTTTGACCATACAAGGATTACTCTCTCTCTCTCTGTCTCTCTCTGTTGGGTCAACAAAGAGTAATTGCAGTGTTGTATACGATACAACATTTAACAAAGCTAAGTAGGAAATCATTAATGTAGGACAATTCCTCTACATTCTATAAAATTCTCCCTGTAATAGATGGAAGAAGTATCCAGATTAACTCATTATTAATAAGAAGCACAGAGACAGCATCCATGAAATACAAATTTCAATATCGGACTGAAGATGCTTGAAGCCAACAGTGAAGAGCCACGTTCTGGTGATAATGTCTTTAAAAAGGCAGCAACATATGACAACATCACAGCAACCTGAAGATGAGACTAGGAAAGTCTAGAAATATTGAGGATGGATTTGAGAACTTTACTGTTTTTCGCAAACTCAGACGAAAATAGGGAAAGTATTGGCAAAAAACAAAACAAAAACATCAAACTAGGATTCAGTCATGTTTTCCATATCACACAGGTGTTTGTGTGTGTGTGTATGTGTGTGTTCATATAAATATATTGTTTGGTATATATATAATATAGAAATACACGTGCACACACACACGTGTATTTGTTTTTGTATAAACTTGTTGATATTGAGGTGTGTATAATCTCTCCTATGTATGATTAGTGTGTATGGTAGCGAATTCAATCCCACAAAAGGTGATGGGTTTGCATGAATGGTAGTAACCTGCCCACCATATTTTCAGTGTAAATCACAGTCAAAGGTTTTTGTCATTCGTGCCAGCAGGGTTTACAAAATAGCTGCAAGGAATCTATCAATGATTGGGATTCAGTTGATTGTACACACAAGAGAGAGAGAGAGGAGAGAGAGAGAGAGATGTGTTCCATTTGACAAAATTGTGTTGGTATCAAGTTGATATTTGTTCTGTTGTTTTACAGAATCCACTTCTTCATGTCTGTTGACAAATGACTGTTTCACACACACACACACACACTATACAGACACCATACTGAGTGTTAATCAATATAGTCATTCATCATATAAATACTCTCAACTAATATATATATATATATATATATATATATATATATATATATATGCATGTATATGTATGAGTATTTATATATATATGCTAGCATGGAAAGCGGACGTTAAACGATGATGATGATATATATATATATCTATAATGTATGTACATATATGTGTGTGTGTGTGTAGTGGACATCGTTCCTAATTATGCTTTGATTAAATATCTGTGATGAGTTGGAATGTAACAACTTTATATATAAGGGAAGATAATCTTTGTTTCTGAATTGAGTTTTGTTATTTTTTTTCTCCATTTATTGCAAAAAATTTGAAATGTATTCTCACTGTATTGTTGTGCTGTTAATTAAAGTGTGTGGGTGGGTGGGGGACTGTTGGTTGTGCTGTAAGCCTAGTTTTAGTCCATTGATTTGAATTTAATATTTCAGGATTTTAAGATGGACCCTGTATAAAAACTCATTAAAATAGCAGATATTATATATATATATATATATATATATATATATAATGTGTTGTGTTATCTATTCATTGTTGTTGTTGTTGTTATTGATATTTGATAGAATTATATTCTTTTATTCTTTTACACATTTCAGTCATTTGACTGTGGCCATGCTGGAGCACCACCTTAAAGGGTTTTAGTTGACGAAATGAACCCCAGGACTTATTCTTTGTAATCCTGGTACATAAACACACCAACATAAGTTGTCAAGCGTTGGTGGGAGGACAAACACAGACACAAAGACACACACATAAATATATACATACGCACATATATATATACGTATGTGTGGCCGGATTACTGAAGAGATGGTGGGGTGGATTTCCACCTTGGCTACCGAATAATTGTCACATATTACTTTTACAGATAAATTCCTCTATTTACATAATATTGAGGTCTCTTTCTTTTGTTATCTTACCGTTTTTACCAATATATATATAATATAAATAATGTATATATGCATATATACATACGTACATGTACATACATCTATATATATATATATATATATGCATATGTGGGCACAGGATGTCATGAAATATGTACAATACGAAATACGAGTACGTGGAATATGAACTATTTTTTCAAACAATGGAAAACAAGACAAACAACACAAAACAAAAACAAAAACGACCCTTCATCAGTTGTTGGCTGCTTTTCTATGCTTGTATTTCGAGCATTTAACATATATATATATATATGGTGGGTTCTTTCAGTTTCTGTCTATAAAACCCACTCATAAGGCTTTGTTTGGCCCGAGGCTATAGTAGAAGGCACTCACCCAATGTACCACAGAGTGGGACTGAACCCAGGACCATGGGGTTGGGAAGCAAGCTTCCTATTACACAGCCACGAATAATAATAATGCTGAACTTACTGTATACAGTGTTCAGGTGCACAACCACTCATAAGGAAAGGTACCTGTGCAGTACAAAGAATAAGTGAACAGTGAATGAGTGGTTAAAAAAAAAAGAAGAAATTGTGGAGGACATCAGGCGTAGTAGAGTTGGCAAATTTCAGAAAGCATTGAAGTTTTGAAAGATGTAGCATCCTGACAACTAACAAGTGATGCAGGTAGTTTATTCCATGCTTCAGCAATTTTGAGCATCACAAAATATTCCTGAAAGTCATGGTTGCTGTGTTGTTTTTTGATTTTGTGATGTACGAAATTCTATAAACAGGGTATTCCAAAGAAAATGTGTATAGACACATCAACAGCTGATAACTCAGTTTCTTTTTCTAGTTAACCTATTAATAACAATGAAGGTAACCATATTAAACTTTGAAGGAATCCTAAGTGCTGCTGGAAGTTTGAAGATATATTGTGCAAAGACAGTTTAGGTGGGCGTTTGAAGCTAGGCACCATGCAATCACTAGCGTTAGGGATGAATTTGAAGCAGATGGAACTATTCTGAATCATCATCATCATCATCATCATTTAGCGTCCGTTTTCCATGCTAGCATGGGTTGGACGGTTCTACTGGGGTCTGTGAAGCCAGAAGGCTTCATCAGGCCCAGTCAAATCTGGCAGTGTTTCTACGGCTGGATGCCCTTCCTAACGCCAACCACTCCGTGAGTGTAGTGGGTGCTTTTTACGTGCCACCCGCACTGGTGCCAGACAGAGCTGGCAAACGGCCACGAACGGATGGTGCTTTTTATGTGCCACCGGCACGAGGGCCAGGCGAGGCTGGCAACGGACACGAAACGGGGCGGTGCTGGCAACGGTCGCGAAACGGAAAGTTCTCTTACATGCCACCGGCACTGGTAACACATCTGCAATTTCCATTGATCTGAATATCCACAAGAAATGTTCTGGAAGATTGCAGGTATTGATGAGCCTGACTGAGCAAGAAAGGGCACTAGAAACATATAGGTGGAGTTCAAGAAACTCAGTATGGTAAGCAGGCTGTGAGATTGGATTGTTAAAATCAAGGGCCCTTTGCATTTTGAAGTGCTGTCGTTGGAAAAATTTCATTCCTTGAATGGTCCATTGCTCTCAATGTGGATGATATGAACTGAAGGGCATTTAAATGTGAACATGATAAGCAAATACATTATAATAGAAAATGCTGTAAGCATCCTTTGAAGATATGAATCTAATCTATGAAATTTAGATTTACAGAAGGCAAAAATGTCAATTTGATTTACCTATGGTAGATGACAAATGAACCTGCTGTGATGGAGTCAGATTTAGAGGTGATAATGATTCCTTATGATTCAGTGAAACTTGTAGATGCTTTATTTGTCCATGTTTGTGAGGTGACTGAAAAGCAAGCTGGTTCAACCAATTCAGCAGTAGTGGAGGTCATCATGTTCATCAGACTTTAGAGAATTGGTTTAAAGACAGAGAATCTAGCTTCAATTATTTACTGATGGTTGCATCTGATAAAAAGTTTTGAGCAATGCTTTTTATCTTCATCATTATCACTAGTTCTATCATCATTAACAAGATCTTCTTCCATTATTACCGTGTCTGCGTTAGTAAAAGCAGGGTATTGTAACCACTCATCTTTGTGTTATTAGCAAAATTACTGGAAAGGGGCTGGATCAATGACTCTAAGAGTAGCACTGATTTCCCGTGTGTTTTGGCATGATTTCCACAGCTGGATGTCCTTCCTAATACCAACCACTTTACAGAGGGGACTGGGTGCTTTTTAAGTGGCACCAGCAATAGTGAGGTGACCAAGTAACTTGCAAGAGAAACCCCCTCAAGTGAGTGGAATGTAGTATTGAGGGAGGTGAAAGTCTATTGGAGGGACAAGAAAAGGAGATACAGGACTTTAACTGAAAAGAGAGGTCCTTTCAAGTACCTCTACCATGAGGCTCAGTTGTAAATCCCAGATGCTTTCCTTGGCAACCTTGGAATTTTACACTATATAGAAGCTCAGATTACAGACAGAATGCTATGTTTAAGATCATGTGTTAGCATTTATATATATATATATATATATCATCATCATTGTTTTCCGTCCTAGCATGGGTTGGATGGTTCGACCAGGGTCTGGGAAGCCAGGAGGCTGCACCAGGCTTCTGTCTGATCTGGCAGTGTTTCTACAGCTGGATGCTCTTCCTAACGCCAACCACTTTGAGAGTGTAGTGGGTGATATATATATATATACCAGGGTAAGCACATAAATGTGAAATAGTACTCAAATACCGGAGGTAGAGTAATATGCTTTATTATTAAAGATGCAAAAACATTGCAAAAATATCACATATTACCTTAACCCTATTTTCTAAAATGTAAGTGGACATGTCCATGTAGACCCCTCTACAAGAAACCTGTTCTACTCTGTCCCCTTCTCATACTTTAACAGCTCATAAAAAAGAAAGCCACTGTTCCTTTCTCTTCTGTAGCTCCATTCAGTGGAAGGGGATCTTAGCCATGTAATCTCCATAGTAACCTGACTAGTGCTAGAAACTATGCCAAAGGAGACAGTGGAGCATGAAGAAGTTCTTGGACTGGTTGGATCCTGTCAAACCATCCAACTGATGCCAGCATGGAAGATGGACAATGATGAGGATGATGATAGTTGCTCTCTTTCTAATACTTTTTTACATTGTTTGTATCTAATAAAAAAGAAAAAAATTAAAATAAATCTTAAGGAAACCATCAACTACACCACACTGCACCCAACCCCCCACCCCAGCCTAAGTTGTGACAATTACTCCAAATGTAGGGCCATACTGAGGATCTCACTCAGCAAAAGATTATCCTTACCATTACTAGAACTACATTCCAAAGACTGGTCCTTCTCTCCAAGGTCAGAAAATATTTCAGCCCCCAACTCTACAAGGTTCAAACCGGGCCCACAACAGAATACTACTTGTACATCTGAGAAGGTTCTGTTGCTACACACAGGCATCATGGACTACAATCAGAGAAGTGTCACTCAGCTGACTGATATATCTAACCGACGTATTCTAGCCTCTCTGGCCTACAGGTGTGCTGTCTTCTCTCTCAACCATTTCTGTAGAATGGCTTCAGATCCTCAAAGTTAACTGATCCGGTTCCTCGCCCACAACCAACCCAATCGTCTCTTCCTCTTCTCTCCCCATTGTTGCATCCAACACCTTCGTTTCAGCTCTTAAGCCCATTACTTCTTCCTTTGAACATCATTCCCCAGGAATCTTCTTCTGTCCCTCTTTGTCCTGATGGTGTTGACCTGTAACCGTTTAAATAGCTTCAACTTTCGGGGGAACTTGAAGGATCGTGGACGCTGTCCCTTCTTCCAGACCGAACAAGTAAAATAATAGCAAAAAAAGACGAAAGGATAGCGTTTATGGCGTTTACGGAAATACGAAACTATTGTTATGAAAATGTTTTAAGAGAGAAAGAGAATGAGGTAAAATATATTTCCTTGTGTAATGTTTATTAAAAAACGATAAAAACTGGGCGGATATTTCGATGAAGAGTATGTAAGGGCGTAGAAAATGAATGGTTTTTGAAATAGTTTTATTATATTTCTGATGAACAGAAGATTAGCAAAATCGGTCGAACGTCGGGGATTCCTCCCGATTTCCCATTGAGTTTCAACCGGGAATTGAAACAATGTTTAGTTTAGTTCCTCCCTTTAAATACAAAGTTCAAATCTTTAACTTTTCCTTCCGTCGTTCTGTAGTAATAATAATATTGCATTAGTCGTCATTTAATCCCCTCATTATTCTATATTTAATTGTATTATATATTTATTATTATCATTATAACAATTAATTGTAAGACATCGTTACTGTGCCGGGCAAAATGCTAAGCAGCATTTCGTCTGTTTACGTTCTGAGTTCAAATTCCACCGAAGTCGATTTAACTTGTCATCTTTCGAGGTTGCAAAAATAACAGATGAACTCCGCGGTCGATCGGAATTGCTGGCCTTGTCTCAAAATTTGAAACCAGACATATGACTGAATGAATTCAGAAGACCCAGTCTTCGGAGACTTAACAATCAACAGATGTTTATTAATTTATGTATTAAATATAGTATACGTTCGCGTGTATTGTATATAACCACACACACACACACACACACACACACATAGGGTTGTACATAAACATGTGTGTGCGTGTGTATATGGAACTTTAATACGAAACTAAAGGTTCAGCACTTTGTGTGTACGTGTAACTTTAGTACGAAACTAAAGCTACTCCGTTGTTACGTGGTTGTCAGTAACAACAAAATGTCCAACTAGTTGCTGAGGAGAGAGAAGAAAGAGAAGAAAGAGGGAAAGAGAGCAGCCAACGTTATTTACTCAACACATGTAAATGGTTCCATGTCATCTATTGATTCACGACTCGCATCTCATCAAATAAGTTTATATTAAAGACACATCATGAAGTAAGTTCCGCAAAATTTACATGCCCCCCCCCCCCCACTATTGTTTATTCTCTTCTAACTTTCTTCACAATTGTATTTCTTATTGGCTTGGGTTGTTTAGATCTATAAGCAAACATGTTCCAGTAATGACCATCCCGTCTTTTTCCAGTTCACGTATATCTAGGACTACATTACTCAGTATATCATTTATAAAATAAGTGAAAAACATTTAGTTTCGATCGGGAATTGAAACAACGATGCAGAGAGCTTACTCTGTCATACTCCATCCCGTTTGATGCAAGGTTTGGTAATTAGTTAATTAGAGAAATTAATTCATTGATCAGAAGTGGTTGCGGTTAATGTTTACTTTCGGAAAATTCACAAGATCCAATTTTTTCCCTCGTAACTTTTAGGAAAATGAATATCTTTTAATGAAATTTTATATAAATACCTTTCAAACGGCCTAGGTACCGATTTAAATTGTAATCTCTGCCGTTTGAAATGTATTTATATAAAATTTCAATGAAAGATATTCATTTTCCTAAAAGTTACGAGGGAAAAAATTGGGTAAATTTGTTAATCAGAAAATTTACCAAAAATTGGATCTTGTGGATTTTCCGAAAGTTCCCGCCACGGTTCATTGGCACAATTTTTTATTTTCAGATTCGTTTAATACACATTTTTTTATACCCATTACACTTGCTTTTTAAAAAAAAAA
The DNA here is from genome assembly GCF_006345805.1 of Octopus sinensis. Lineage (NCBI taxonomy): Eukaryota > Metazoa > Mollusca > Cephalopoda > Octopoda > Octopodidae > Octopus > Octopus sinensis. The sequence continues at coordinate 29,309,527 of NC_043007.1, forward strand.
TTTTGGTGGTCGGGTGTTAAAATATACATCGCTAAGCTCATAACTTTGGCGTTGTAAATGTTGTTTAGCCGCAGAGAACTCTTCATTTAACATTTCATCCGTGACCAATCCATATTTTAATTGTTTCATCCATTGCCACATTATTTAATGTGTCCTTCTCTGTTTTAAGGTAGATTGGTGCGGGTTTTAGGGCAGCTGCTGTTTCTAGCATGTCAAGCAACCCTCAAAATTCTTTCCCTCTTATTTATTCGTTTTATTGAAATTTCAACTTTTGGTTAAGGGGAGGTTACTCTTGTTTTACTGTAATCCTATTAATCCACGCGTGACCACTTCTGGCTCTGTGATACAAAGTTCAGGTTTTAATGCGATAAATTAAAATCTTCCAACAAAATTTCATGTTAATTAATGTTCTATACACCAACTTAAGGATCTTTTCATTTTCAAGGCCTGATTTGTCAGATTTTTCCTACTTAACCAAACAATTCGAAACTTCGTATACTGGTAGAATGTGTCAAAAGAAAACATGCTTCCCGAAATCCGTCGAAACTACACCTGATTATATATACACTTTAGATGAGTTGTAGTGCACCTGAGCACTGTACACAATTATTATTATTATTATTATTATTATTATAATTGTAAACCAGAATGAAAACGGAATTGTAATTTCTAAGTTTAACGTTGTTTAATAATTAGAATTTTAACCAATGCAGCTTAATAACGACAAACTCTTTTTATTAAACTCCACATTATTTTCAAAATGAATTGTAAGAATGTCAAAAGAGGGAAGATGAGGTAGGGGTTTCGCTAGCATCTCGTATTGCCGAGAAGATATTTGCAGAAGGATTTGAGCGATTTTTCGAATAGGATTGCGTTGTGATTGTTGCACTTTGAGTTGATCCTGATCAAATAGAATTATGTATTCCAAGCATGGCCACCATGTCATTGTTTTGTGGTAGCAAGGGGTCCGTTAGCTGTCGTGTCCTTCTCCTTTTAAAATACTTGAGAGAGGTTCAGGTGCTGTTTCTAGCAGGTCGAGCGACCATGTAGTGGCACGCAAGTTGGGTTTTTTTTTATTGTGGTTGATGACAAGGTGAATAATTAATTCAGAAGTGTTATACAGGTGTGACTGTGTGACAAGAAGTCTGCTTTCCAACCATATAGTTCTAGGTTCAATCCCACTGCATGAAGCCTTGGGCAAGTGTCTTATAGTCTTGTGAGTGGATTTGGTTGACAGAAACTGAAAGAAGCCTGTTGTGTATATATATATAATGTTTATCTGTGTGTTTGTCCCCCCACCTTGACAACCAGTGCTGGTGTGCTTATGTCCTGTAACTTAGTGGTTCAGCAAAATAGACCAATAGAATAAATACCTGGCTCAAAAAAAAAATTAAAAAATGAAAAAAACCATTCTGGGGTCAATTTGTTCAGCTACAATTCTTTAAGATGGTGCCCCAGCCTGGCCACAGTCTAATGACTGAAACAAGTAAGAGAATAACATCTTTGTAATGTCTTATAACTTTTACTTACTTCAGGTTCTGAGTTCAAATCCTGTCCAAGTCTGCCTTTCATCCATCAAGGGTTGATCAAATGAAGACCAATCACTGAGAGATCATTCCTAACAACATAATCTCATCCCCGCTTTAGAACTCACCCAGGATTATCACTGGATTAATACAGAAATAATCCATTGATGAACTAAAGTTACTTTGAAGTTTCAAGTTCAAATCCTGCCAAGAATGATTTTCTGTTTTCTACATCATTAAACTCTTAAAATAGTTAATTAGGAACCACTGAGATCAGCAACAGTCTTTCTTTATAGGTTGGTGTCTCTCTCTTAAAGTTACAAATCAATATTTTCCAAAAGTAAATGCATTTATTAAATAGTTTTGTCTCTAAAGATGGGTTACATGTCAGTGCTTATATCTTGCCATGTTCCCTATGTTTCCGAAATTTCCTGCTGGTGTACACACAGGATAAATTTTAATATTATTTCTTTACTGTCCACAAGGGGCTACACACAGAGGGGACAGACAAAGGGATTAAGTTGATTACATCGACTCCAGTGCGTAACTGGTACTTAATTTATCGACTCCGAAAGGATGAAACGCAAAGTTGACCTCGGCGGAATTTGAACTCAGAATGTTCACACAGACGAAATACCGTCAAGCATTTCGCCCGGCACGCTAACGTTTCTGCCAACTCGCTGCCTTAAATAAATTTTAATATCATTAGCACTACCAAAAAGATGATGATGATCCACCTCCACCACCACCACCACCACCACCACCACCATGACTTCTTGCTTTCCTAGCAAGCCTGATGTATATATGGAAGATTCTGCAGTGTTAATTGTATCAGTTTACATGTAGAGGACTCAGTGTTGAAGGCAAATGGATTTAGATTCTGACAAAATATCAATGGTTGTTTCAACAAGTATTTGGTGAGAATCATTAGAAAAAATACCTTCTCTGATGGAGAAAGTTTGGTGAGCTTTGTCCTCTGTTGGTAACAAAAGGTCTGTCTCTCAAACTGAAACGCAGAATGTATGATGTTTGTATACAAACATGTAGAGGATATGCAAAGACTAGAAAGAAATGAAGAAGCTAGCATGCTTTGCTGGATGTGCAGGTAGGACAAAATGCAAATGTGTTTAGAGAAAAAATGGGTGTAAGAGGCATCAGGTGTGGTGTGCAGGACAGGTGATTGCTGGTTGTGTGATGTATTTGGATGATGACAGCTGCATAAAGAAGTACCGATTACCAAAGGCGGATGGAACCTGTGGAAGAGGGAGACCAGGGAAAATGTGAGACAGTGTAGGGAAGACCGACCTTAAGATGTTGAACCTTATGAAGAAGATGACCAAGGAGGACTGAGATAATTAGTTTTTTTGTTATTCTCAACAAAACTCATCCGTCTCAGTATAAAATGAGTTTCTAAATGCTTATCATTAATGTCTATACATCCACACCCAACTATCGAGCCTTCCCCACAACTCATCTTTATAACACCCATCCCCACTTAGCTCTCTGTACAACCATTTCCTCAGCTGCTGTATTTATAAAACCACCAGTTGCCCCACTCCTTGGAACTGCTCCCTTTTGTCACCCGTCTCTCATTCTCAGCATCATCGTTTCCCAATTGTCCCTTTCCTATGAACACCCTCCCATGCCTGCCATCGACCCCTCCCCCATTTTGTTTCTCATTCACTATCTCCCTCCCTACATACCTATTTCTTTACTACCCACAAGGGGCTACACACAGAGGGGACGAACAAGGACAGACAAACGGATTAAGTCGATTATATTGACCCCAGTTTGTAACTGGTGCTTCTTTTATCGACCCCAAAAGGATGAAAGGCAAAGTCGACCTCGGCGGAATTTGAACTTAGAACGTAGTGGCAAACGAAATACCACTAAGCATTTCGCCCGGCGTGCTAACCATTCGGCCAGCTCCTCACCGCCTTCTCTCCCTCCATACCATAGTAGACATGAGTGAGAGGATAGAGGAGAGACAGTTAAAGTCTGCCTTAACTTTATCAACATCCAATTAGTAAAGACTGAGATGGACTTTGATGAAATATGGAGGACAGCAGAGAATCTGGTTGGAATGAATATTTTCGTTTTTTATTGACTGGAGAAAACAGTTGAGACAAAAGACTTTGCTTTAGGCCTATCCTGCCATTCTCTGCTCATTTCAGTTAGCTGTCCTCTTATCTAACATTTTTTTCTCTATTATTATTATTATCATTATTATCATTATTATTATTACTATTATCATTATTTTATCATTATTATTATTATTATTGTTATTATTATTATTATTATTATTGAGTAAGCGAGCAGAGCATGCCATCAAAGTGACACTGGGGTAAAATATACGAAGCCCAGTATACCCATCATGACTACCCGTCTGATAAGGGTACACCAGGCACATGCATCACAACCATATGTGCGCGACATGGTGATCTCATATCAAGATAAACAGCACATGACCTTGCAGGTGGAGCCCAGTTAGAATTTTCTTCAGATCGATTATTATTATTATTATTTATTATTATTATTATCATTATTATTATTATTATTATTATTACTATTATTATCATTATTATTATTATTATCATCATCATCATTATTATCATTATTATTATTATTGTTATTATTATCATCATCATTATTATCATTATCATTAATATCATTATTATTATTATTATTATTACTATTATTATCATTAATATCATTATCATTATTATTATTATTATTATTCAGTAGTTTTATTTTTATAGCGTGCTTTCACTTCACTACCGAGCGCAGCTCTGTGTGCCTTGGGTATGTGCTGTGATTTGTTGTGATGCTCTGATGGTTATTGTATGGAAAGTGTTCTGCGTAGGATGTGTGCAGTGCCTAGTAGTGCAATTTTTTGTATGTTATATGTGTTTGTAAGTCCTGGTGTTTTTGTTATGTATTTGTCTGAATATTTTTTTATCATGCCTAATGCACCTACTATGATAGGAATTGTTTCTGTTTTTAGATTCCACATTCTAGTTACCTCTATTTCCAGGTCTTTGTATTTTGAGAGTTTCTCCATTTCTTTTAGAGACACGTTGTCATCTGCCGGTATTGATACATCAATTAGAAAGCATTTTTTTTCTTCATGATCTCTGACAACTATATCTGGTCTGTTGGCCTTAATTTCTCTATCTGTGTGTATCGGCATATCCCAGAGTATGGTTGCTTTCTCGTTTTCTGTGACCTTTTCTGGTCACAGAAATTATTATTATTATTATTATTATTATTATTATTTTTTTTCTTCTTTCAAATTTTCTTCCATTTCTTGCCGAGTGTCTTCCCGACTCCTAGGGCAAAGAAACTCATAGTGTATATTGGTAGGCCATTAAACCAAACTCAGTAGTTCGTTGATATATTTTTTTTTTTTTTTTTTTTTAAAGTTAAATTAAAATGCATGAGCAGCAACAGTTCTCACATCGACAATGCTCTTCTCAATACGTGTGATGTACCAGTTAAGACAATCTTTTGCACTTCTTGCAGGGATGGTAAGCCAGGGATCATTCTCATATAATTTTTATAATTTTCGGTTCCCTTCTTGATCATTCCTAGTGCTCCTACGATCACTGGTATTGTAACCGCCTTGAGATGCCACATTTTCTCAATTTCAATGAGTAGGTCTTTATATTTTCTGAGCTTGTCAAACTCTTTCGCTGAGATATTATGATCACAGGGGATGCTCATGTCGATCAATAAGCAAACTTTATTGTTTTGGTCTTTCACAACAATATCTGGTTTATTGGCCTTGATTATTATTATTATTATCATTAATATCATTATTATTATTATTATTATTATTATTATTATTATTATTATTATTATTATTATTATTATACACTAGCCGTGTTTCCATTATTATTACAGTGTTGTCTTTCAGTCATGTTTTCTCATTATCTATTTTAATTAAATCTCTACCTGTCGTTCTTGTGGTAAATTTTATATTTATTTATTTATTCATTTATTTTTTCCAAATAAACAAAATATTATATTTTTATTGCAGAGAGGAAAACAAATCGAAATGGTTGGACGCTCATCACGACCCAGTTGCCTCCCTTTACACGTTTACTCAATGTCTCGCTTTATCTGACATCAAAGCTGACGGCGATTGGAAATTGGTGATTGGCAACCTAGGAATCGATAATTACGTCACGAAACTGAAAGTTTTCCAAGGTCTACAGTTTCCTATTTCTATTTCGTCTGTAAATATGTTTTTATTCACGAGCAGTGCCTCGTGTTCTATCAATTTACCACTCTAGCAAAACCTTTGTTTTATATTATCACTATACTATACTGTACTATAGTACAGGCATACTGTCACTAGCATTATTTGCTACTATACTATCTGTCATCTATGCTGTCACTATATTATAGACCTTCAATTATGAAGTTATCCCAATACTGTCACCAAGGTAACAGAAACTATGATCAACATGGAGTAAAGCCCCTCCACAATTCATAAACTTCACTCCCTTTCTTTCATTAACTGCTAATTACTCCTATATATCTAAAGTCTTGTTTCTTTATTGACCAATCATACCTCTGCCTGCCTACCTACAACTTCCATTCAGGACACATCACTAAGATCTCCACTGTTCCTTTCTTTCATGTTAAGCAGCACCAATTCCTTCATTGAACTGCGATATTGAAGCCTCTCTCCATTTTGGAACTTTGCCTTTTTGATCTTTTTCTCTCTGTATTCCAGACCATAATTCCATGTGTTTGACATTTTCTATAATCTCTGCAATAAGAACCAAGTCATTAGCATTCCAATTAAGGATAAGCGGTCTTGCATTCATATATCATAACTCTCCCCTGCTCCCAACATAAATTAGATAAAAGAAGGCCCCGTTTCGTGTCCGTTGCCAGCCTCGCCTGGCCCTCGTGCCGGTGGCACATAAAAAGCACCATCCGTTTGTGGCCGTTTGCCAGCTCTGTCTGGCACCAGTGCGGGTGGCACGTAAAAAGCACCCACTACATTCACGGAGTGGTTGGCGTTAGGAAGGGCATCCAGCCGTAGAAACACTGCCAGATTTGACTGGGCCTGATGAAGCCTTCTGGCTTCACAGACCCCAGTAGAACCGTCCAACCCATGCTAGCATGGAAAACGGACGCTAAACGATGATGATGATGAAGTCTGAAGATAACAACAAAATCTGTTCACAAAATCCCTCGCAAATCTTCTTGTTGACCCATAACAGCAACCACCTACATAGTTTGCACTGTTCTCACTCAAACATTCATCTAACCCCCCCCCGTAACAGAATGTGGAACCTTAAGAAAAACATTCTCTAGACTAACAGATGCAGAGAGATTTGTTCTGACCAAAAATCTGGGTTCCATTGAAATTTGAACTCATGACCAAGTGGTCAGTAGTTATGTATCTTAACCTCACACCGATTGCACATCATAGCACATGTTAACTATATTGATGTATTCATGAGAAAAGTTAATCCATTTTCTTGCTAATTGGTTAATCAGGAGTTCATTTCAGTCACCGCTGCCGCCACCACCATTCAATGTCCGTTTTCCATGCTGGCATGGGTTGGACAGTTTGACTCATCCGGTTTGGTATGGCTTCTAAGGTTGAACACCCTTCAAAGTGGTCAGTGCAGGAAGGTGGTAATTAACAGATGTGAGTTCAAACCACACCAAATGCTTGCTTGAAACTTCTCTCTTCCACATGTGGCACATCTGTTTACATGAAACCCATTAACAGGTCATTTGGTCAAAAATTCTTTCTGTGTCTTCTTTAAACCTACAATCAACTTAATCTGTCTTGTGTTTATAATCTTCCCAGACATGGTTTAGGGAAAGTATCTTCTACAAGAGCTCCAGCCTGACCAAGTCTTTGTGAGTGGACTGAAAATGAAGGAAGCTCATCATCACCCCCGTCGCTGCCACGACGACCACCACCACCGCCACCACCGCCACCACCACCACCGCCGCCACCACCACCACCACCACCGCCACCACCACCACCACCATCATCATTCAACATCTGTTTTCCATGTTGGATGGTTTGAGAGAATCCCGTGGGTCTAAAGACTGTCTCATGCCCCAATGTCTGCTTTGGCAAGGGTTTCTCTGGCTGCACGCCCTTCCTTATACCAACCACTTTACAGACTGTACTGGGTGGCTTTTATATGGCACCAGCACTAGTGGGGTTGCCCAGTAACTTGTAAGATAAAGATCCTCTTTGACTGAGGGGTTACAGTAGAGAGCAAGGCACCTTTATGCTTGGAGATGAGGGGTCAAAGTGTTGGAGAAGGGACCAAAGCAGAACAGGTTTTGTGGTGTACAAAAGCTACATTGCAGAAGAGAGGGTGAGAGCTAGAAAGGAGTAAAAATAGGGGTGGTGTGGTGTCAGGGTGGATTCTGAATGTAGAAGGAAAGTAGAAATGGGTTGGAACAAGAGAATAGGGAGTGGGGATGGGCAACAGTGAGGGGGGGAGAGAGAAGTGGGCAAGGGGGTGGGTATAATGAATAACAAGTGTTGAGGGATGATAAAAAGGTGGGGGAGAGTAGGTGACAACTGTGGAAATTGGGTTGAGGAGGGGTCAATGATGCAAGAGTTGAGAGTATATATGTATGTGTGTGTGTGTCCTTGTCTTGACCTCATGTAATAGTTGTAAAGGGGTGTCATCATTACACAAGCAGTGTCCTTCAGTTCTGATCATCCATGGAAACCTGTTTGGCCAAGGGAGAAGGATTACTTGGAGATGGGTGGAGGTTGGTGACAGGAAGGGCATCCAGCCATAGAAAATCTGCCTCAAAGATTTCCATTTGTCCCATTCAAGCATGGAAAAGTAGACATCAAAAGGATGATAATGTTTATATTCATATATACATGTGTTTGTGTGTGTGTATATATATATATATAATATATATATATATATATATATATATATATATATATATAGTGGTTGGCGTTAGGAAGGGCATCCAGCCGTAGAAACTCTGCCAGATCAGACTGGAACCTGGAGCAGCCCCTGGCTTCCCAGACCCCGGTCAAACCGTCCAACCCGTGCTAGTGCGGAAAACGGATGTTAAACGATGATGATGATGATCATCATCATCGTTTAACGTCCGCTTTCCATGCTGGCATGGGTTGGACGGTTTGACTGAGGTCTGGCGAACCAGACTCCAATCTGATCTGGCAGTGTTTCTACAGCTGGATGCCCTTCCTAACCTCAACCACTCCGAGAGTGTAGCGGGTGCTTTTACGTGCCATCAGCACGAGGGTCAGTTAGGTGGTACTGGCAATGGCCATGCTCAAATGGTGCTTTTTATGTGCCACCTGCACAGGAGCCAGTCCAGTGGCACTGGCAACGATCTTGCTCGAATGTTTTTCACGTGCCACCAGCACAAGTGCCAGTAAGGCGACGCAGGTAACGATCACACTCAAATGGTGTTTTTTACGTGCCATCAACATGAAGGCCAGCTTGTTGTTCTGGCAATGATCTCACTTGTATGGTATTCTTAGTGCTCCAGTAGCAATGGATGCCAGTCACCAAGCTTGTTTTCGATTTCACTTGCCTCAACAGGTCTTTGCAATATATATATATGTGTGTGTGTGTGTTTGTATATCTGTATGTCTGCATCTATTGTATTCCAGGTACAACTCTGATTCATGAGAGTACATTACTTGATCTTCCAAATGGAGTTGTGTCATTTTACATGGATACTCATGAACCTAGAACCCCTGGTGAGTAAAACCTTTCTGAAATTATTTGCCAAAGTATGTCCGATTATTTCTACCAGGAGAGTCTTCTCCCAGCCATACCCTATCTCATTCTGCCTATGTTAGACATTTTAAAGGATGCCATTCTGTAGTCTTCTCCTAGCCTGCCCTTATTTGGGTGAGGAGTTATGACCTTGGTATTCAGTGGGATCCAGGATCTGTATGTGTGTGTGGGTTTTCCATGATTGGTCCCAGTTGCAAACTCACCTATATCATCCAGATGTTCACATATTTTCTATGCTATTTATTATTATTATTATTATTATTATTATTATTATCATCATTATTCAGGCAGCTAGCTGGCAGAATCGATTGCATGCTGGACGAAATGCTTGGCGGTATTTCATCGGTCACTATGTTTTGAGTTTAATTTCCGCTGAGGCTGACTTTGCCTTTCATCCTTTTGGGGTTGATAAATTAAAAACCAGTTGTGTACTGGGGTTGATGTAATCGGCTAGTCCCCTTCCCCCAAATTCCTGGCCTTGAGCCTAAATTTGAAGCCATTTTTATTATTATTATTATTGAAAACTGTTAAATCAGGATTCCTTTAACCGAGGATTTACTCTGACTCGTTTCTCTTGCCAGCCATTGCTGTGTGTTCAGGGCCTTTCATATATGTCTTCAAGAATCTAAGACCCTACTACAAGTTTTCAATGCCAACCATCGACATTGACCCTTCTGAGCAAGATTTATGGACCCAAGTAAAACAGGTGAGTCATTCCTCTCTCAATTTAACTCCATTTCATTCAAACTTCCTTCAAGTCTGTAAGAATTTCTAAGAGAAATTATCAGTGCAAGGGTAGAAATAGTGATAGGGGTGAGAAGGTGGTAGAAAGAGAGAGGGTCCCTATAACAGGGTCCCAGGTGGAGAGGGAGTAATGACTGGAAGTATAGAAAGAGTGATGGTGGGAGAGAAACAAGTAGGGTCAACCTTAAAACCACAGGCAGCATAATAGAATAAGTAGATGGGAGGCAGAGAGGGATGAGCAAATATCAAAAAGGTAGGGAAGGCAGAAGATATTGACTCGAGAAAGAAGTAATGGGTAAGAAATCAAAATGTGTTTGCCTCTATATACATATATCATTGTCATCATTATCATTTTACATCCACTTTCCATGCTGGCATGGGTTGGAGGGGTCATTTGATTCTACGTAGCAGCTCCCTGGCCACTTTTGTCTGTCTTCTACAAGTATTTACCTGATCTTGTAAGCTATTCTATGTTTGAGATTTACTTATTTTCTGTAATATATATATATATATATATATATTATATATATATATATATATATATATATGTGTGTGTGTGTAGGAAATATAGGAGTTGAAAATGCACTGAGAATGGTTAAAATATTTTTTGTTATTATATTTGAAGTTTTAACCGGTTTCACAGTTTCCACTGATTTTCAAAAAGTTCAAATAAAAAGACGTGGCTTATGTCGCAGCTGTCTTGCTTCTGCCTAATGTTTGAAGTTTGCCCTATTTTTGTAGGGAGTTCATGGCTCAAATTAGTATGTTTTGAATAGGATTTGATTGGTAGAGGATAGTCACATGACTGGTCTTAGATATTTTCTAAGATCAGTCACGTGACTATCCTCTACCATGCAAACACACACACACACACACACACACACAGATGAAATCCTTGTCATCTGCATAAATAAAGAAGGACTTTTAAGAGAAGAAAGACAATTGATTTTGGTTTGAATGTCTGCCTTTGCCTGTTGTTTCCTGTTTCTCTGCTAATTTCATGATTTTTGTTTCTCTTCCTCTCAGGATAAAATCAGTCCTTTTCAGATGTGGGAACGGTTGGAAAGTTTGAAGTAAGTTTACAGATTCAAATATGTGTGTATATATGAGATGGTATATCGTTGTCATCATCATCATCATCATCATCATCGACATCATCGTCATCATCATCATCATTTAACATCCGTTTTCCATGCTGGCATGGGTTGGACGGTTTGACTGAAAACTGGTAAGCTGGCGAGTTGCACCATGGTTCCAATCTGATTTGGCCAGGTTTCTATGGCTGGTTGTCCTTCCTTACGCCAACCACTACACCAAAAATGTAGTGGGTGTTTTTTATGCCCCACCAGCACGGGTGTCATTGACCTGACCTGACACCGGCATCAGCCATGGCAACGGTCTCCCTTGGCTTCACAGGTCAACACAAACATGGAATATCATGAAAGATGTTGGTTATCTGTCACTGCCTCCATAAGGCCCAACACTTGAACGGTTCTTTTTACAGGCCACTGGCACGGAAGCCAGTCAGCTGGCACTGGCATCGGCTACGGCTATGATTTCAATTGGCTCAACAGGTCTTCACAAGCACAGCATATCACCCAACCTTTGAAGGGTGCTTTTTATGGGCCAATTATACTACACTGGCATCAACCATGACAGCAATTTCCCTTGGCTTGAAGGGTCTTCTCAAGCACAGCATATCTCCAAAGGTCTCAGTCACCAATCATTGCCTCTGTGAGGCCCAACATTTGAAGATCACGCTTCACATCATCCATTCATGAATTTATTTGTTTATTTGTTTATTGATTTTTTTAAATACATATTTTACCTGTGAATTTGTGTGTGTAATCTAGGAATGCATAACAATGAGCTTCTTTGCCCTAGGTGCAGGGAAAACACTCGGAGAGAAATGGAAGAAAATTTGAAGAAAAGAAGAAAAAAAATAACAACAACAACAACAACAATCATTGCCAAGCATCAAAGTTATGTTTTATCATTTTGTTTGTTTCAGAAACCAAGGTGTCTCTTTGACTGTGAGGTCACTCAAGTTTACACAACTTGATTATTCAAAACCTCTCATCCTAAAAGCTTACGTAGAAACCTTTCAAGATTCACCTTTGAAAAAACAGGTAAATTGTTTCTTGTTGTTTGCTTTCTCTTTCTCATCTTTCTCTCTCTCTCTCTCTATCTAGCTATATCCATCCATCCGTCCGTCCGTCCGTATATATTTTATTCTGTTACTTGTTTCAGTCATTTGATTGTGGCCATGCGGGAGCACTGCTTTTAGTCGAACAAATCGACCCCAGGTGGTATTCTTTGTAGATCTAGCACTTATTCTATCGGTTTCTTTTGCTGAACCACTAAGTTACCGGGGCGTAAACACACCAGCATCAGTTGTCAAGCAATGGGGAGGGGGGGGACAAACGGAGACACACAAACATAATAGGCTTCTTTCAGTTTCCGTCTGCCAAATCTACTCACAAAGCTTTGCTTGATCTGGGCTATAGCAGAAGACACTTGCCACGCAGTGGGACTGAACCCGGAACCATGTGGTTAGGAAGCAAGTTTTTCTTACTACACAGCCACATCTGCACAAATATATTAAATATATATTATATATGGATTTTATATATATATATATATATATATATATTATTGATAAAAACAGTAAGATAACAAAAGGAAGAAAGAGACCTCGATATTATGTAAATAGAGGAAATTTATCTGTGAAATAATATGTTGCAATTATTCTGAGTTTTGGATGCCGAGGTGGAAATCCACGCAGATGGCCGGATAACTGAAGAGATAGCGGCGTGGATTGCCACCTCAGCATCCAAAACTCAGAGTTTTATCATGGCTACAGAATAATTGTCACATATTACTTTTTTTTTTTATATGGCACCACCATATTATAGATATATATATATCATCGGACGTTAAACGATGATGATATATATATATGTTTCTATAATATGGTAGTGACATATATAAAACACCCAGTACACTCGGTAGAGTGGTTGGTGTCAAGAAGGGCATCCACAGTTCCTGTCAAACTGTCCTACCCATGCCAGTATAGAAAACAGACATTAAATGATGATGATATATATATATATATATATATATATATATATCATCATCATCATCATCATCGTTTAGCGTCCGTTTTCCATGCTAGCATGGGTTGGACAGTTCAACTGGGGTCTGTGAAGCCAGAAGGCTTCATCAGGCCCAGTCAAATCTGGCAGTGTTTCTATGGCTGGATGCCCTTCCTAACGCCAACCACTCTGAGAGTGTAGTGGGTGCTTTTTACATGCCACCCGCACAGGTGCCAGACAGAGCTGGCAAACGGCCACGAACGGATGGTGCTTTTTATGTGCCACCGGCACGAGGGCGAGGCGAGGCTGGCAACGGTCGCGAAACGGAAGGTTCTCTTACATGCCACCAGCACTGGTAACACATCTGCAGTTTCCATTGATCGATTTCTATTCTGATCCTCACTTGCCTCAACGGGTCTTCACAAGTAGAGTTTCGACATGCCACCGGTACTGGTAACACATCTGCAATTTCCATTGATCGATTTCGATTCTGATCCTCACTTGCCTCAACAGGTCTTCACAAGTAGAGTTTTGTGTCCCAAGAAGGGAAGGTATGCATACGTAGGCTGGCTCCATCCCATGTAGAAGGCCACGGGTTATGGACTCACTTGTCCTGCCTGGTCTTCTTGCGCACAGCACACTTCCAGAGGACTTGGTCTCTAGTCATTTCCTCAGTGAGACCTAAAGTTCGAAGGTCGTGCTTCACCACCTAGGTTTTCCTGGGTCTGCCTCTTCCACAGGTTCCCTCAACCGCTAGGGTGTGGCACTTTTTCACACAACTATCTTCATCCATTCTCGCCACATGACCATACCAGCGCAAACGTCTCTCTTGCACACCACAACTGATGCTTCTTAGGTCCAGCTTTTCTCTCAAGGTACTTACACTCTGCCGAGTATGAGTACTGACATTACACATCCAGCGGAGCATACTGGCTTCATTTCTTGTGAGCTTACGCATATCCTCAGCAGTCATGGCCCATGTTTCACTGCCATGTAGCATGGCTGTTCGTACACACGCATCATACAGTCTGCCTTTCACTCTGTGCGAGAGGCCTTTTGTCACCAGCAGAGGTAAGAGCTCTCTGAACTTTGCCCAAGCCATTCTTACTCTAGCAGTTACACTTTCAGCACACCCGCCCCCGCTGCTGACTTGGTCACCTAGGTAATGGAAACTATCAACTATTTCTAGTTTTTCTCCCTGGAAAGTGACGGAAGTTGGTCTCAGAGCATTTTCAGTGTTTATTGTTCCTGAGCATCTGATATATATATATATATATATATTATATATATATATATATATATAATACATACATGTATATCTCATCATCATCAACAACAACATTTAACGTCTGTTTTCCATGCTGACATGGGTTAGATGGCTTGACAGGAAGTGGCAAGGCCAGAGGCTCCACCAGGGTACCATAGCCTGTTTTAGCTTAGTTTCTATAGCTGGATGCCCTTCCTAACACCAACCATTCCACAGAGTGTACTGGATGTTTTTGATGTGGGCACCAGCACTCACACTATTGCCTTTTACATGGCACCTTAGCTTTACAATCCCAATTCTGTTGTGGTGGGCATGTCTGCTTGAGTATGGCAATGCACCACATATCTCAGCCCCCTGTTATCTCCTTCGTAAGGTTCAGCATTTTAAGGTATGAACTGAAGGCAAGGATTATGGCAGCATTCACCGACTTAAAGAAGGAGACCATCCAGAAGAGTTGCAGGAGATTCCGAAGTCGTCTGGAGGCCATGGTTGAAGCTAATGGCGATTTTATTGAATAAATTTACTCTTTAATATTTCGAGATATTTTTATATAATTTTGGTAAATATATCTGTTAAAATGAGATGTTAGTGTTATTTTCATTTTTGTGTAATTTAGACGACAATTTATTCACCACACCCTGTGTATACATATGTAATTATGTGTCCACAACTTAGGTATACACGTCCACCTTTGTTCACCATTCACTACATTCACCTGTACCTTCTTGTTTTAACGATTTGCCATGTTCCTCTCACACTCTTACCCACTCACCCCCACCCCTTTTCAGTCCTCTGTCCCTTTGTCTTATGTTTGATTTTTTTTTATTTTGCAGGTATGTGTTCATACCTTATCATCACCATATTTATCTTTTCTCCCAGCTCTACCCCCATTCACCCTGATCTAATGCTGGGTATGATACAACAGCAAGCAACCCCTTCTTGCCCCCCCCTCCCATCATACTTTAATCCCTCAGCATAAAGCCAATCCAGTCTCCCCCATGCTTCTGCTCAATCGAGGACCATTTTTAGTCTTGCAAGTTACATGGTGGCTTCTCTGTTGCTGGTGCCACATAAAAGGCACCCAGTGGAGCACTCTGTAAAGTGGTTGGTGTTAGGAAGAGCATCCAGCCGTAGGAGGGACCCTGACAAAACAGATACTGGAGCACAATGCAGTGCTCGGAACCATTGAATCCTGCCTAACTATGCAGCCGATGTCAACATGGAGATGATGATGATGGTTTCATATGTCTATTTATCTATCTATATGTAAAGATACGTTAAAAAATATTCAACAACACTCAAGAAAACCTGAATATTTTTTCAGAAGTAAATCAATTAAAAAAATGTAAAAACAACAACAAAAAAACAAGAATGCTGAAAAAAAAACTGCTTCTCTGACAACATTTTATTGTGGAACGTAAAACAAAGAATCAATTTGCTTTCGGAGTCTTTGAATAGCTGCAGAGAACTGAAAGCAAAAAAGAAAAAGGTGCCGTAGGAAATGCACATATGCAAAGTGAATGGAATGCAACAGGTGTAAATTATCAAAAACAAAAGGAATGCTAAATAATTTCTCTTCTTTTTTTTTTTCCTAACATTAAAATTTCATATTTAAAGTAAAACTAAAATTGGAAGATCAGTAAAAGAGAATGAGAAATGCCAGCGCCATACAGCAGCAGCAGCAACAGGAGAAGAGTTCAGGAATCTTTCTTCAACAGTTGACACAATAATATAGAAATATTAAAAATACCAAAGACTGTAAAAGAGTTAAAGAACTATGAACGGCATCGTTCTTAACCTTGTGAAGTGTTTCATAAATTTAGTTTTCATACACAACAGACAAAAAAAAAGGAGAAAAAAAGTAAAAAAAAAAAAAAACCCATTCTCCTTATCAATCCAAAAGATGGACTTTCTCTGTGGTTGGTCATTTGATGTGATAGAATTAGCAGCGAAAACTTGCACAAAACCAATCTTTACCATTTCGAATCTGTCTGTCCAAGAATAACTGAATTGGCACAAAAACAAGTTCCAACATTCTTTAGAAGTTGTCATTGCATTTTGTATCATTTGAAACTAATCATGTGCACACTCCTCCTCCTCCTCCTCCTCCTCCTCATCATCATCATCATCATCATTTAACTTCTACTCTTCCATGTTTGCCTGAGTTTGGTGGAGTTTACCAAAGTTGACTTTCTGCAGCTGGATCTCCTTCCTGCCCCCAACCTTTGCAAGCTAATATTTGCTGCCCCTTTGGTTAGACCTGTTCTCGGGGAATATTGGAAAGGAATGACAAGACAACAAGGCACAAACACACACACACACACACTATCAGTCTGTCTGTTTGTCTTTTGTGTGTGTCTCTCTCTCTCTTTTTCCAACAAATTTCACCATGAGTTCTCTCTCTCTCTCCTCTAATTCACACTTTCTCTTTCTCACCTTCAGCCTGTTATTACCTGTATGAATACATTAAACAAGTCCTCCAGTGATGAAGATGCTGTCAGTTGTCTTGTTATTGGGACTGAGAACAAGACTATCACTATTCTAGATCCAGCTGCTTTTACTGTACTCAAAACGGTAAGTCTTCAGCATTTCTATTATTATTATCATTATCATCATCATCATTATTATTATTATTACTATTCAGTAGTCTTATTTTTATAACGTGCTTTCACTGCACTGCCGAATGCAGCTCTGTGTGCCTTGGGTATCTGCTGTGGTTTGTTGTGATGCTCTGATGGTTACTCTATTGAAAGTGTTTTATGTGGGATGTGTGTGGTGCCTAGTAGTGTTATTTTCTCTTTGTTATTTATACTTGTTTGTCCTGGTGTTTTTGTTATGCATTTGTCTGAATATTTTATTATTATTGAGTGAGAGAGCAGTGCATACCATCAAAGTGACACTGGGGTAAAATATATGAAGCCCAGTATACTTATCACGGCTACTCGTCTGATAAGGGTACACCAAGCACATGCATCACAACCATATGTGCGTGACATAGTAATATCAAGATAAATAGAGCATGGCCTTGAAGGTGGGGTCCAGTTCGAATTTTCTTCAGGTTGTGTAGCCCATTCCATTCAAAAGGTCCCTGAATAAGGATTGTTTAAGGATATTGAATGAAACACCTATGTTTCCAGAGGTGAATTCTTCAAACCCCAAAGAATCCCTCTCAACACATGGCTATGATGCTCCCCCACTACTTCTGCTCATGATCAGAGATGCACATATCGTCAGCCACTAAGGGACATGGTCAACTGGTTAAGGTCAAACAACTGACAAGCAAATCTGTGGTATTGAGCAGAATATTTGCTGTAGTCCATCTTTTATACCAACACAAAACAATGTACATGATAACACTTCCAATCAGTTAAGATCAGAAGCCACGAGAGCCACTGCCTGGTACTGCATTGGGGCATTTATCATCATCATCATCATCATCGTTGTTGTTGTTGTTGTCTAAAACAGGTATTGTTTTAGTCTGATTCTTCTTCTTATTATTATTATGAACATCATCATCATCATCAGAGTAGTGAAAGGTGGTGAGCTGGCAGAATGGTTAGGATGCCAGGCAGAATGCTATGTGGAATTTTATCTGTCTTTACATTCTGAGTTCAAATTCCATCAAGGTTAACTTTACTTCTCATCCTTTTGGGGTTGTTAAAATAAGTACCAGTTGAGCCTTGGGGATAATGAAATCAATTTAATTCCTTCCCTGCCAAAATAAGAAAGGATTATTAAGATAGTGAGCTGGCAGAACTTTTGGAATAATGAAAACCAAATCCCAAAACGAAATATATATATATATGGAATGCAGATGTTCAACGATGGTCATGATGATATATGTATATTATTTATACCAGTTTTATATATATATATATATATATATATATATATATATATTATATATATATATATATACTTATTTATACACACGTGTATGAGCATGCATGTATATGTTTGTGTGTGTGAACTGGTGACAATGTTTACAGTTTATGTTAACGTTATGACTGTGGTGATGGTGGTGGTGGTGTTCATGATGATGATGATAATAGTTGTAATGATGATGATGCTAGTTTGAGTCACATGAACCTTTAATTCCTGTATTTCCCCTAATGTTCTTGGAATCCCAGTAACACCTATTCTTGCTGTTGTCTACAGATGAAAGTGCCCAGTGTCCCCGTCTTTCTGATTGTGACAGGAATGTTTGATGTTGAATATAAAATCATTGCTTCGTGCCGAGACGGAAAGATTTACATCTTCAAAAGGTTGGAACGACTTTCAAAGCTGCCTTTCCACGTTTTCTTTTGCATCTCTACACACTCTCTTTACTCTTTTACTCTTTTACTTGTTTCAATCATTTGACTGTGGCCATGCTGGAGCACCGCTTTAGTCGAGCAAATCAACCCTGGGATTTATTCTTTGGAAGCCTAGTACCTATTCTATCGGTCTGTTTTGCTGAACTGCTAAGTTATGGGGATGTAAACACACCAGCATCGGTTGTCAAGCGATGTTGGGGGGACAAACACAAACACACAAACATATACACACACATACACATATATACATATATATATATATATATATATATGACGGGCTTCTTTCAGTTTCCGTCTATGAAATCCACTCACAAGGCTTTAGTCGGCCCGAGGCTATAGCAGAAGACACTGAACCCAGAACCATGCGGTTGGTAAGCAAGCTACTTACCACACAGCCACTCCTGTGCCTCTATGTTACATTTGTATATCTTTATCTTTGCGTTGTTCGACTGAGGCCATGCTGGGGCACCACCTTCAAAGGTTTTCTCAAACAAATCAATCCCAGTGCTTATGTCTTTCTCCTAAGTGTGGTACTTATTCTGTCAGTGTCTTTTTGCCAAACCGCTAAGTTACTGGGATGGAAACAACTCAACACTGGTTGTCAAGCGGTGATGGCAAACAAACATAAACATTGAGACACACACGCATACACGCAGATATACATGCACACACACACATGTGTATGTGTTTGTGTGTATGTATATATATATCATCATCATCATCATCATGGTAAAGACTATTTGCCAACATAATGTAGCAGTCCTGATTAGGATGAATGTTACTGTTATTTAGCCCCAGGAAACATTGTTTCCTTCTGGCTATTGACGCACTGTGTCGATTGCCAGCTGGAGACAATGTTTCCTGGGGTTAAATAACAATAACATTCGTCCTAATCAGGACTGCCACATTATGTTGGCCAATAATCTTTGCTCTAGAGTACTGTTACTAAATGTTTCTCGTTCAGAGATTTAGAAATAATAATTTCTCTCTCTCTAAATATATATATATCTGCAGTGTATATATTTACTCTGTAAATACAAAATAGTTTACAAATCAAAATCAATTATTTTTTTCATGTTCTGCTTTGTAATCTTTTCCTCTGCCATTGTAGACCTTCAATATTTCCCCCTGATTTCATAATTATTTCATTGCAAAAAGACAGAAGTTTGCTCTTTTACACCAATTCATACAAATGTTTAAATTTTCATTGATTAAAGCAGAATTTCTATCTCACTAAATGTTTTCTTTCTCTCTCCAGAGTGAACGTTGTCCCCAAACTGTGCATAGAGTTGAGCTCACAACCTGTTGGTATGATTCGAGTTAACAAGAACATAGTCGTTGGTTGCATGGACGAAACACTGCAGTGTATTTCTGATAAGGTGCGTATCTGGTGTTTGAACTCCAGAAGAAGATTTACACTTTTGTCACACATGGACACACATGCATAATATGTGTGTGTGTGTGTGTGTGTGTGTGGTAATATTTACAGTGAGAATGAGTGCTCAACACCATATTGGTGGACAAATATTATTTATTTTGTAGTTTAACAGGGCTACCAATGGTTTCAAGTAAAGAGGAATCTCTTAACCATTATCAAACCTGCCGAAGTACCAATGTTCCCATGTGGCAGGCTTGACAATTATAGAGAGATTCCTCTTTATATGAAACCATTTGTAGCTTCGTTAACCTCCAAATAATGTGTGTGTGTGTATATATATATATATATATATATATGCATACACATATACATACATATACATACACACACACATATACACCAGTTTATATATATATTTATATAGTAATATATATTGATATATTTGTGTGATGGGGAAGCTGAGATGAATGGAAGAAAGAAGAAAGGCAGATGGGTGTGAGGTGGGTGTGACAGTAGAAACAGGGATTAAAATTAGAAGGTAGTAGAGGGAATGAGAAAATGATGAATAGTAATGGGGATGAGGGTGTCAGTGATAAGAGTGACTGCTGGGTGTCAGTAGCAACTGGCCTGGGGAAAAGTGAGTGATGACTGGCAGTATAGAAAAGGAAATATTGGTATGAATACAGATGTGTTACAATCCTCTATACATAGGTGTCATGACGAGTAAGAAAAGTAGAGGTAATGAGGATGGGGGTGGGGTGAATGTTGGAAAGAGGGAGTTAGGTGCAGTGATGCTGGAAGCATGCTAAGGTAAGTAGGATAGACCTTGTGCGATTCTTAGTCTCAAAGTAGCAGAGTGCAGTGACAGTGGTGGAGAGATGAGTGATAGAAGCATGATTGATAAAGATAAGACTGATGGAGAGAGGAGAGGAGGAGGTAAAACAGAAAATGAAGACATCCCAAAAAGGAGGTGAGTTTTAAGTGGACCACTTGAAGAATTGTAGCTGTCCTTTTCACATGAAACCATTGGTAGCTTTGTTAACCTACAAATAAAGAATATTTATTCACCAAAAGCAGTGTTGAGCACTCATTCTCACTGTTTGACACTACTGTATATATATATATTATTGATATGTAACTTTAAGATCCAAGGATCCAAGCGTAGGAAGTTTGTAAGCTTTGAGCAGTCTGAGGTAAGTATCAAGAACAACTTTCAGGAACAATAATA
Organism: Octopus sinensis; assembly: GCF_006345805.1. Taxonomy (NCBI): domain Eukaryota; kingdom Metazoa; phylum Mollusca; class Cephalopoda; order Octopoda; family Octopodidae; genus Octopus; species Octopus sinensis. The sequence goes on from NC_043007.1 coordinate 29,330,865, forward strand.
GTTTATTGGCGTCTGAAGGTTGTAGGAGGTCGATAAGCTGAAAGGAGTTTTAAATCATATCTCTGGAGAGTTAACTTGAGATTCCTTGATGACAGTTTGACCTTCATTGAACTAAGGTATCTTCAGCCTGATGAGTAGCTAGTGGAGTACCCCTCATTGATTAATTACTACTTCTGAGGTTCTGCTATGAAACATATGTAGCCTGGATTTTACCTGCTGCTCCATTCCCACAATTTGGCTTAAACGTATATCATCATCATCACTAACATCCGAGTTCCATGCTGACATGGGTTGGATGGTTTTGAGAAGAGGGCGATGAACTGGAAGACACTGCCAAACACCAAAGTATGCTTTGGTGTGGTTCCTACAGCTGGATGCCCTCGCAGAGTGTGGACTGGGTGCTTTTTATGTGACACTGGTACCAGTGGGGTCATCAGATAACTCGTAAGAGAAGTCCTTTCAACTCTGGAGAGGGAGTATACTGCATGAGGGGACTTTGTGCTCGGTGATGAGGGGCTGGAAGATATGTCTTGTTGTAGGGGAGATCCATGGTCCCCCCATTTGGGAAAGAAAGAAGATGGTGAGGAATGCCGCTCAGTTGCCATTTTGATCAATTTTAATTTTTGTTTCATTAATAAAATGAAATGAGATGCTAATTAAAGAATTGGTTAGAAAATTAAATGAAGGGAACCACCCAATTTTTGGCAAAATACTTGTTACCCAGATTTTAAAGAGATTAAAGATATATTGTGTAGGAAAGATAGTCAAAATTCCATATTTTAGCTGATTTGGTTAAAATGATTTGGAAAAATGATCATCAAATATTGAGCCAAGGAGATGAGGGCAAACCATGCCCTAACATTCCATCTTCTCAACATCTCCCTCTCCCTGTCCACCCATGTCCACCACTTGCTACATTCCCTTCTCCCCTACCCCCACTCTTCGTTGCGAACCAGTTTACACACTGGGTCCCTGTTGAGTCCCTTCCCCAAAACATAACCTCCTAACGCCCCACTCTCTTTACCTGTGCCTCCTCCATCTCCCCCCTCCTTTTGTAATCTCATGAATTTACCCACCCACTCCAGTCCCCCACTCCCCTTACATATACCTCCCTGTAACTTGGGTGGACTTCCCCCTCCATCATATCTTCACCATCTTATTTGTCTCCTCTCCCTTTCCCCCTCAGGTAGCCACATCTCTCCCTCTACTGCTACACCTTTATTCCTGACCCTCTATTCATACTCTCCAACCTCTCATTACCTGGCACAAAGCTATGCCCTTCACTACTATCCCCCGCTCAGTTGGGGTGGGGGGTCTTTGCTTTACAAGTCACTTGGTGACCTCACAGCTGTTGGTGCCATGAAAAACAGTCCCCAGTTATATTCTGTGAAGTGGTTGGCATTAGGAAGGGCATCCAAGCATAGAAACCATGCCAAAGCCGACAGTAGGGCTTGGTGCAGTCTTCTGACTTGCTGGTTCCTGTCAAACCATCCAACCCATGCCAGCGTGGAAGGAGAATGCTAAATGATGAGGATGAGGAGGAGGAGGAGGAGGAGGAGTGTGCACATGATTAGTTTCAAATGATACAAAATGCAATGACAACTTCTAAAGAATGTTGGAACTTGTTTTTGTGCCAATTCAGTTATTCTTGGACAGACAGATTCGAAATGGTAAAGATTGGTTTTGTGCAAGTTTTCGCTGCTAATTCTATCACATCAAATGACCAACCACAGAGAAAGTCCATCTTTTGGATTGATAAGGAGAATGGGTTTTTTTTTTTTTTACTTTTTTTCTCCTTTTTTTTTGTCTGTTGTGTATGAAAACTAAATTTATGAAACACTTCACAAGGTTAAGAACGATGCCGTTCATAGTTCTTTAACTCTTTTACAGTCTTTGGTATTTTTAATATTTCTATATTATTGTGTCAACTGTTGAAGAAAGATTCCTGAACTCTTCTCCTGTTGCTGCTGCTGCTGTATGGCGCTGGCATTTCTCATTCTCTTTTACTGATCTTCCAATTTTAGTTTTACTTTAAATATGAAATTTTAATGTTAGGAAAAAAAAAAAGAAGAGAAATTATTTAGCATTCCTTTTGTTTTTGATAATTTACACCTGTTGCATTCCATTCACTTTGCATATGTGCATTTCCTACGGCACCTTTTTCTTTTTTGCTTTCAGTTCTCTGCAGCTATTCAAAGACTCCGAAAGCAAATTGATTCTTTGTTTTACGTTCCACTATAAAATGTTGTCAGAGAAGCAGTTTTTTTTTAGCATTTTCATTTTTCTTTGTTTTTATTGATTTATTTCTGGCAAAAATGTTTGGGTTTTCCTGAGTATTGTTGAATAATTTCCAATACATTTAATATATATTTGTGTGCGTGTGTAATTATATATATAATTACACACACACACACACCCACACTCACATCTTGTTTAATAATTTTGCTTCCCAACCACACAATTTCAAGTTCAGTTCCACTTTGTGGTGTCTTCAGCCTCTTCTAATATCACATCTTGCTGACCAAAGCTTTGTGAGTTGCTTTGGTTGATGGAAGCCGAAAGAAGCTGTTGTGTGTATATATATATATATATATATATATATATATATATATATGTATGTGTATGTATATATATAATATATCGAAATTGAACCAATCCTATGACTGGCACCCGGCAGATGCCAAGACCCCTGGACTGGTGGTACGTAAATTGCACCAATCCGACCGTGGCCGTTGCCAGCCTCGCCTGGCACCTGTGCGGGTGGCACGTAAAAAGCACCCACTACACTCACGGAGTGGTTGGCGTTAGGAAGGGCATCCAGCTGTAGAAACACTGCCAGACCAGACTGGAGCCTGGTGCAGCCTTCTGGCTTCCCAGATCCCCGGTCGAACCGTCCAACCCATGCCAGCAAGGAAAACGGATGTTAAACGATGATGATGATGATGATGATATATATATATATATGGAAAGCAAAGTTATTTTATTCCACACAGGTAGAGATGTAGGAAAAAATGAAAGTTAAAGATGCAGAATAAGGTTGATGCAGGTCCTGCAACTGTGGCAGACGTATTTTTTTTACTGTTCACGTAGGAATTGTGGAAGGTAATTTAGCATTTGTGAGGAATTTTTTGAGGGACTTTGATTGTCTTTTACTTTTGATTATTTTGTGTATTTTGAATGCTTGTTTCATTGGACATATTTACAAAGTCAGAAAACAGCACAACTCCCATGACTTTTGGAAACATTTTTTCACGCTGAGAGTTGCTGAAGCATGGAACAAACTGCCGACATCAGTTGTTAGTTGTCGGAGCACTGCATCCTTCAAAACTTCCATGCTTTCTGAGATTTACCAACACTACACCTGATTTTCTCCCCTCCATACACACACAAGCATGTATCTGACTCATACATTGTTCGCTTTCCAGACATTTCTACATTACTGCATATACTCTATACACATTTTCTGACAAGTTGTGGTGCACCTGAGCACTGTATACAATAATTTCATTATTATTATCATTCTTGGGTTTTGTTTTAGTAGTGGGATGTTCTGGTGGATAATATTGTCAACCTCTGTGTTTCTTAGGGTGTGTGTTGTAATAAAGGGTAGATTATTTGATGTATCTGGAGTGGTTTTCATAGTTCTTCGATATTTATTGCTTTGGCACATTCTATTCCATTGTCTATTAACATTAATGGATATTGTCTTTTAAATAGGACTTGTTTTAGTTTCTGGAGTCTTATATTGCGAATTTCAGGGTTTGAAACAAACCCAGTTGATTGGTGAGTGAATGTTTGATAATCAGTTGGATGGTTGGGGTAAACATATGTATAGGCTATAGTCATGTGTGGTGTACAGTGTTTGGTGTTACCCTGTTGGAGTAGTTGCTAGTTGTGGAGGTTCAATTTCAGCTCTGTTCTAATGATGAAGAAATGATTAATGAGTGCCAAGTCAAGCAATTTGGTGAGTGTTGTCAGTGGAGAGGGTCTTTGTGTGTTGGTGGTTTGTGTTGTGATTGAACCTGTGATGCCTTGAAGAGAAGCTAGATTGCCATTTGGTGATATTTGTTCAGCAACAGCCAAGCGCACATAAACAGCAAATCCATGTTAGATAAATAGTCATAAAAGTGTTACGATAACCACGGTAACCGTAAATATATTTGCGTAGATTTAATAATTGACATGTTATGTGGTGTAAAGTCATGGAATCCACTTAAATGCTAATCTGCTGTTTCTCTTCCATTTCAGTTAAATGCAAATTCATCCAATTCCACTTTTATTTATCTTCCTTTTATGAAAATCTAAAAAAAAAAAAACAATTTATGTATTTTTTGAAAATTGTTCTATTGCTTAAAAAGTACTTTGGAATTTTGGAAATCATTTTGAGAATTTCATCTAAAATCTGCTTTTATTGAGACACTGATAGGAATTTGCAGTGAAACGCATCTGAATAAGAAGTGTTATGGATGTAAATATTGCATCAAATTTAGGGTAATAAAAACTGTCAGGATAAACAAATTTCTGCTGATAAATAATGGAATATAGAGACCAAATCATGAAAAATGTATTAGCTTAAGTGAAACAACAACAACAACACAGGTAAAAAAAAAAAACCCAACAAAGATAAGAAGTAAAAATACTAAAAATGTCGACATTTCGTGGCATTTTCTTTGTCATTTGTTCTTCTATTTACAATGGAATTTTCTGTTGATAAAATTGCAACCCTCCTCACACCAATTCACTCCGTTCTTCCTAACTAAACAATGTCTGATCTTTAATAACCCACAATTGCTTATTCAGTGAAGACAACCTATACCAGGGCTGGGTGGGTGGGGCTACTCTTCTTTTCCTAATTTTGTCTTTTTTTTCTTTCATTGTCATGGCAACAAATTATATTTCCATTACCAAATGCCGACAGTTCTATTGTTAGAGGAACAGCATTAGTTAAACACAGTTTTTTTTTCCTCTGCATCTCCTGGCATATGGCATTTCGGTGTGCCATAGAAGCAAGAATTGCAGTTAGTTCTTTGTGGCACCAAACTAATCAAAGAAACGTCATGGCAGCTCTTCAGTTGTGTCTTGGCTTTGGTTCCGTCTCTGTTCCAACTGCGTTTTGGGCTTGAGTTGTGTTTGGACTTTAACCATGTCCAAACTTCAACAATGCCTGCACTTCGCATTTAGTTGGGCTCCCAACTGTTGCCAGAGACGAGTCTTTGAGATTGTTCATCATCATCATCATCATCATCGTTTAACATCTGTTTTCCATGCTGGCATGGGTTGGACAGTTTGACGGGAGCTGTCCAGACTCCACCTGTCTGTGTGGCATGGTTTCTATGACTGGACGAGGCCCTTCTGAAATATGTTGGGTGAGAATAGTCATTTGTGACAAATATACCAAGCAGGTTTGGTAGAGTTACCAGTTTGGTTGCTGATGGCCTGACCCTGGGAATACATTGTATGAGGTTACATGTTACTTGCAGCACTAAGAGTGATCTGACATTTCCTACCTACCTATCTACACACAAACACATACACACATGCATGCATGAGTACCAAAGAAAACACAGGAACTCTTGTATTAGGTAGTAGTGTGTGTGTGTGTGTGTGTGTTTCTATAAGTTCTTTGCTTTGATGTCAAAATGAGACACGAGTTGACTTTTACTATTCTCTTTTGCTATTTCAGGGTAAACGTCTCTGGAACATCAAGCTTCCTGCCAGTGTGATGACAATGGAGCTATTAGACTACACTGTGAAAGGAGTGTCAGCAGTTTTGGTGGCGCTAAGCAATTGCACGGTGCACATGTACCAGGACAGGCACCTGGTAGACGTCATACAAACGCCGGATGTTGTGAACGCTATGAAATTTGGTCGTTTTGGACGAGAAGAAGGCAACCTGATTCTCACTACAAGAAGTAAATCTCAAAGCTACTCTGTGGGATTTTAACTAATTTCTGTATCATTAGTGATTAATGATTGAGGTTAAAGTGATTGACTGAGTATATGGTTGTAGGGTCAGATTTTACTTCTGCAATTGTGGTATGTCCTTCATTAACCAACTGAGTAACCCTGATTATTTTAGTTTAGAGGAGAAAATAGCCAGGCCTCACCTCCTAACTTCACAGTCAAGTGGTCAGTGAGGTAAGAAGGGACATCTTCCAGCTGTAAAAACAATGGTGCCAGTAAAAATACCATTTATGGAAAAATAGAAGCAAAAGGAGAATTCAGGAAAAAAAAAAGATCCATTTCTCTGGAAACATTGAAATGAAATAAAAAATGGCTCTTATTCCTGCAGGAAATGAAAGAGTTTTAATGAATATTAGAGATTAAGAAAATAAGATTAGATCAGAAATCTTTGCAAGATTTAAGTTTATTTTCTAAACAAAACTTTATGCTTCTTGAATTTAATTCTTATTATGTGAAGAATATTATAGCCTTTAGATTTAGAATGGCAAAACTGAAGAATTGATGGCTAAGTCCATCTGGAACTTAGTTCATTCTTCTTCTTCAAGATGCACATATATCATTCCATAATTAAAGTGGTAAGCTATGATTTGAGCAAGACTTGGTTACTATTTTTAGCAACTCTGACAGCCATGTAGAGACTTCCTCGTTGTGAGTTTAACTCTGCTGGAAATAATTCATGTCAGACAATGGAAATGAGGGGTTAGGATATTTAAATTAGTGGAAATTAGGGAGCTGTAGGATAGAAACAATGAGTCTCAGTCGTTAGTCCTTAATCTATTAGGCTGACATTAACGAACAATATTGGTCTTGTGTTCCCTGACTAGAGAAGGTATTAATAACAATAATAATAATGGTTTAAAATTTTGGTACAAGGCCAGCAATTTCAAGGTGGGGTGGGCTAAGTTGATTACATTGACCCCAATATTTATCTGGTACTTATTTTATCAACCCTGAAAGGATGAAAACTAAAATTGACTTTGGCAGAATTTGATCTGCCAAGCTTTCTTCTGCCCAGCTTCCTACCAATTCTGCCAGCTCACCGATAATAATTCTGATCAAGTCATGAACAGGACATCACCCCCCACCTGATTCCATCTATGGACTTAGACTCTGTTATTTATCTAAGAAAACCATCTCTATATTTGGTAAGATGTGGAATCCATTGAAAGCAGTTAATCCTTAAAAGTCTTTGGATAAAAGTTAATTCTAGAAAGTTGGTTTGTTGTGAGGAATGACAACATATGGGACACTTGCTTTCTTGTGTTTCCATTATTTCAGGATCAAATTGTAGGAGCAGCACTGTTGAGACGTGTACACCAGCCTTCTCCATTTGCAGTGACTGAATGCCAAGGCCATGGGTCACTCTTAATGATTTTATCTCTTTATTCTTTGGTGTTTTTGCCTCTGTCTGCCTCCCCCCCCCAGTTGTTTGAAGAATGGTCTTTGCAGTGCCACCAGCTTTTGTTACGTGACTATAGCATTATTTTATTCAATGCTGTTCAAAGTGGTACTGGTTACTTTTGCAGATGTGTTTTGTTTGTGGTCTGAGTATACCTAAGTTATGCAAGTAGCACCACATTGCCATTGCCTGTATTCCTACACTGGAGGTTGCCCCTGTCCCACATCTCTATAGCAAGATGGACGGTGCCACTGTATACAGAAGTCTGTGCTCAATGTCTTCAGGATGGTTCTGAGTCTTTCATGACTAATCTTGCTGATGGGAGACCAATTCTGGCATTGACGGAGTTTAGCATTCTTTAACCCTTTCGTTACCATATTTACTTTGAGATGCTCTGTGTTTCTTCCAATTAATTTTAAATATAACAAAGAATTTAGTAAAGTAACTTAGTTATCATTAAGCTAGTGTTAGGAACATAAATTGTGACTAAGGTTTGGTGGAAGATTTTAATTCAAAACTTATGAAAACAAGACATTTGTACTACAGAGCCAGAGGCGGTTTCAGCCAGGTTGGTAATGAAGGGTTAAATATGTCCTTCTTTGGAAAGGGTAAAACTAGTGAGTGTCCTTTTACTAAGAATAAAATTTCTTTCTTTCTCCCCAAACATGGACAAGTGTTTACCTCATTATCATCATCATTTAATGTCCGCCTTCCACCCTGGTATGGGTGGCACTGTTTGACCAGAGCCTGCACCAGGCTTCTGGGACTGTTTTGGCAGGATCTTTACAGCTGGATGCCCTTCCTAACACCAAGTCCACTCAGCACAGTGGACTGTTTACAGTTTTTACGTTTTTGTTGGGTTTTTTTTTACTTGTGGCAAACTGTAAGAAATCTCTCTGTTTGTTCAGGTGGTGGTTTAATAGTGAAGATATTACGAAGACATGCTGATTTAGATGTTAAAGATGTCACACCTGGGCCACCCATGGCACAGAATGTCAAACTGAATATACCAAAGAAGACGAAACTCTTTGTCAATCAATCAATCAGAGAAAGGGAAAATCCTGTTGGTGAGTTGTTGGTGTTGTTATTGTGGTGGTGGTGTTGTTACATTTGTGGTTCGTGTTGTGCTTGTAGTGGTTCTAGTGATTGTTAAAGTAGATGTTGTGGTGTAGTGATACACGTAGAGTTTGTTGTTGTTGTTATGAAGCAATAATCAGCAGAATTTATTCGGTTTCCTGTTTCAGCAATGTTTCGTACGTTCCAACGAGACCTGAGACTCTTCCGTTTGAACACAGCTCGTCAATTCCTGCACATCTTGGAGAATAACAACAGTCCAATCTCTTGTGATCCAAAGGATCCACTGAAGATATCAGCCCAGGTAATAGCAATTAGACAATTATTGGTTTAATCTTTTAAATTTACATCTATTGAGAAATTACAATTGTCAAGTAATTTCTATATTCTGTTGTGTCTGGGGAGAGTCATTTTCTTTTTGTGCCTATAATTCACCGGTAGAATTTCCACGTTTTTCTCATTTTTATTTTCCTAAAATTTTCGTTGCGTCTTGCAACCTTTCCAATAGGCACAAAAAGAGAATGGACTCTCCCCAGACACAACAGAATATGCTTCAACACACGAACTCATATAAAGAATCTTACAAACCAAATCCAAAAACAAAGTATTTCTATATATTGTATAACTTTGGTGTAGAATATACAACTGGATTGTCATCCTCATTTGATGCCTGTTTTTCCATGCTGGCATGGGTTGGATGGTTTAAGAGGATCCAATGAGTTGTTGGGCTACATCAACCACTGATGTCAGCTTTGGCATGGTTTCTATCGCTGGGTGCCCTTCCTAATGCCAACCACTTTACAGAGTGGCACTGGGTGCTTTTTACATGCCACTGGCAGTTGTTGAGTCGCTAAGTAATTTGCAAGGCAAGGAAAGAATAAGAAAGGGCAAAGGCTTCTTTATCTAAATGGAGGGTGGGGAGTTAGTGTTTGAGAGAGGAGGAGGGGTGAAGGCAACCCCTTGTTATATAAGGGTAACTGGAAAGAAGTGGTGGTGGTGGTGGTGGGATGCTGGAAAAGGGATGTAATGACAGTGATGGTGGGAGTGTGTCAGGAGAGTGGCCTGAAGGACAATATGAATGAGAGGAGATTGAGAACCGAGCCTGATGAATGCCTACCTGTGTGCTAAATCCGTCTCTACCCGTGGCTAACTCTGCAGGTAGATACCCTTCTTAATACCAACCAACTTAAAGAATGGACTGGCTGCATTTGATCATGGCCCCAGCACCAGAAAGACTGTCCTATATTTAGACAGACCGAGGGGTGTTCCCACCCTGCTCCGCCCGTCTTGGCTCGTTAACAAGGTGCTTTGAGTACATTCTGTGTGTCCCCTCTGCTGTTCAGGTGTGTTTTGATCTGTTAGAGTAAAAAGGGCTTCATGATGTGTCAGTTCATGGAAGGTAACATGGTTAGAGGGGGGAGATATAAGGGACAGAGTGAGCGGGGGGGGGGAGATTGGTGGTGTGATGGGGTGAGTGGGTCTTAGAGGAGGCAGTGAGGGTATGATGAGAGAAACAGAGAGGATACAGTGGAGAGGGAAAAGGGGGAGTAGTAGAAAGGGAGTGGGAAAATGAGAGTGGGGGTGGTGGAGAGAGATGAGGAAATTTGCATATTGTTTTTCTTGTATGGGTGGGTCCATTCCATTGGTCTGTGGAATTGTCTTTTAAAAGTTGGACAAAAGGTTTTATTTTGTTTTTTTTTTGTGATTTTCTCTGTTTAGGTTCAAGGAATTGGTCCTGTATTTAAACTGAACATAACTTTACAGAACACCTCATTGACAAACCCATCGACCAACCTCTGCCTTAATTTTGATTACAATCCCAGACTTTATTCCTTCAGGAAGTCTCGTATACCTGTAAGTCGCTTTTACCCTCCTTCTCCTCCTCCTCATCGCCATCGCCACCACCACCACCACCACCACCACCATTATTATTATTATTATTATTATTATTATTATTTAATGTCTGTTTTCCTTGCTGGTATGGGTTAAATGGTTTGACAGGATCCACCAAACTGCAGGGCTGCCTCCTGCTCCACTGTGTGTTTTGTGAGGGTTTCGAGTGCTGGAAGCAGTAGAAATCATGAGACATTACCTGGAAAAGGGGTTTCCAGTCACCAGCGTAGGCTACAGTGAAATGCTGGCCAACACCACTGAAACCAGCAGTTCACACCAAACACCAAGGTCTATTGTCTATTCCAGTGTTTGTGTTGTGCTACAATGCCTGTCCACATTCCATTGCCCAGACCATTACAACCATTGAAAAATTGGCTTTTGATTTGCTGGAAAACCCTACATACAGTCCAGATCAGGCCCCTTCTGACTATCATCTCCCTGGATTCTGCAAACATCCTTTATGAGGTTGTCAATTTTCTACAGACAAAGAAGTGTAGGAAGTGATGCATAAATGCCTGTGCGACCAACTGGAAACATTCTTCTCCAATGGGATGAGCAAGTTTATGGACCACTGGAAGAAGTGCATCGAAAAGCAAGGAGTCTATGTCAAAAAAGAAGATGTAATTGTTCAACCCTTGTTTTTATTTTCTAATAAATTACAGAGACAAGAGTGCATATAATTTTTGACTTGCCCTCGTATATATATATATATATATATTTATATGTATATATGTATGTATGCATGTATGCATGCATGTGTGTGTGTATATATATAGCATGTATGCTTATAAACCATGTGCACATGGTGTTAATGTCTACAGCTGTTCTCAATGCTTCTTCCATTCCAGATTCCATTCCTTGTGCCTGGTTTGGACTATATCTTTGACATATTAGTTGATTGTAAGAGCGAGAAAGGCATCTCGGATGACATCAAGGTTGGTATTAACTACTACACCGACACAACTACATTGGGGCACCAAATATCGCACACTACATTCCTATTCTGATACTCTCTTTCTCTATCATCATCATCATCATCATCGTTTAGCGTCCGTTTTCCATGCTAGCATGGGTTGGACGGTTCTACTGGGGTCTGTGAAGCCAGAAGGCTTCATCAGGCCCAGTCAAATCTGGCAGTGTTTCTACGGCTGGATGCCCTTCCTAACGCCAACCACTCCGAGAGTGTAGTGGGTGCTTTTTACATGCCACCCGCACAGGTGCCAGACAGAGCTGGCAAACGGCCATGAACGGATGGTGCTTTTTATGTGCCACCGGCACGAGGGCGAGGCGAGGCTGGCAACGGTCGCGAAACGGAAGGTTCTCTTACATGCCACCAGCACTGGTAACACATCTGCAATTTCCATTGATCGATTTCCATTGATCGATTTCGATTCTGATCGTCACTTGCCTCAACGGGTCTTCACAAGCAGAGTTTCGACATGCCACCGGCACTGGTAGCACATCCGCAATTTCCATTGATCGATTTCGATTCTGATCCTCACTTGCCTCATCACGTCTTCACAAGTAGAGTTTTGTGTCCCAAGAATACACTGCACTGGTTTATCGGTCCACTTGTGTACTAATACTCTGTCTACGTTTATATTTCTGGATTTCGGGTTTGGCCTCTTCTCTCTGCAATCTCCATGGTTTGGCCATTCCGTGGACCGGACCGGCTGATGAAGCTGTGACATTTGACATTTCAAGTGAAATGTTTGCGTTTCTGAGTCTCTCAATATTTTACGTGCATCATTGTTAAAACTAAGCAAGCGGCAGTCACTAGCGCCACCTATGTTGGGTCATTGGCTAAACAAAATAACTGACAACATCAACCACCTGTCTTTTACTTGTATCAGTCATTAGACTGTGGCCATGCTGGGGCAGCACTGCCTTGAAGGATTTTTAGTCAAAGGAATTGAACTCGCTACTTTTTATATTTTTTAAGCCTGGTACTTATTCTATCAGTCTCTTTTGTTAAACCACTAAGTTATGGGGACATAAACACACCAACACTGGTTCTCAAGGGGTGGGGGGGACCACACACATACACGCATGCATACATACATACGTGCATACATACATGCACGCATGCATATATGACGGGCTTCTTTCTGTTTCCGTCTACCAAATCCACTGACGAGGTCTTTGGTTGGCCTGACGCTAAAGTAGAAGACATTTGGGCAAAGTGCCACTCTGTGGAACTGAACCTGGAACCATGTGATTGGAAAGCAAACTTCTTATTACACAGACATGCCTGTGCCCCTTGTCATTCTACCCTACACATCACCACACAAATTACCTAATTAATACTCCCCCCCACTTTAATTAATTCCAAAATGGTGGCTGTTTAATAAATGTTTGTTTAATATTTGTTTTGTTTTTTTGTAGGTGTTGCTCTACCGGACTGGTCATCTTCTTCCATTGTTGACCGCTGTTATTAGTATGCCTGTGAGTGAGGCCATACCAACCGACTGACCACTGGTGTTGTCAACATACAATGCTTTGGAGTTGGCTACAAAACCTTCACCGGTTTTAGTTTCTTGTTTTGCAATCAAAATGGATTTATGCCATCGTTGAGGAATGGCTGTTTGTGTAGTTTAAAGGGAAGTTGGATTTCATATTGTCCCCACCACAACAACTATCATCATCAGTATCATCAGCATCTTAACATTATTATCAAAATGATGGTGTTTTATTTATTTATTTTGTTCTGTCTTGTGAAATCCTTAACTGCAAATTCCAATAAATAATTCTTGTAGCCTCAATGGTTTTACCATTCCTCGGAGGCAACCCTTCAGCATTCGGATTGTTCCTCTGTCAAAATGTAACACTTATTTATTTCCATTGTTTTTCATTAATCCTGGATTATAACTTTGAGGTTTTGATGATGTGATTGTTCATTTTGAGAATGAAATTGTAGGGTAGGTATGAGAGGCTGGATCTGACTGGTTTGAAGAGAACCATCCAAAAGCAGTTCTCTTCTCTGCATTATTATGCTCATCATGTGACCACCACCACTGGTTTCCTCATAACAGTCTATCCTCCTTCTGTACAAGTTTAGATAGACTGAGTCTTTCTACAGAAAACCCACCAATAAAACCTTATCACCTGACTTCCAGGTATCTTTGTTCTATAATTCCTAAAGAAAATTCCTCTCTTCATCCCTTTTCTTTTCTCACCTGAACAGTTTCACAAAGCCAGACTCTCTGTGTAGTGACAGGTGAACCACCAGTCTCCAAAGAATCAATATACATGTATTGAGTACTTATTCCCCCATTTGCATATTCAAGTAAACACAAATATATTTTCTGTCGTAATTACATGATGACTATAACGATTGAACATATTCACCAATCTCTGGCTTTTGGCTTCTTTGTGGCTGCACAAAGCATTTCAAATTCGTAATAACAAATGGAATGTTGCTATTGACAACAATTGGTAGAAAATACTTCATAATTAGTTCTTGGATGTTCAGCACAATGTTACTAATACTTGATAATCTTCATAAATGAGCCCTATTCATTCTCTTAAGGCCCTGATGCCTATAACCTTCTATAATAACTACAAATTGGTGCTGCTATTCATTGGTTTTTACCTCTTTGCTAACCATTATGTCTGTTTATCATACAAAGTCTATTCAGTCGACTCCATATATATCCTTCTTTACCTCTGCCTTAGCGAAGGTGGAGGTATTGTTTACAGTTGTGTTTGTTTGTTTGTCCGTGGACAAGATATCTCAAGAACTGCTGGATGGATTCAAATGAAACTTTCAGGGATGTTTGGCCTCATGATTGACACGAACTGATTAAATTTTGGGATCGATCCAGTACCAGACAAGGATTCTGGATTATTTTTCCTGTTCTTTTACTTAATTTTTGAGAGCGTTTGGGTTCACGTTTAGTATTCTTGTTTGTGAGAACAGTCGAGCTTATTTCAGATATTCTCATTTTAAAAATTATTTTGGGCTAATCATTGAGAGGACATTTGTGTTGCCTTGGCAGAGTTTTGTTCTCTCTGAGTTTCTCTTGTTTCAAATTGTAACTCTGTACATGCTAGGGAAGGGCAAATGGCAAACCACAGCAATATCTCTGCCAAGAAAGCACCATGAGAAAGTCAGAATGAAGGAATTCTATGACTTCAGCCAATGGGAGAACTCACACTTAATCAGGAAGGAAAAAACAATAAGAGTATAAATGATTAGGTTATGGGGGAAAAACCCCCATAACTACCTCACCAAAGAAGCAAAGAAAAAGAGAAAAAAAGGAGGGTGGTGGTGGTGGTGGTGGTGGTGCAGGGTTGAGCATCGGATTTCATTGGCATCAAGTTGCCGTTATGTCTCTTATTTCCTTTCTCTTCAACAAAACTGTTGCCGGTCATTTCCAATTAGGATTCTATAATTATTGTTGTTACAGAATTGGGGTTATGCTTGATGTCCATTCTGTCCTTTCACCTTCAATATCCACCCTCCCCCTACCTTTGATGTTGAAGTATTTTGAGGGGTTGGGATGTCCCCTTATTTCAAGGGTGATGGTGGGAGCAGTTTATAATTGGTTAAGGTTTTGAGATGGAAATGGATGGAGAGACACTTTTAAGTTTTGGCGATTGTATAGGAGGCAGCCAGAGAGAAAGAGAGGTAGATAGAAAGAGGGAGGTTGCTAGAGAGAAAGAAAGATAGTCAGAGAGAGAGAGAGAAAGGTTTTCAATGTCAACACCAATTTCTCTTCCAAATCAATAATTTATATAGAAACATGCAAATGCCAAAATTGCAATTATGTTTCTAATTAATGGATTTTTAATGAACTAATTTTTAATAAATATTGATTTCTAACTTAGATCCAAGGCCACATATTTTTGGGGGGGTGGGGGATATAATCCTTTTATCTTTCTCCCCCCCCTCTACTACTTTATTTAATTGACTTCTGGAATAATGAACAGCAAAGGTGACCCCAATAGGATTTGAACCTAAAGCATGGAAAACTTGACCAAGGACAAGACGGTTTATCCAACATTAATCAATGGCACCAATCTGCAACTCTTTATTTTTTATTGACTTTAATAAAAGTTTTGTTTCGTTAAACATGTTAGGCCATATTAAACTATGAATTTTTCATGCAGAAGGCGACCCTGGGATATTGTAATCCATTTAATCTGGTTCTGTTGCCAGTCAAATAACTATTTAACACCAAATATTAAGATTCCCTCATTGTAAAATTTTGAAGAATTTGGTTATTTCCAGTTGACATTTGTCTTTATTCCTCACAGACTCTGCAAGAATATCTTTTGCTAATTTTGCAATAATCATAACCAATCAGATGTGATGATGTCGTAACAAGAGGTCAGAGGTCAAGTACAGAGTTTCTCTGCCTGTGGCTTTTGCCTTTAATTTAAAAAAAAATTTATTCTATTTTTCTTTTTCTTGGATTGGTATTATTGGAGGGGAAACAGGATTGGGTTATCACTTTCAGAAAACCAGGACTGAGTTGGTAATTGGTTTAAAACAAAAACAAAAACAGACAAACAAAACAAATGAAGTTCACAATCTTTTATTATACAGATCTATTGGATTTTTTTTTTCAAAGTTTTTATTTTTATTTTTGTACATATTCGTTGGTGACAAAAATAGTCTTCTGTTTACAAGTTTTCTCAGGGAACACAAAAAGAAATTCAAACTTGGATTAAGCAATCAAACATTATTATTATTATTATTATTATTATTATTATTATTAAAAGAAATCATCATCATCATCATTATCATTATCATTATTATTATTATTATTATTATTATTATTATTATTATTGTTTTATTCATGATTTGGGTGATACACGAAAAGCTTTGTGTTTTTCTATTACAAAGAATCAGGTATATCTTGGAAGACAGACATACAAATAATCAACGTTAACAAATGCTGTGTAACAATGTAAATGTTCTAAAAATATTTACAGAGCCCTAGTATTGCTATTTTCTCAAACATACTTATGGCCATCCTTAGAGGTAATCTATCAATGTCTTGACAGAAGTTGTTGTGGATCATGTTATTTCTAATTTGATAGTCAAGTCAAAGTGAATTCAGCTGACCGCTGTCCAACATTAATTATTTGGTATTGCTTTGTCCGTTATTAATATATTGTTTTTGGAAAAGAACTTGATGCCATGATGTCTGTAAACTAAACTTCCAGGTAATCTTTGCATCTTCTGCCTTTGTAAAGAAAGATTGGTGGAAGTTTGTAAGAATACTTTTGAACTTTGTCTTCAACACACACACACACACACACACACACACATCTATTACCAGCAGCATTTGATGTCATTAGGATAAACAGGGGTGTAAGGTAGCTTTGCTGTGAAATGTGTCTAAAATATTTAACCACAGTTTATAAATTCCATAGCAAGGCTTCAAATACATGTTTACTGAAGACACACCCTTGTAAGTTCACCTCTCTCTCTCTCTCTCTCTTTATCTGTCTGTCTCTCTCCCTGTCTCTGTTTCTCTCCGTCTTCCTCTTTCTCTCCCTCTCTCTCCCTCCCACTCTCTCTCTTATTTGGTGGAAGCTAGTGCTGAATGTATTTTATAAGAAAATACCTATTTAAGCCACTTGTGTTGTCTATACTCTAAGAATTTTAAATGTTTATCATAAAAAACATGATTTCTATTTGAAGGCCTGTTGTGTAGAGTAAATAATATGGTTGCTTCCTCCTCCTCCTCTGCCACTTTTGATTATCTTTGAAGAATCCAGGTGAAAATAGATTAGTTTTTATTGCTATTAGACATCCAGCTTATGAGTATGTTGCCCATATAAGGACAGGTTGTTATCATTGGCTATTCAGCCTATGAATATATTGTCCATATAAGGACATGTCTTAATCTTTGGTCACCATTATCGTCAGTGGAATTTTAATGTCTAATTTAGCTGTCATCTTAGTTTTAGATTTCAGCTGTCGAAGGATAGAATTCAGATTTTTGGGTGAAAACTTCATTGCTGCCATCACAGTTGATGATCTTTTGATCATCGTGTTCCTCCATTGTGGTTCTCACCAACCTAGATACCCCCACTATGCAGCTGTTCAAAGGCATATACTCCTCCTCCTCTTCCCTCCCTCCTCCTCCTCCCACCACCACCTCCTCCCCTTCATCCTCCCCCTCAACCCCAGCCTCAGCCTCTGACACTTCGTCATTGCTATCTTGGAATCTAGGCTGATCTTATCTGTTGGGTGTTGCTATTATTGCTCTATAACCCCAGGTCAGCCTTCACCGAGCAACATCCGTGCACAAATTCATTCCAGCCCTGACAATCTAGTCTATAGTTTAGGGATAAGGTTATCTGGGACTACATTGTTTATTGAGTTCTGTTTCTAAGAGAGTGATTGAGTGCCTCCTAGTGGCTGCCTTATTCTCTTTTTGTTTTAGGAATAAAAGGGTCCTTGGCCCCTAACATGGTCATGTTCCCTCATAACAAACTGATCATTTACAACAATCTCACCACCACCACCACCACCCATCATCATCATCATCATTATCATCATCATTTCAGTACTCTTATTATTGTGCACCTTCATTGTCCTCCTCAGTGCAGTTCTGTCTACCTTGATTACGTACAGTGTTTCAGTTTCATTGAAAGTCTTCTCTCAATTACAGGTGTGTGTCGTCTACATTGTCTAGTAATGTTCTTTCCTCTATGTCTTGTATGCATCTATCACCTACGGTTCTCTACGCAATACGTGTCATATCTAGAAGTGCTGTTTTTGTATGGTAGCACATTTGTGAGTCCCAGGCTTGCCTGTATGGTTTCTAATCATTCACAAGGCCCCTATTATTACAGGCCATACTTTTGGTTTATCTCTTTTTTCACATCTTTATATTTCAATAGTTTACCCAAATTTCTGAGAAATATTGTCAACCCTTGAAATTTCTATTACTTTTTATCATTATATTCATCATACTCATCATTTTATCATTATTATTATTATTATTATTATTATTGTTATTATTATTATTATTATTATTATTATTATTATTATTGAGTGAGAGAGCAGTGCATGCCATCAAAGTGACACTGGGGTAAAATATACAAAGTCCAATATACCCATCATGACTACCCATCTGATAAGGGTACACCAGGCACATGCATCACAACCATATGTGCATGACTTGGTGATCTCATATCAAGATAAATAGTGCATGGCCTTGCAGGTGGGACCCAGTTAGAATTTTCTTCTGGTCAAGTAGCCCATCCCACTCAAAAGGTCCCTGAATAAGGATTGTTTAAGGAAATTGAATGAAACATCCATGTTTCCAAAGGTGAATTATCCAAACCTCCAAGAATTCCTTTCAACACATGGCTATGATGCTCCCCCACTACTTCTGCTCCTGATCAGAGATGCACATATCGTCAGCCACTAAGGGACATTCTCAAGTGGTTATGGTCAAACAACTGACAAGCAAATCTGTGGTATTGAGCAGAATATTTGCTGTAGCCCATCTTTTATACCAAGACAAAACAATGTACATGATAACACTTCCAATCAGTTAAGATCAGAAGCCATGAGAGCCACTGCATCAGGGCATTTATTATTATTATTATTATTATTAGAGATGGATCTGTCTCTTCGTTGCTGCAGTGGAGTCTGTGCTGTTGTATGGCTCTGAGACTTGGATACTGACCAAGAAACTCACACAGATGGTGGATGGGTGCTACTTGCTCGAGAATGCTAAGAATGGCTCTGAACATTAATCAGTATAGACTGAGGATGAAGAACTCAGAGCTGTACGAGAGCCTCCCGAAAGTTAGCTTGAAAATACCACAGAGGAGACTGAGGTTGGCTGGACATGCTGACCATCATTCAGAGGGGAATACAGTGTCCCAGTATGAAAAAGGGGAAAACTAAATATATGCCCTTCACAGTTATGCTTCAAAAGCAGGTTCAATTGAGGGTCCAGTCAGGGGCCCAGTGGGGGGGGGGTCCAGTAAGAACCCAATGGGGGGGAGTGGAGGTGGCAGGGGAGCAGTGGTTTGGCGGTACACATGTGGCAGTAGAATTTGTTTTAATAGTGAAAATAGGATTAATAACATGGCATCAGCAGTCTTCTAGGAATTTACTTGGAATTCCTCAGTGTAGATGGGTGGGTGTTGTATGGGCGGTGGAATAGAGCTGAATAGTTAAGAAGTTTGCTTCACAGCAACGAGATCCTAGGTTCAATCCTTATGCATGGCATCTTCAGAAAATGTCATTTTCTATGGTCTGAAGTCAAGCTGTAGCCTATGGGTGAAATTGTGGAGATGGAAACTGTATCGAAGCCAATAATTCAAAAAGATACAACTTTGTCATACCTAATGTCACATAGATTCTAGATTCTGACAGAGAATTATGTTAAGGATATGTATGTGGAGCCCTCAACCACTTCAATGCTAATTCAAGAGCAGGAAATTCACTTGATCAAAAATCTGAATTCCCATTGTCAAACAATTTGTGTGTGTGTGTGTGTGTGCAGTTTTATAAACATAGAGCCCTATCGTCTTTGCATTGTTTTAAATAGGTTCCAGGCCTGTGGATTTAACGATGTGAATTTGTTAGCAGCTTGTTATGTAATTCATTAGCCACTCTTTACAAAACTCGTTAGCCACTCATCATACAAAGAATTATCTTCACGGCACCAGAAACACTGCCAGAATACAGGGAACAGAATTAACCTATGGACTGCCTTTTCTAAATTTCTCTACAAGTTACCACAATTGTAAAGATTTACCCGAAATGCTAAAAGTTATTCAAAATCATGGAAAATAATCCTGAGATTAAAACTGAAAGAGTCAAGAAGATGACTTTTAGTGTTGCTGGTTTATATAGAATTAATGGTATGATGAGAAGAACTAACAGTAATAATAATAATAATAATAATAGTAATAGTAATAATGATGATAATAATAATAATAATAATAATAATAATGATAATAATAGTAATAATAATAACAACAACTTCAATTAATAATGCCGTGTCTTTTGATTTAATTAAACAATCACTCTCTTTGCTGAAAATGTAAATTTGTGAAAGGCAGAATTACAGAAAGATGCAAAGAAAAAAAGAAATTGTTGAATTGGAAACATCCAAATTGCTGATTCTTTAGAATTTACAGTTTATCTAAAATCTTAAAGTTTTGGTGGTACCACAGTTATTACTGGTTAGGAAGTCAGGTGAATGTTGCATGCTGGGATTTGTCATAGGTGCAAATAGAAGCCTTTTAAACTACAAACGTCCACCTTATTCTTTTAGGTACTTTGTGGAGAAGGCCCTCGATTGTGCTTGCTGAGTAGCAATATTGAAGCTCTGATAAAGCTATAGGCTGTTTGCAAGTATTCAACTATGAGCGCATTGCATCTTATAGCAGAAACAAATGTAAGCCAATGAAGTCCCTGACATAATTCCACATTCCCTTGTCTTTCTCTCAATTTCTTATCACTGCTGCTCTGTACTCGATTGACACTTTGTGTCTGAGGCAGACGTATATTGAGTTCTAACACCAGGCTGGTTATTAATATTGCAATGCCTTAGTCTCTTGGTTGGGGACAGCTGACACTTTCCCTCATCCCCAGCAAAGTAAGCCGAAACTTTTCATCAAGTAATAATAATATTTTCAAACTTTTGCACAGGGCCAGCAATTTAGAGGGTTAAGTCAATTATATCAACCCCAGTGATCAACTGGTACTTCTTTTATTGACTCCAAGTGGATGAAAGGCAAAGTCGACTTTGGTGGAATTTGAACTCAAAACAAAGGTGGACAAAATGTCACTAAGCATTTTACTCATTGTGCTAACGATTCTGCCAGCTGGCCACCTTAATAATAATAATAATAATAATAATAATAATAATAATAATATATCTTCATCCTCATCATCATCATCATCATCATATATATATATGTATATATATGTATGCATGAGTGTGTGTATGTGGGGTGTGAGTATACATAGCAATGCAACTCCCACATGCAACACCCTCACCATTCCAGTGTCTGCTGTCTGCTGTTATATCCTATCTACTTCTGTTTTGTCTGCTATAGTACCATGTTACACAATGCTATTTGTCAGAAGTACCAAGACCAACTTAAATATTCCTTGAACATCCAAACTAGTCTTCTCACTTCTTCACACCAGAACATTTTGTACTCTTCCCAGCAATTACACCTCTGGCATAGACTCTAACTTTGGTTTATTCTGATTGAGGCAGACCCTCATTAGTCTCCTGTGATTCTGGAATTTCCTGTAATTATTCGGTGGACAATTCCATAGTTGAAACAAATTTGGTCAGTCTGTGTTTTTGAAATTGGTTGATTCTTGTCTGTTTAGGAAAATAGAGCAACTATATTTGTGCCGAATAATTCTGATTCTTTGGAATGGAATGGAAATGAAGTGGAGTGATTGGGGCAGCAGTTCCCAACATATAAGCATCATTGAAGAATTCTCAAAGGGTTGCAAAGACAAAAGTTTTTACTTTTAAACATTTGATAAATGTAATGTTCATCAATATGTTATACTATAAGCAGGAGGCATGAAAGCCACAGCACAACATCACGAAAGCTGAAGAATATTTCCACTGGACCAGACACGCATGATGAGTGTGACCCTTTAGAATTTATCAATTAAGGTGAGAGAGATAAATCGATTGGATAGAATGTGTGATGATGGCAAAATGCTGGGAGCTGCTGGTTTCATGTTTGAGAACTTCCTTTAGAGTCGGCAGTTAACATTTAACGAGGGTGCCTTCAAGAACCAGTCTGTGGTACCACATGTTTAATGTGTCAGGATCCATAGAGTCAGTGGTTAATTTTTGTTTCTGTAGTATTAAACGGATGAGAGGCGAACTCCTCCTGGAGAGGATGCTAAGATGCTACAGTTTAGAAAAGTGAAAAGATCAAT
>NC_043007.1:29360599-29405599 GCF_006345805.1 Octopus sinensis
TTTAACCAGTTTTTACCAAATATAAAGCTTTTCTCTCAAGATATATATATATATATATATGCTTGCATGTATGTATGTATGTATGTATGTATGTATGTATGTATGTATGTATGTATGTATGTATGTATGTATGTATGTATGTATGTATGTATGTATGTATGTATGTATGTATGTATGCATGTATGTATGTATGTCTTTATATATGTATGTATGTATGTATGTATGCATGTATGTATGTAGTACATACGTACATATGTATGTATGTGTGTGTGTGTGTGTGTGTGCGTGTGTATACTCACACACAAATGTGTAAATATATGTGTATCTATATGTGTATATATATATATATCTGTAAATGTAATATGTGACAATTATTCGGTTGCCATGATAAAACTCCGAGTTTCGGATGTCGGGGCAGAAACCCACATGGCTCAATAACTGAAGAGATGCCAGTGCAGGTTTCTGCTCCGACATCCGAAACTCGGAGTTTTATCATGGCAACCGAATAATTGTCACATATTACTTTTACAGATAAATTCCTCTATTTACATAATATCGAGGTCTCTTTCATTCTTTTGTTGTGATATCTTTACTACTATCAATATATATACCTAAGTATGTTGCGTGTTTGTGTGTATATATATGTATATATATAGAGAGAGTCCTTCTAGAAATTTCTTTTGTAACAAACTCTTCATGCTTTGAAAATTTGAAAAATACATTTACTGTTAGTCTTTCTCTTCCAAATGCGATATGTTTTTTTAAGAATTTGGAAAAATATTCCACAAGTATAAATGAATGAAAAATTCTCTTTTTTGAAGTTTTTTTTTTTTCCAGCATTTTTGTTCCATAATTTTCCTTCCCATTTCAAATCTATTTTTGCAATTTAACGATTTACTTTTTCGTGTTTGTCTTTATTTATTTTTTGCTGATCATCATCCTCATTGTTGTCATTGCCTTTGTTATCATTGTTCTATTTTCATTTTGCTCTTGTTGTCGTTGAAAGGGCATATTGAGGGACAAGAGTTCAAATGTCACCTGCCCCCACAAGCTGTGTGTCATCATAGATTCCCATGATCAAACTTTCCCTATAAAGTTCATAGTTTGCATCAGAAAATGCTTGCAACCTAATACCAGCTTCCATGCTTTATGGTAGAATTAATTATTTGGTAGAGAACAAGCTTTATGGTAGAGAAAAACTTTGTAGTTGGCCTAATTTTGTAGAGGAATAAATTTTGAGGTAGAAAAACTGTGGTAGACAAAATTGGTGGTAAAATGTATTTCCTGTGTAGGAAGATCTGTGGTAAAGCAAATACCAAGGTTGGGGAATACTGCACGAAGAATAAACTCTGTGGGAGAAGAGAATTGGTAGGAGAAGAAATTTTGTATTAAACATATTTTGTGGTCTCTGGTAGATGAACTTTATGGTAGAACAAATTCTGTGGCAGAAGAAACTTTGCATTAGACAGATTTTGTTGACAGAATTTGTGGTAGAACAAACTTTGTAACAGAGTAAATTTTTGTGGCAGAAAATATACTCAGTAGAACAACTTTTTAACTGAATAAACTTTGCAGTAGATAAACTTTGTGGTTGAATAAAATGTGACAGAGGAAAAAAGAAATGACACGGTAGAACAAACACAATGGTAGACAAACTTTGTGGTATAATAACTCTCATGTAGACAGGCTCTGTGGTAGAACAACTCTGGCAGACAGACTCTGTGGCAGAACAACTCTGCTGTTGACAGAGTTTGTGGTAGACAGAGTTTATGATGGGGAGACTTTGTGGTGGAACAAACTTTGTGGTAGATAAACTCTGTAGAACAGACTTTTTGGTTGACAGACTTTGTGGTAGACAAATTTCATGGTTGACAAACTTTGTGGTAGAATAAAAATCTGTAGAACAAACTTCATGGTTGAACGAAAAGAAAACAAACTACCAAAAGCTGGAGGTTTAATAATTAAGTTAGCCATTTCTAGTGGATACTCAGGAATTTAATTTACTCTCTTTGATGACTGGGTGCCAATAGTCAGCAGGTCGGTGAGGATGTTCCATTATTTCGTACCAATGGCGTAGTTGTTCACCATGGCTATACCAACCTAATTCCACCTGGAAATAAACAGAGATGGATAGAATTAAATGATGCTAGCAACAGCACTGGTTAGTGTTAGTAATGGTAGTGATGGTGGTGATGATGTTGATGGTGATGGTGATGGTGGTGGTGGTGGTGGTGACGATGGTGGTGATGGTGACGGTGGTGGTGATGGTGATGATGGTGGTGATGGTGTTGTGGTGGTGGTGATGGTGACGATGGTGGTGATGGTGATGATGGTGGTGGTGATGGTGATGATGGTGGTGATGGTGTTGTGGTGGTGGTGATGGTGATGATGGTGGTGGTGATGGTAGTGATGATGGTGGCAGATTGATATTGTTTTCTTCTACAAGTAGAACACTATTTAGTAATAAAGGAAATATTATCAATTGAATTAACCTAAATATATTACTGGTACTTATTGAACCCAATAACATGGGAATCAGTGTGAACCTTGGTCAGGAGTTCAAATCCTTTGCCAGGTGGCTGATCCTCCATTCTACCAAGCATCTTGCACTGGCATCAACATGCCATTTAGAATTAAGGAAAAAACATCTCTTTTTCCCAGATCTCAAGAATCGATAGAACTACCATTCTTTGTCTGATATTTGTAAGGTTAAATAGATGAGAGGGAGAGAGAGAGAGAGAGAGAGAGAGAGAGAGAGAGAGAGAGAGAGAGAGAGAGAGAGAGAGAGAGAGAGAACAATCTCTTCCTGGATAGAGACAAGTCTCTTCCATGTAGCTCTTTTAGTGAAGGAATTGAATGCAGCACTGTAAACCAGTAAACCATTCATCAATTTCCTACATGTTGCAGGTTTGGTGGAGTATAATACATGTGAGAGTTTAATGCCTTGTCTAAGGTAACAACACAGCTTTGATGACAGGATTCGAACTGTTGATCCTTGCCCAAGGCCTCTTGACTTAGCCCCCCCCCCCCATTCATTCTCTCAATGCAGCCAACTGTGCCACTTTCATTTGTTGACACTAAATTCGACTTATATACTTTCCCTGCTCAGTCACGTAGCCAGATAATAGTGAAGTTGATGGAATTCCAGACATGTTAGTATAAGGATCTTGTATTGAGTACTCCTTCTGGCTATGAAACCTAGATGAATCCTTGATTCCAAAGCTGCTGCATTTAGTTATATTCATGTGAGCAAATGTTAAACTTTTTAAAATCAATGTTCAGTTTTGTTAGCCACAGTTAATTAATGTTCAGTTTTGTTAGCCACAGTTAATTAATGTTCAGTTTTGTTAGCCACAGTTAATTAATGTTCAGTTTTGTTAGCCAAGCATTTTCTCTCAAGTGCTAATAAGCCTGCCAGTTTGCACCTTGTTAATTTCTGTTCAATATGTCAACCACAGATGAGGAGGTGAGCTGGCAGAAGTGCTAGCACCCCGAACAAAATGCCATTAAGCAGAGTGTGCAAACCAGAGAGGGTGGCCACGTGGATTGGGAGAAACATATACTGAAGGTATATTACATTTAAAGAAGGAGTGGTTAACCTAGCTAGTGGTTAAACCTCGTCATGCGCATGTTACGTTAGTCGTTGTTGCTCAGAGTCCAAGATGTTTTACCTTGCCGATTCTGTGTGCTCCGGTCATCATGTCTTTGTGCATCACCGTGAAGACAAACATGTGACCCAATAGTTTCGGGTTTTCTCGGTTGATATCAAAGACACACTGGTGATGCCAAGCTGGTTCCGTCATGTTCTGACGTACTTTCGTCTTGTGTTTTGCTTCCCTCAGTCCATTCACGTACATCTCCACTTTGATGTAAGGATCTACAAGGCAAAAACATCATCATCATCATCGCCGTAGCAATTATCAAATAAAACGAATCTATTGCAATGGTTAGACAGGTTATCAGTTGTCGACAATTCAATTCAATTTAAATCAATTTAATTAAATTTTATGTAATTTGAAATGGAAAAAAAAAATGAAAATTACATTCGTTTCCTTGCTTCAGTCATTAGGCTGTGGCCATGCTGGGGCACTGACTTGAAGAGTTTTTAGTCGAATGAATTGACTCCAGGACTTATTATTACTTTTAAAGCCAAATCGGTCTTTTTTGCCAAATCTTTCAATTACGGGGTCGTAAACAAACCAGCAGAGGTTTTCAAGTGGTGGTGGAGGACAAACACACACACACACACACACACACACACAAATATACAATGCGTTGCTTTCAGTTTCTGTGTACCAAACCCACTCACAAGCCGTTGGTCGGCCTGAGGCTGTAGTAGCTGACACTACCCCACAGTGGGAGTGAACCTGGAGCTATGTGGTTGTGAAGCAAACTTCTTACCCCGCAGCCAAGCCTTCAAACTATACTTTCGGTGAATTTTATTTTTATAGTGTTTAATTCATTCGCTCCACCGATCTCCCTCCTTTTATTGCCAGTTTAAATTCCTTTTTGACTCTATCTGTAAAAGTTCTTGAGAATTTATTCTACCGTTAAGGGAAATAACTAATTTCTACTATTTAAGAGTTATGCACCTTTGTGGAATTAAAGCGTATTTTGCCAAGTCCTTTTTCAGCGGAAATTGAGACAAATAAATGTGGTCTGATGACTGTCACAATTACGGGGAACGTAAAATAACCACAATGGATCATTTGTAGTAAACATACATACATACATACATACATACATACATACATACATACATACTACATACATACATACATACATACATACATACATACATACATACATACATACATGTCACTGAGGAGGCATCACGTCGAAACACGGCGTCTGGTGGTCCGCTGACCTCTTAGTACGCGCACACATTCTAAAGGGAGACATTTATTCTCCACAGCAAAATTCCACTGCAAATGTTTTTCACATTCTAACGTGTTAAAAATATTTGTACACAATATTACTTTGATCGTCGCTGCTTTGTGTTGTTAAAGCTGAGTTGATTTTAGTTGAGCAAGCGTCAGCATTCGCCAAGAAATGCCTTGTTTGCTGTTTTCTAAATAATATCAGCAATTCCCGTCTAGCATCCAAATGGCCAAAGGAATATCTATGACTGACGAGGGGAATCAAAGCGAAAAACTGTGCCTGGAAGTCAGCTGTCGCCGTTCGGAGATTCGCGTGTTTTTATACAAAGCCTTTTGAGAGAAATTTGTTCGTTGATACAAAATTGCGCAGCGAATGCCATTCGCGTTTTGCCAGTTGAATCTTATATATTGTATATGCTTATGTATGTATGTATGTATGTATGTATGTATGTATGTATGTATGTATGTATGTATGTATGTGTGTGTGTGTGTGTATGTATGTATGTATGTATGTATGTATGTATGTATGTCAGGTCACTTTCGAGTGCTACTGGTAACATGTAACCCAGTAAAACCTGTTGCATGGTCGGGTCGTCGGTGACTAAACCGGTAACCCCACCAAGCTTGCTTGGTGAGGAGGGTGTTTATCGGACACCCTGCGGGAGGAAAAACAAAACCCATCAAAGGGCGGAGGAACTCTTGAGAGTCAACGGCCATCCAATAAATGTCTTAAGGCTGTATCATGCGCGGGGACATAGAAATAATCGGACTGAATACCCGATCGCGCGGTTAAACCATTGGGAGTGAAGGACTCCTAGCCTTTGTTAGGGCATCCTTCTAGGAGAAGGTAAGTCAGGTAACTGGGATAACGCCGAAATAAAACCTGCGGCTCAGTGGTTACCGATGATGTTGACTTGTTCTTCTTTTCGGATTATGGCTGCTGTTGCTTAGTGAGTGGGATTGACTCAGTGCACAGCCTTTCCTCACTTAAAAAAATCTTCTTGCACAGGCATTGCACGATAACAACATTGATTAAGCTTCGTGCAATGGCCATACTCGATAACGAGGGGGCAGCCACCATGTATGTATGTATGAACGAATGTAGGCAGGTTTAAATAAATATATCATACTCACTGACAGTTCCAACCAGTGTCACTTTCGGAATGTGTTTAGCTTCTATAACATTAAAGACCATTTTACCGGCTACGGGCTGGTAACATCCAGAAATACGAAGGTCACCTTGGTGCAACTGTATTGGAAAATAAAATGAAAACAAATGTGAAACGTAAAGATGAATTTTTATCGTGATTTCTTCCACTTTTCAATAATATAAAGGAAAAAGTCTGTTATTGTTGTCTACCGCCAAACCAACGCTATCTTAACAGACATATGATCAAAGCTGTTCTCACCATGACCATCCCGCAGTTAAGGAATTGAAAGAAATGTTTGTAGGAATAACAAGAATGCATTATACTGAATTTCTTTTATTTCTTGCACCTAAGGAAAATAAACCTCTTCTGATCTTGTTGGTAGAATAATTCAATAAGTTGAATAAGACAAGGTTCAAACTCAATGAAGCTCAAAGATCTTAGTTTACAACAACAAACAAAAGTAAATGTTGACATAAATGAGTTTGTAAGTAAATACGAAATATTTTCGTGTTTTATAAATTAAATAAAAGTACCGTACTGTTGAAAGTATTATAGAAAGTATAGAGACATGCATTCGTGCTTTCAAAGTGAAAATGTTTATCAGAGGATAATGGGCAGAAATAAATTAATTAAAAAACCGTGTCTGTTGAAGTTAGTATGTCAAAGCAATGCCAAAGTAGTTGTTAACAATATACAAGAGCGAATGTAAGGCAACAACAACAACAACAACAACTACCGAAATATGGTTTGTATGCGCCCAATGTCTGATTGGGGAACATTTCAGATGGGCTAAATTAAAACACGCGACAGCAGTCGTTTGCCTAGCTTCTTCCTAGACAGCTGAGAGATCGGTAATCGATAATAATCAATATGAAATAAACGGTAGCAAGAACCAAATGATGAGACAAAACTATAAATAGCAACGAATGGTATTGAGATGGTGAACTGTCAAAAGGATCGATAGAAAGAATGTCGTTTGTTTACAGGTGCAAATGGGTCTGAGTTTAGATGATAAGTGCGCAAAATGCAGTTAATAGGTGCACTTGCTCCAGCTGAGGTCTGCACCTGTGTGCAAGATGCACATTCATACAAGTAAGTCTGTAGAAAATTTAAATGGCGTAAACTTTCATACAGGTAGAATTGTGAGACGATCAACGTTAGAAAAATTATTTTGTAAAAAAATAAAAAATAATAATACGTAAATGGTTTATTTTCATGTTCCACGAGGTTTGAATGAGTGTCGGGGGGCGTTGATAAAGGTGGAAACAGCAGAATGCAAAATGGTTGTTGCAGTTTCTCTACACAACTTAAGTTGCTTCATTTAATATTCCTGTATTTATATCAATGAATATGTATTTGCGTGCGCGGGTCTAAAACATATCAACATCGAATGTTAAATAACAAAAAAAAATCTATTCGTGATGAACAGGAATTCAAGGAAATTCACGTTGCTGGATTTAAGGCCTAAGAAAAACATGTTTAAAGCAGTTAAAGTGATGAAATGATTAATATCTAAAAGAAACCATTGGTAAAAAGAATTAACGGAATATGAAAAAATATTGTAAGTCAAAATCTGTTTCAATAATCTAAGAACTGCAGTCGGGATTCTGCTGATTTTGATATCTGTTCTTGTGTCCTTGCAAAGAGACGAATATTCCATATTTGTCTACGTTTCTGTCGTCGAGCCACTTTGTGTAAGAAATGGCGGTATCGCTGTCTGTTTATTCATTCGGTCAATGTTCCGTATGGCTGGTTATTGTTTACTGTTATTTCTGGTTGAAGTGAAGCAGTAATGGAAAACGAAAATTGGCTTGAAACAGCGAAAAACGAGGCTGAGTCGACAGTGAAAAGCTTTCAGCTGACGAAGAAGAGATGGCGTAATTGGTGTTAAGACAATGACGGAAGACAGGCAAAACAACCGGAACGTTTTGTCGTTAACAACATTTTCTACAACACAGCATTTAATTGACTGAAGACATGAAGCTATGCGTTGTACAAACATCATATTTATGTAAACTTTATCTTCACTGATGCTATCAATGAAAATCTGTTAAATTTATTATATTTAAAGCGGATCCTATTTCAAACTTGTCTCCTCAAGTGTACGCAGTGAGTAGTTATGACTGAATCATCCGACCACTTTCTGTAGAGATGTGGAGGAAATGAAAGGAAAATTGTCTATAATCCATTCTTCTTCTTCTTCTTCTTCTTCTTCTTCTTCTTCTTCTTCTTCTTCTTCTTCTTCTTCTTCTTCTCTTCTTCTTCTTCTTTCTTCTTCTTCTCTTCTCTTCTTCTTCTTCTTCTTCTCTTCTCTTCTTCATTCTTCTTCTTTCTTCTTCTTCTTCTTCTTTCTTCTTCTTCTTCTTGTAACTGGTTAAGGTCAAACAACTGACAAGCAAATCTGTGGTATTATGCAGAATACTTGCTGTAGCCCATCTTTTATACTAAGACAAAACAATGTACATGATAACATTTCCAATCAGTTGAGCTCAGAAGCCATGAGAGCCATTGCCTGGTACTGCACCAGGGCGTGGTACTGCATCAGGACATGGTACTGCATCAGGACATTATTATCATTAATATTAGGTGGTGTTGAGACATGTTATTGGTCGGTAGTTCTTCGGATTTTTTGTGTCTTCAGTTTTTGGTGGTAGATATGTAGTTCCTTGTGTCAGCCAGACAGGTATTTGCTCTGGGTTCTGAATGACATCAGTTAGAGATGCAGCGAGATTTTGATGTGATTCTACCCTACAATTCACTAGTGCATCCTAATTTAGTCAGCGGGTATTATACCTTGAAGTTCGGCGAATCGTTCCTGGGGTTCCTGCAGAATATAGGATGGTACTTTTCTACAGGTCGACGATGCGAGTTTCAGTTCCAATCTCTTTCAGTCTTTTAGGCAGCATTCTGGGTGTTGTCAATTACCACAGGAATAATTGTTTTTTTGATCTTCCATAATAGCCTTGGTCTTCCATAGTCTCCTCCTCAGCTGTCAGGCCAGATCCTGATATTTTTCAAAAAAAAAAAAAAATTACCATTTCTTCGGTATCGACTCTGCTATTCACTATCGAAGAGATCTCCGCCAGGGGCAGCTTTTGCTTTTTCACGATTAAGTTTTGTGGTCGAAAAGTCTTGGCTCTGTGATAGGGAACATGTCTTTCTCTGTCCAAATTTTGTGCATTCTATTTTAGTTGGCTCGCTTCTCTTATAACATTCCATTACAGTTCTATTGTCGTTTTGAGCCCATTTCCCTCTAACCTTTGTGGAAAACGACCAGTCCACCCTGCTGCGCAGTTGAGTACTTTGCCGCACGAAAGATCTTCAGTCGGGGTTCAAATCTCACGAACGCGGTTGTGATGGTTTTCATTTGGCGCTCGAGCTGGGGGTTGGGTGAGGGCGTTCATTCAAGGATGACGGTGACGGTTCAAGGAGCAAGAAACAATATGATGCACTGTAGGAATTGAGGCGGGATGGTCATTGCTGGAACATTTTTGATTATAGCCAAACAATAACAACAACAACAACTCTTACTACTGCAAGAATAAGAACAACAACAACACCTAGAGATTTCTGTTCTGAAATGAGGATCCCACTGGAACTGACGTTCGGTATTTCATCAACCGCTTTTAACCGTCGTATTACAAGACTGAGAGGACACTTAAAACACAATGGGCCTTGTCCCGCCTTTGTACTAATTACTAATTACATCGTTAAGGAACATTGGACAGGATTGTTGTTTGGTGAAAGTGGATTTAATTAAAATTGTCATTGTTGTTATTGATTTTATTTATTCTTCAATCCCGCCTCCACCCCTCGGTCAGTCCTGATTCTGCAGACCACCCGGTGCCAAACCGAACCCCTCACCATTGGACGGACACTTATTTCTTTTTTTACAGCTTATTCGTTTTCTTTCTTTCTTTCTTTCTTTCTTTCTTTCTTTCTTTTTCTTTCTTTCTTTCTTTCTTTCTTTCTTTCTTTCTTTCTTTCTTTCTTTCTTTCTTTCTTCCCCTCTTTCTTTCTTTCTTTCTTTCTTTCTTTTCCCCTATTTTCTCTTCTTTCTTTCTTCTTTCTTTCTTTTTCTTTCCCCTCTTTCTTTCTTTTTTCTTTCTTTCTTTCCCCTCTTTCTTTCTTCTTTCTTTCCCCTCTTTCTTTCTTCTTTCTTTCCCCTCTTTCTTTCTTTTTTCTTCCTTCCCCTCTTTCTTTCTTTCTTTCTTTCTTTCCCCTTCTTTCTTTCTTTCTTTCTTCCTTCCCCTCTTCTTCTTTCTTCTTTCCCCTCTTTCTCTTTCTTTCTTTCTTTCTTTCTTTCCCCTCTTTCTTTCTTTCTTCTTTCCCCTCTTTCTTTCTTCTTTCTTTCTTTCCCTTCTTTCTTTCTTTTCTTTCTTCTTTCCCCTCTTTCTTCTTTCCTTCTTTCTTTCTTTCTTTCTTTCTTTCTTCTTTCTTTCTTTCTTTCTTTCTTTCTTTCTTTCCCCTCTTTCTTTCTTTCTTTCTCTTTCTTTCCCCTCTTTCTTTCTTTCTTTCTTTCTTCTTTCTTTCTTTCTTTCTTTCTTTCTTTCTTCCCCTCTTTCTTTCTTTCTTTCTTTCTTTCTTTCTTTCTTTCTTTCTTTCCCCTCTTTCTTTCTTTCTTTCTTCTTTCCCCTTCTTTCTTTCTTTCTTTCTTTCCTCTTTCTCTTTCTTTCTTTCTTTCTTCTTTCTTTTCTTTCTTTCTTTCTTTCTTTCTTTCTTTCTTTCTTTCTTTCTTTTCTTTCTTTCTTCCCCTCTTCTTTCTTTCTTTCTTTCTTTCTTTCTTCTTCCCCTCTTTCTTTCTTTTCTTTCTTTCTTTATTTCTTTCTTTCTTTCCCCTCTTTCTTTCTTCTTTCTTCTTTCTTTCTTTCCCCTCTTCTTCTTTCTTTCTTTTCTTTCGTCTTTCTTTCTTTCTTTCTTTCCCCTTCTTTTGTTTTTTCTTTCCCCTCTTTCTTTCTTTCTTTCTTTCTTTCTTTCTTTCTTTCTTTCCCCTCTTTCTTTCTTTCTTTCTTTCTTTCTTTCTTTCTTTCTTTCTTTCCCCTCTTTCGTAAATCCTATCCTTGTCCCACCCTCCCCTCCCCTCCCTTCTACCGCTTCATTCATCAATATAACCACAGCCACCTGTTTATTCCTCTCACTCTTCACTTATAAACGGAGCAGACAAATAAGAGAGAGAGAGAGAGAGAAGAGGGAAGAGGGAAGAGAGCTGGGGAATATAAATACATACATACATAAACACACAGACATATATACAGACACACACACATATACATACATTTACGTGTATATGTGTGCGCGTGTGCGTCTATCTATCTATCTATCTATCTATCTATCTATCTATCTATCTATCTAATCCGTCTATCTGTCTGTCTGTCTGTCTGTCTATCAATGACTCTCTTTAAATGTACATATATACATACATATATATATATATATATATATATATATATATATATATATATATATAATATATATATGTATGTATGTATGTGTATATATATATATGCATATATATATATATACATATATATACATATACAAATATATAATATATATATATATAAAAAAAAAAGGTTGAAAATGCAATTTAAACGATGTTTATTTACTTAACCGGTTTCCTCTTTGGTAAAAGATTGTAAAAGTTACTTTAAGGAAACATTGAATAATATGGGTTCAAAAAAAGTTTTTTACATAATTGTCACATTGAGTATTATGCATTCAAAAAGGTTTTTACATAATTGTCACATTGAGTATTATGCATTCAAAAAGGTTTTTACATAATTGTCACATTGGATATTATGAATCAAAAATGTTTTTTATACATAATTGTCACATTACAGTATAGATATAGTTGTGGTAACAGAGAAGTCAATAGTGTGATGAGAATGTTGGGAAAATTTGGCAGAAGAAAAGGATTAAAACAAATATATATTGGGAATTGGTGGCGTTAATTATTGGTGTCGCAAATTGTCACATTACATGTATATATATACAATCTTCGGTATATATATACAGCCTTTTGACAGCAAAAATTAGAATGGCTTTTTTATACATCTCAGAATATTTTAAGTACAAGGCGAGAATATGTTTTTACTGACTGTTGGGATTAGCAGAAAGGCTGAACTGAGAGAACAGAGGAAGTAGCCAATGTTGTATACTTCCCCTTTATGCATGAATGATTTTGGGGTTATCAGGAGGTTAGTATGCGGGTGTGAATAGATGGTTCGTGCCCGCTGGTCAGATAGCGTCTGTTTGTCACACACATATATACACACATACACACACACACACAACAACACACACACACACACACATAGTAAACAAACACACACCACATACAAACAACACACACACACAGAACACAACACACCCACACACAACGCACCCACATATATCACATATACACACAGCACACAAATATAATATGTATCTATTATAACATACACAGATATATAACACACATACACACACAAACCACACACACACACACACACCACACACACGCACACATACATACATAATATAAATATCACACAAATACACCTAGCATATATATACACACATACAATATACACATACAGCATGTAAGCAATATACATACACAATATATGCATGCAATATACATACACAGTACATACATATAATATATATATATAGACAATGCAATACATATATACACATATACATATAAATAGTGTTTACATACACATACATAGATGTACCACATATACCCACAATACACATACATACAACGCATACACATACACGTACGCATACATATAATGTATATATACACACACACACACATAACATACATACACAATGTATACATATATATACACGCAATGCACATACCTGTATTCACGCATATATAGCCACACCTACAATATACATATATACACTGCACACATACACACACATATATACATTAATTGTACACATACATATACAATACACATACATACAATTACATATACACAATGCGAATGCAAATAATGTACATGTTTATACACACATAAACAAGCAAATAAATATACACACACACACATACACACATACACATATATACAATATATTATATATATATAGATATATTACAACATACATACATACATACATGCACATACATATATTTTTTCACACACATACACATACATATATATATATAAAAAATTCACCCCCCCACACACAAATTACAACTTATAGCGTACACACTCAAATATATCTCTACATGCCGCACACACACACAAACAAAGTACTAACATATACACACATACCATGCATATACACACACAACACACATACACACATATATATATATATATATATATATATATTTAAAAACAAATACACATGTAAATATATACATACGTACATAATGCTCACACACACACACATACACACACACCCGTACACAGTGCACACACACACACATATATACACACGTGCACACACACATACACACAACGTATATATATATATATACATATACATACACACACACACACACACACATATATATATATATATAGAGAGAGAGAGAAAGAGGAAAGAAAGGAAAGAAGATAGAAAACGGGTCGATTAATTTAGTAGGATGTTAATTACAGAAATATATTAATTTGCAATCTATTGAAGTTGTCCAACATTTAAATATCAACAAAATAATTTTAACGTATAGAAGCGAATGCATGTGTGTGTGTGTGTGTGCATGAATCTATGCATGCTCGTGCGTAGGCATATATGTTCGTGTGTGTGTGTATGTGTGAATGTATGTGTCTGCATGCACACATATCTATTCGTAAGTCTGTGTGTATGTATGATTGTATGTATGAATAGACGTCTGTCTGTCTGTCTGCCTGTCTGTATCTCGACCGCAGCATATTGTTCGTGAAGCGTTGCCTTGAAGCCCCTTATTTCATACAAAAGTCCAAAGGTTATGCAAAATCCTCCGACAACAATAATTACTTCAGAATCCTTGACCCTTTTACTTTATTCCATTTGAAAAGAGGGATTTACCGTGAAATAGCATCGGATTACTAAACGACTTACGTAAGATTAAACAATATCATTATCTTTGTCTTTAACTGTTTGATATCACTTTACAGAGTTTAATTAACCCTTTCACTTACTTCGTTCTACAATTTTACAAACCTCTCATTTTACACACTGCGATGTTTCAAGCAAACCCAGTATTTTAAAATTATGATAAACGGTTTACATAAACGAGCAATATATTTAAAAAACAAACAAAAAAGCAACAGACCCCCCCACTCCCCAAACCCCAGGTATTTTACAAGAAAAAAGTTGAGAAAGCAAAATATTTGGTTCTCAGTTGATTGTTTGTCGTTTGAAGCTCAACTTGAATATTTTTCTAATTTGTTTGGAAGCAAGAAACATTCAGAGACCAACTGAAGATTGTTCGCGTCTTTTTAAAACAATTTATTCAAAAACAAATGAATTCATGTAATTATATTCATTTTAGGTCTGAATAAACCCAGAAACACACGCGCGCGTGAACACACAAACAAAACATGCCCAATGACCATCTTCCATCAATATCGCGTTATATCAGTTCCCGCTTGAAGATTGCTGTGACGTGAAACTCAAGTGGCAAGACATACTCTCAGCTTCGGTTTCAATAAAGACAACCCCCCCCACACAGGTCAAATTTGCAGAAAACAAAAGACGAAGACAGATGAGAGAACATCAAGCAGGTTGAGAAAGAGAGAGAGAGAGAGGGAGAGGGAAAAAGAGAGAAAGAGAGTGAGAGAGAGAGAGGGGAAAAAGAGAGAAAGAAAGGAGAGAGAGAGAGAGAGAGAGAGAGAGTGAAAAGGTGATATTGTTTGTATTTAGGGTTGGTGACACAAACAGTTTTTAGATATAGATTCTCACTGGAGTTTATTCTAACAACAATCGAATTCGAGTAGAGATTATTTGCCAACATAACATGGCAGTCCTGGTTTAGGACGAATGTTGCTGTAATCTAGCACCCCCACTCAGTGAGTGGGGGTGCTAGATTTCCTTGTTCGAAAATATAAGGACAGAGATTGTGTTGTATAGCCAGCTAAATTACAGCAACATTCGTCCTAAACCAGGATTGCCATGTTATGCTGGCGAATAATCTCTACTCTAAAGTACCGTTGCTTAATATCTCCCTTTGTGAGATTTACAAATAGTAATTTTCTAAACAATGGAATTGTCTTTGTGGGGAGGGACCTGACCGTCAGAATAATCATTTGATCTGAGTTCAAATCTTGCCGCGACCTTTTTTCGTCGCCTTTTACGAGAGGCAGAGTTGGCGGTTTACTGGACGGGAATGGAAGTTTGCATGAAACTGAACTCATAATTATATTGGCGAGTTTCATTTAAACACGGTCAAGAGATTGTGCTTTAGGTGGCAGATTTGTTGATGACAATGTGATGTAGTGAGGTTCATGCGGTGTAGAAAGATGATGAATTTGCGATATTCAGTTGCATTCATCCATTTCTGGGTCCATGTGTGAGACTTACCTGTAAATATTGTCAAAATATCACATCTACCTGTCAATATGTGATGTCTACATGTAAATATTGAAATATCTACTCGTAAAAATGTGATATCTACCGGGAAGTATGCGATATCTATCTGTAAATAAGTGACATCAACGTGCAAATAAGTAATGTCTACCCGTATGTACTTACCCGTAAGACCGTTTGCGGCATTAGCGTAAGGTTGGCTTTCCCATCGGTCAGTTGGTCGATCTCTTTCAACAGAATGGTGCCAACACCCAGTAAATGGCGCCGCCCTCTTGCCTCAGCTGAGTACATTTGGAATTCCAAAGCAGCGTCGTCGGTGAAGTCCACTGAGGACAACTCTTTTATTGTGAATTTCTCCAAGAAAACAGGATTCTAAAAAAAAGCAAAGAATATATAAATATATACACACTCACTCACTTACGCACATACATATACACACGTAAATATACACGCACACACACAGATATATATATATTATATATATATATATATATGTATATATATATATATATGCGCATACTCAGATTAGTGGTAAACAATGAAATTGATGTGTGATGTCCACCCGTTATTTTGTACAGTAAATAAATAAGTGCTACCCCGCCGCCACCGAAAGATCCCTCAAGATCCCGACTAAGAGAGCTTATGCGGATGACGTTCCGTAGTGTTCGTGGTCCGGTAGTGATTAGTCATGGAGTATATTGTGACCTTTGCTTTTGAAGACGGCAACCTTTCGAAAAGTCAACAACATTGGAGAACACCAGTGGAGACGCCATCAATAATCACAACAACAAATTTGGTCTGCAATTAAGTACAACAACAGCAACAACAACAAAAGAAAAAACCATTTTCAGTCCGAGAAGTCAATGAACCGCAGCAGCTTTGTGTGTGTGTGTGTGATTGCTTTTGTTTTTATATATGTATGTATGCATATATTTGTATATATCTATATATGCATACACACAACCCCCCATATATATATATATATATATATATATATACACATACATACATGTACATATAGTGTATGTATATGTGTGTATATGCGTATATGTATATATATATATATATATATATATATATATATATATATATATACATACATATATTCATATATATTTGTACATGTACATATATATATATGCCTATATACATATATATGTGTGTATGTGGTGTGTGTATGTGTGTATCTATCTATATATTTTATAAGATATTTGCAGTAAAAAAAGTGAGAGAGAAAGAAAAGAAAGGAGAGAGGAAGGGAGAGAGAAAGGAGAGAGAGAGAGAGAGAGAGAGAGAGAGAGAGAGAGAGAGAGAGAGAGAGAGAGAGAGAGAGTATATGACTGGTATTGTTATTCTCAATTCCATTCCAGAATAAACCACGAAGCTGCCACAGCAAGGTTTGCCAACAGAGCATAATTTGTCGGAAAGGAATAAAGTAAGGAATAATGGAGGTCGGCGTTGGGGGTTAAATTGTCGTTTTCGGTTACAGTTTCTCTCTTGAAATGTCTGATTACTATTGAATCATAGACGAAGGCGTGGCTCTCTGCTTAGAAGTTTGCTTCCAAACCACATGGTTCAGTTCCATTGGGTGGCACTCCGGGGGGGGGGGGGGGTCGAGTCCCTTCTACAAATTAAAAAAAAAAAGCATCGATAGATCGGGAATTAAGCTGGAAGTTATCATTGAAGTTAAGCTGGAAAACCTGGACAAAATTCCGGATCATATAAAACTTCCAATTGGATAA
Organism: Octopus sinensis; assembly: GCF_006345805.1. Classification (NCBI taxonomy): domain Eukaryota; kingdom Metazoa; phylum Mollusca; class Cephalopoda; order Octopoda; family Octopodidae; genus Octopus; species Octopus sinensis. The sequence goes on from NC_043007.1 coordinate 29,377,889, forward strand.
AAACAGTATGTTACAGTGGAAGCGACAAGATCTGTGTGCTACTTCTGCGGTAGCGCCAATCCCTCGAAGGTCCTATTTCTTCAGACGTCCAGAAGCTTTCCTGGGAGAGTCCTGATCCCTGTCACCAGTGGACGAGGGTGTATTGAAACTGTATTTTAGACGCACGGAGGGACCAGATGAGGCCAGCGAATAAGAGAAGTGCTTGCAAAAGTCTGTAAAACCTGCCTCGAAGCAGGTTTTTGATAGCCTGGCATGGGCCGACGAGATTTCCCTGATATGCTAGAGTAGACATGACATAACCACAACAGGGTATTCAAACCGTATCCAGACAGGGTATTTGTAAGGCTAGCAGATATGAATAGGTTGGATGTTGACATTTTAAACTGGTCAACTATACAGGCCTCAAATTTGTGATCAGCTGAGTTAACTTAGATAAGATCCAAAATAACCAGCAAATGACTGAGAAGAAGATAGTCCTAAAAGTTCTGGCAGGGGTGGCGAATTCTTGCAACACCTCCGTAATTGTTTACTGCCTGGCTGTTGAGCTATGTCCCAGTTGGTACATGATCAGATTGGAGTGTCTGCTGTTAAATTGTAGAAGGAACGCGTTCAGCAGGTGAGGCAGTCCATCTGCTGCCAACACTTTTTGCAGGATGGCTTCGGTATGCTCCGTCTGCTGAGATGCACAGATACACGCTGGAGTTCGTAGACAGATAGGGTGTGGACACTGTTTGTGGGGCGCATCTTTCAGCAATCCGTCTGCTACATGAGGATGCAGTCATGGGTTCAGCAAATATCGAAACTTGGCGCCTGTCACTGGAACATTATCAGACACTCATCGCCTTCTACAAGTGGGACAATGATATCGGTGGATGTTACACTCAAGCAATCTATAGAACGTTAGTGGCGAGGAAGCGTGACGCTGTAATCAGGGAAATTCTGGGCGTCGACGAAAACGAACCGTTGCTTAATTAAAATTAAGATTTTAATTTAAATAAATAAATAAATAATTCACGAGACGAAGTGAAATGGATTACTTTTGTTTTGTAAACAGTTTTGGTGTGGAATTTGACGGTTCTTCCCGGAGTGAGGAAACCTTTGACAGAGGGATTCAGTAATGGCTGTTGAGAACATGCTGGCATCACAAGGTTCTGGGCCTGAAGAGAATCAAGAGAAACAGAATGTCAACTGGTATTTCAACAGGAATGAGTAACGTGGCAACATTGAAGTCAGAGGTTTTAAGTTCAATACACACACATTCCTGCCAAAAACTTTCATATTAAAATCCGACATTTAATTGGGGTTAGGGTTCTAATCGAGACAGAAACAGGTTCAAAGTTGGTTTGTTTTTAAGGTTTTACTCCTTAAACATTCCAGGACTCTAATACAACACCGCCAGACTATTAATACAAATAAAATACAATGGTATGACATCTATGGCTAGCAAGACATAGGACTCCTGAACATACACACACACACTGACACACAATGTTACACACACACACTGACACACAATGTTACACACATACACTGACACACACACATATCCCCCCCACAACACCAGAGAACAGAACACTAAAAGTGGCGTGGTTTCAGCTATTGTTGGAGAAAATTAAAAAAACCAATTAACGAATTAAAGAATTTGTATAGATATGATACACACACACACACACACATACACACACACAACACACACACACACACACATATGTATATATATATATATAATTGTTATAGAGGACAACAAACGTTAAGGCAAGGCAAACATCTCAAGTCGTATACAATATTATTATTAGAAAAAATTAAAGTCTTACAGCTGTTTCTGGGATATTCCGTCATTAGAGACAAATAGGGAAAAGTAGGGAAAATGATGACAGAATATCCCATACTCGGAGATATCCCAGAAACAGCTGTAAGACTTTGAATTTCTTCCAATGATAATATTGTATACGACTTGAGATGTTTATCTTGCCTTAATGTTTGGCGTTTTGTTTAACAATTATATATCCGCTGCATCGGAAATCTGCAATGGCTCCATAACTACCGTCTTGGTTATAACCTTGGAGCCCTAGTAATCCGTTACAGCACCTACCTAGCGAACCTAGTCGTTGAGATCACCTTTGAACTGAACCCCCATTCTTTGTGTGTACATACATACATACATACATACATACATACATATATATATATATATATATATATATATATATATATATATAGAAAATGGAGATATTGAAGTTAATAAGAGTTTATTATCAGCAAAAAATAGATCATTATCCCTTACAGCCGTTTCAATTAAGCTCAGTGAAGTTGAGTAAGTATTAAAATCCTTTCTGAGCTTAATCTCTTCAGAGGGAGAAAGAATATATCCATAAATATTCTATGCGTTACTTATTTGAATCGTCATACCATGATGGTTTCACTGAGCTTAATTGAAACAGCTGTAAGAGATAATGATAATTTTTTTGCTGATAATAAACTCTTATTAACTTCAATATCTCCATTTTCTTATTATTAATTTGCATGACTAGAAACCATGGTTTGTATATAAACCTATTGTTTTATGGATATTAGCCTCTCACCAAAATATTAAGTATTGAACCAGTATTTCCTCGGATTTCCCTTCATGAGGCTATTATAACTTCTGTTTGAATTATATATATATATATACATATGAGAGTGCATATATAAATCTTACCTCGATAATGAATATATTTAATGATGTTTTATCCTCGATAAAATTGAGTTGCAGTTTTAGCTGCCCTGTTGGTTTAACAGGAGGAGCATAGCGAGGTACCATTTCTTCCAAGTTCAAATCGTGCATCAGGAATGGCGAATCGGGCAAACCAATTACATTTTGTCGCTGTTCAAAGAGAGAATGTAAAGGAATATAGGCGGAATGGAATTGGTAGGCGATAGAATGGTAGAGAATCAAATCGAATAGAAATATTGGAATATAATGGAATTGGTAGCGAATGGTTTGGATTGGTATCGTAAATAACGGAACAAAATAAAATAGAAATTGACACGAAGAGTACATCATATATACACATATATACATACACACATGCACATACGTACACATACGCATACATCCACACGCACACACACACACACACACAACACACACACACACACACACACAGAGGTGGAGGCGTGCGGGTTAGTGGTTAAGTTGTTGCACTAATGAAAGTAAGATTGTGGTTTCGATTCATAGACCGGTCGATGCGTTGTGTTTTTAACCAAAACACTTAAATTTTCCGTTGTTGCAGCCCATTCAGCTCGCAAAATGAACAAACCTGTGGCAAACCTGCGTCCCGTCCAGAGGAAGGGCCATATATATATATATAGGTATATATATATATATATATATTATATATATATATATATATAATATATATATATATATATATATATATATATATATATATATATATATATGCCGTTGAATCCGGTAAACCGGTTGTATAATATAATGGGTTGGGAAGGACCTTTGGTCCCTGAGCAGGCAACCATCAGAGACACACATACATACGTACACATGCACACTTATACACAGACATACATATGTATGTATGTATGTATGTATGTATGTATGTATGTATGTATGTATGTATGTATGTATGTATGTATGTATGTATGTATATATATGTATGTGTGTGTATAATACTTATTGATACTATATAATATAGTATATATGATGTAGTACACCCTGGTGTAGAACTCAATATAGATATGCTTCAGAACGAAGCGTCAGTTGAGTACAGAGCGGTAATAAGAAAAGAGATGGCAAAAGAATTAAACAATTATTTTATGAAATTCATTAGCTTACAGCCGTTTTTGCTATCAGATGACTGAGTAATACATTACAGCTTCATCGGAGCTTCAAATATGTGGTGCACTTCATATCTCCGATGAAGCTCATCCCCTCTCTCCCTCCCTCCCTCCCTCTCTCTCTCTCTCTCCTCTCACCTCACACACACACCACACACATCATACGAATACGCTCTAAAGAGAGTTCGACTAAGATTGCTTGCACTACTCACCGTTGTCTTTTGCTTTTTGCGCATGTACTGTTGTTGTCCGGGTGGTGGGTTCAAGTTGTGATCGAAATTGCTGAGACTGTTAACAACGAGGGTCGATAAAGTCCCGCGTCGTTTGAGTGGCTTTTTCTTACATGGTGTACCTGTTCGATAAATAACAGACATTCGGTCATTTATATCGATTGGCTAAGAGAGCATCAGTGTGGCCCTTTAGAAGCTGGTGTTTGATTTAGAAGCATAGGAATACCAGTAGATTACTGGTATTGATAAATCTTTATAATATTGATGGTTTCAAACGTTGGCACAAGGTCAGCAATTTTAGGGAGATGGGTTTTGTCCCTTACATAAACCCTAGTGCTCAACTGGTTATTTTCTCAATCTCGAAAGGACGAGAGCAAGGTCGACGTCGGTGGAATTCGAACTCAGAACTTCAGAAGAGAAGGAAGAAATGTCGCCAAGGATTTTGTCCGACGTGCTAAGGATTCATCCAGCAAACTTGCCGCCTTCTAGTAACGATGATGACGACGACGACGATGACGACGACGACGACGACGACGACGATGATGATGATGATGATGATGATGACGATGATGATGATGATGATGATGATGATGATGATGATGATGATGATGATGATGATGAAAAAGTCTTGCTATAAAAGATGGGTTACAGCAAATATTCTGCTCAATACCACAGATTTGCTTGTCAGTTGTTTGACCTTAACCAGTTGAGCATGTCCCTTAGTGGCTGACGATATGTGCATCTCTGATCACGAGCAGAAGTAGTGGGGGAGCATCATAGCCATGTGTTGAAAGGAATTCTTGGAGGTTTGGATAATTCACCTTTGGAAACATGGGTGTTTCGTTCAACATCCTTAAACAAACCTTATTCAAGGACCTTTTGAGTGGGATGGGCTACTCGACCAGAAGAAAATTCTAACTGGGCCCCACCTACAAGGTCACTCGCTGTTAATCTTGATATGAGATCAACATATAGTTGTGATGCATGTGCCTGGTGTACCTTTATCAGACGGGTAGTCATGATGGGTATACTGGGCTTCGTACATTTTACCCCAGTGTCACTTTGATGGCATGCACTGCTCTCTCACTCAATAATAATAATAATAATAATAATAATAATAATAATAATAATAATAATAATAATAATAATAATAATAATAATAATAATTATGGTAAAGACAATAATGAACTTGAAGGCCTATTGTGCACTGTGAAAGCATTCAGCGATGACATCGGGATGGAGTTTGGACTTGAGAAGTGTGCCAAGGCCACTTTCCAGAAAGGGAAAGTGAAGACCACAAATTCAGTCGTGTTAGATGTTGACACAGTCATAAGAGAGCTTGAGCAAGAACAAACATACAAATATTTAGGGATAAATGAAGGCTCTGGTATTCAGCATGCAAGCATGAAAGAGAAGATCAGGAAGGAATGTTATAGGAGAGTTCGTGCAGTCCTGAAATCTGAACTAAATGCACGTAACAAGGTGTTAGCTATAAATTCCATAGCAGTTCCAGTTGTTACTTATAGCTACAATGTGTTGAACTGGAATATGAGTGAAGTAAAGAATATAGATAGAAAAATACGCAAGCTGCTGAGTTGTAATAGGATGCACCACCCAAGGCAGACGTAGATCGCCTTTACCTTCCCAGAGCCCAAGGAGGTCGAGGCCTGATCCAATTTGAACTAGCTTACAAAACAACCACAATTGGACTGGCCAAATATCTTGAAATATCGAATGACTGATGCTAAAGCTCGTGGAAAATCACGAGAGACGAAAGAAGCTTCATTCTATTATAAAGGAAAGCAAAAAATTTGCTATTGATCTCGTGCAGGATACCCAAACAGAACAACCCGAGGGAAGTACGGCAATTATTGTTGCAAAGAAGGTGAAAATAATGGCAACGAAAAAGCGCACGAGCAATTGGCTGATAGGTGGGAGGAGAAACCTCTGCACGGCAAATATGTGACCCGCAGCATACAAGCTGATGTTGACCAGAAGCAAACCCATCAGTGGCTACGGAGCTCAGGGCTAAAAGCAGAGAGCGAAGGTTTCATCCTGGCTGCTCAAGATCAAAGCCTATTAACCCGGAACTACCAGGCCAATGTGATGAAAAATGGAGCAGACCCAAAATGCCGATTCTGCAACGACATGATTGAAACAGTGGACCACCTAATCTCTGGATGTAAAGTCTTAGCTCCAGTGGAGTATAAATTAAGACATGACAGAGTTGGCCAATATCTACACTGGCTAATAAGTCGGCATTACAATATCAAAACTGCCGACAAGTGGTATAATCACCACCCTGAGGCTGTAACTGAAGGAGAAAATGTAACCATTCTGTGGGACTTTCCAGTACATACAGACCGAACCATCAAGGCCAATAAACCAGATATTGTTGTGAAAGACCAAAACAATAAAGTTTGCTTATTGATCAACATGAGCATCCCCTGTGATCATAATATCTCAGCGAAAGAGTTTGACAAGCTCAGAAAATATAAAGACCTACTCATTGAAATTGAGAAAATGTGGCATCTCAAGGCGGTTACAATACCAGTGATCGTAGGAGCACTAGGAATGATCAAGAAGGAAACCGAAAATTATATGAGAATGATCCCTGGCTTACCATCCCTGCAAGAAGTGCAAAGATGTCTTAACTGGTACATCACACGTATTGAGAAGAGCATTGTCGATGTGAGAACTGTTGCTGTCATGTATTTTAATTAAAAAAAAAAAAAAAAAAATGAACGAACTATTGAGTTTGGTTTAATGGCCTACCAATGTATACTATGAGTTTCTTTGCCCTAGGAGTCGGGAAGACACTCGCAAGAAATGGAAGCAATTTGAAAGAAGAAAAAAAAGTAATAATAATATAATAATAATAATAATAATAATAATGATAATAATAATAATAATAATAATAATAATAATAACAATAATAATAATAATAATAACAATAATGATAATGAATTTATTTATTTGCTACAAGGGCGAAGGATGAAGGGGACAATAGAAAGACAGACATAAAGTGTTGGGGTTTATATACAACTAGCAGTATCGCCCGGCGTTGCTCGGGTTTGTAAGGGAAAAAACTATATAAGCATTTTTAGAGAGTTATAGCCAAAAAATAGCAAAAAAATGCATAAAAAATTGAAAAAAAATTAAGGTAAATTTTTTTTAAATGGTTGACACATCGTAGATATTTTTAGAGAGTTACTTCCCTTATATAAAAGCGAAAAAAATGCATTAAAATGGAAAAATATGATGGTAAATTTTTTTTAAATCGTAGACTCATCGTAGACGCACGCTAATACCCAGAAGGGCTCGATATGAATCACGACTATAAGATACCCGCTTTTGGTTAAACTGCACCGCAAAATGTGGGAGTAGTTAGGAATCTAAATCGTAGGAGACAGACACACACTTCACTCTTATATAAAGATGCTTTTTTTTTTTCAGTCATAGAGTTAGATTTATGAGGTCTTCAGTAGAAAATCCTTCGAATTCTGACTCGCTGCTTGATATAATGAATTCGTATCCATTTTTTGTCAGAATTATAAATTTTTGAAACACAATAGGAACAAATTTCGGAAAAAAAATCTCTCATAATTCACGGAATTAAAATTACACTTCGATTTTTGTACAAAACTGTAGTTGAAGTGTTACGAAGTATAATACGTGTTTTCACGAATGTACTAAAGAGATTTGCTCTGATATTCTCATTTAATATGAATAGGTAAATTCGGGCGGCTTGGTAACTATATATAAGTGTCGTCTGTTTATACATAAACACTGTTTCATACTGCAATTATATATACATATATCTATATATAATATTATATAATAAAATATATACAGAGTAAAATAAAAACCAATTTACCTTTCTGTCCGTCCGTGTGTCTTTGCAAATGTGTTGGAATGATAAGTGAGTTGAGTTTTGGCGCCTTTTACTAATAACAAACACACACGTGTTTGTATGTAGTTGTATGTGTATGTAGTTGTATATGTAGTGTATGCGTGTGTGTGAGGAATGACACACACACACTCACGCACGCACACATGTACATCAATGCTTTCGGAGTGATATGTTAAAATATTGAGTTTTCTCGAATTTTGTCTTAATTGGTGGTAAAATTGAAAGAAATTTTTTATGGCATCACCCACTGAAGTAGTCTGAAAAATCTTAGGTAAATTCTAATTGAAGAAATTGTGTGAGGAGTAAATGGTTATGTATTTATTTGTTTCTGTTTGCTGTGTTTTTTTATTTTTTGAGTAGTGGTTGAAATATTTTCAGTTTAGTCTTCCTCAAATCACTCTGTCGCTATTTACTTTCATTTAATTCGTTGCACACTGTGTGTGTGCGTTTGCGTGTGGTGTAAACCAGACTAAGAAAAGCATTTGACACACACACCAGAATGTGAGTTTTCTGTAAATTTTGCTTAATTGGAGTTTAAATTTAAAAAACTGGACCTGGCATGACGCGATGCATTGTACTCTTAAAAATGGTAGGTAAATTGTAATTGAAGAAATCCTATATTGTAGATTTGTATAACTCCCAAAGGGAGGCAGATAAAATCTGCCTTTTATAATAAGAGATGAAATGATAAAAAAATAATAAAAAAGGAAAGAAAAAGAAAGAAATTAAATGTAAGAAGGGACAGATGCACACAAAGGTAAAAAGAAAATGGCAGGGGTGGGGATGATAGAGATGTGGCACTCCTGATACAGGAAGATCTCTAGGGATAATCGAGGAACCCCACTGTCCGAGATTTCCCTGAAACCCCAGGAGCAAATGCACTCTCTAATTCCTTCTCTCCGACTCACAGGTCTTCACTTAGAGAGGTACCATCCACTCTTGCCATTTTCGCAACTTTCACTCATCTCTCAATAAACTCATTCGAGGGCAGAACTTCTCTCTCCTCTCTCAATTTCCTTTTCAAGTGAAACTTGCAGAAGTCAATGAGAGCTTTAACTGAGAGGAATGTATATGTCCTCATGTCTTTCAGCCTTGTCTACCAAACAACTTCTTCCGTGACAGCCATCAGGCAAAGGAAAACTGCCTTGCCTGCCCGATTGAATGAGGGTAGCGATACGATCATCACTACAGACTGGTTCAACAGACGGATCCGTCCCACACGTGACAGCAGTTGTTCGATATATCCCCACAAGTCAGCAATGACCGGACACTAAACGAGGGCGTGCAGAGCGGTTTTATCACTCTGCGCGCACCTCGGACAAGTCCGTCTGACAGAACATCCGTGCCTGTAGAGTTTATCTCGAACCGGTAGCCTCCCAATCCGGTAGCACTGCCAAGCCAAGGACATCTGGAAATTATCCCTGATAGTTCCCGACCGGAAAGTACTCCGGAATAGACTGGCCAGTTCGTTCTCGTCGGCGCCCAGAGTCTCCCCAAAGAATAATAATAATCCTCTCAAGTACGAATTAGTCCGGCTTTGGAAAATGAAGAATGTGAAGGTAGTGCCAATTATTGTTGGGTGCTTTGAGACAGTATCAGAAGGCATCAAGAGGAATATAAAGGAAATTGGAATAGAGTGCCCAGTAGAACTGTTGCAAAAGGTCTGCCCCCTTGGCATGCAAGACTCCAGGAATTACAACAAAACCTGAGATAAAGACGACAACAACAACAACAATCCTGTCTACTAAAAGTACGAGGACTGAAATTTTGGGGGAGGGGGAGGGCAGTCGATTAGATCGACCCCAGTACGCAACTGGTACTTAATTTATCGATCCTGAAAGGATGAAAGGCAAAGTCGACCTCGGAAGAAGTTGAATTTAGAACGTAAAGACGGACGAAACGCCGTTAAGCATTTTGTCCGGGGTGGTAACGCTTCTTCCAGCTCATCGCCTCATATGATGATGACAATAATAGAAAGAAGTGAGATTTCATCAGAATCACCAGAATTATGTCTTAGAATTAAGGAATAGGGGATTAAATTACTTAGTTGGTCCTGTTTTTATCGATAAACATCCAATGAAGTGTCTGGAATGTATATTACTCTCATGGTAACCTCATGACTTCCTGTTTTCACACCCTTCGTTAAGGAGCGAGGGTCATTTAAAGCTTTGCGACCTCGCAAATGAAAGCAGGATTTTCGAAGTCTGTACTTATTCATTTCAAAACCTAGTTTTGAAGTCCCTTAAGTGAATCCTTCAAAGTTTGAGGCTATTCATGTTGAAAATTAATCTAGAGTTAACTTAAATCCTTAACTTAAAATTCTAAAATCGAAAATTTCATTTGGAAATTCCTTAAATAACAGTTTGGCGTTGTGGTGCCTTGCGTCGAACCTGATTTTGAAGCCATTTAGGTGAAAACTCAGAATAAATCGTCATTCAACCAAAAGCTATGTTTGGTCCTTGTTAAGGGTCATAAAGCTAATTTTGAAATTCTTAAAGTGGGAACCTAATTTTAAGTTCCCTATCATCGAAATGTAATTTTGGGATCTCAAAGAAGGAACATGATAATAAAGAAATTGTTCACATTGTCTCTCAATTCTACATCATTATATTGATTTCTAAGATGGCAGCAGATTTACACGGAGGAAGTAAAATGAAAGAGAAAGAACTCTGAGCGGTCAAAGACAGCAGGGTTTCCAAAAAAATGTTATTTCTTACTCACCATCCAAAGAAGTGGAGCCTTTGTTGTCCTTACCAATCTCAGCCAAAGACATGCTTCGCTTTCCCGTTGTGCTATTAATCGACTCTTCTTCTTTCTCCTCCTCCAACATCTCGAATCGATAGGATCGATACATCTCATCCACTCCATTGATATCGGAATCGGAATAATCTGGAAGACAATAGAACAGAATTCAAAATGGTATCGCTCATGGTTTGAATTTGTGTGTGCTGTGAGTGTGTGTATGTATATATAAATATACATATATATTCTTTTTTTCTTTTACCTGTTTCAGTCATTTGACTGCGGCCATGCTGGAGCACCGCCTTTAATCGAACAAATTGACCCCAGGACTTATTCGTTGTTAGCCTGTACTTATTCTATCGGTCTCTTTTGCCGAACCGCTAAGTTACGGGGACGTAAACACACCAGCATCGGTTGTCAAGCGATGTTGGGGGACAAATACACACACACACACACACACACACACATATGATGGGCTTCTTTCAGTTTCCATCTACCAAATCCATTCACAAGGCTTTGGTCGGCCCGATGCTATAGTAGAAGACACTTGCTCAAGGTGCCATGCAGTGGGACTGAACTCGGAACCATGTTGTTGGTAAGCAAGCTACTTACCACACAGCCACTCCCACGCCTATAAATATATATATATATATATATATATATATATTATATTATATATATATATATAATATAATATTATATATATATATTATATATATATATATATATATATATATATATAGATATATAATATATATATATATATATATATTATATATATATATATATATATATATATATATATAATATATATATATATATATATATATATATTATATATATAATATAATTGTTTTCCATACTTACAGTTGAAAAAGTCTCAATGATTTTAAAAATTATTTTAGCATTTTCAACTGTAAGTATGGAAAACAATTAAATTTTGGAAAAATGAAATGGAAAGTATTTTAAAAGAATATCTGCATAGTATTCAAATGGAAGGGGCATTTGCTTGTTTCTGCTTGTCACTTACACAAACACACACATATGTGTATGCATATAACTCCATATACTTATGGGTCTATGGGTGAGGACAGGTGTCTGCGCCTACGAAACTCTAAGTAATGTAGACTGAGTCAACCTGCTATGAAATCATTAAAAGTCCATATTTGGTTTATCAACATGTTCTTTGACGTGAACATTTAACCTCACATAGCAACAGTCAAGTTATTTATTGTGTTTCTTAAATAGTATTCAGTATCTATAACAAATATACAAGACGTTCTGACAATGACCATTAGGTTTACTTTGATATTGGGACATGTCTGGCTATCTCTAGTTTCATTACATCAGAACAACCAACTCTCGTGACTGACAGACACGACCACTTCCATTTAAGATGCAAGGCACTCGTGTGCTTGAGTGCTTGTATATCACTCTAAAGCTTCGTCTATGTTCTATGTATAATGTACTGTTCCGTTATTTATGGGAACCAAAAAAAAGGTACCCCACCCTCTGAGAAATAAATATATTTTAATATACACTGTATTTCAATTCAAGCTACTATAATTTTCTCGCTTCTGCTACTACAATGGTCGGACGAGCTTGCATTGCGTCCTATGTCTATTGGGCAACCATTCATGTTCAAAATACATGATTGCTCTCTGAGAAAAAACAAGAACAAATGAAAGAAAAAGAAATTAAAAAGAAACGCGAATGAAAGCATGTAGGAGAGCGAAATAAGAGTGGTGTCCCCTTGGTCCATTTGGACGGGAGTTAGTAATGGTTGGTTGGGTTAATTCGGCAGGGAAGGTTTAAAATTTGTGAGACTGTGTTTTTAATCTGGTAAAGGTGATATTCTCCAGTTCAATAATAGAAACTTATTCAGATGCTTGTATTTAGTAAAAAATGTCGGGTCTAAAATTAAGTAGGTCGGCAGAATTCTTAGATTTACAAAGGATATAAGTTCTTTCAGCTATACAAAGCCTACTCCTCCTTGACCATTAACATGTGGCTGGGGAATCCTACAATACTTCATGTGACAGTGTATGGTGTATGGTTGGCTGCCAAGAACCAGATATGGTTAGCTGACTAAGGGGTTTTCTTCTTGTTTACGTGCAGTAAAGAAGATTGGTGATTGGCTAACCAATACTGTATACAAGAGACTGATAAAAACTTTGTCTTTATACAGAATATTTTCGGGGAAATAAAAAGAGGGATCAACTAAATTAGTTTCAGTATTGTGTTGGGATTTTCTCAACGAGTGAGTAACTTCTTTAAGTGTTTGCAGAGATTAATTCGGGTATCACAAAAGTTGAAGATACAAATAGAAGACTTCTATTTCGGCGTTAAGTAAGGGAAGCCATGATTATCTGCAAAACTAAAGTGTTTGTGAATACCATGGAGGCTTTCGGCGATCGTGGCAGCTTATTTCATCTTCGCATTGCAATGATATGTTTAAATAAACTGGGTTACGTTAATGTTGTATTCGGTTGTAACCTCCTGAGTAAATTTATATAAATGTAATAATATAATATAGAGATAAAATGGACGTATTATGGAGAGCCAGTAGCATAACAGGTGTATATATATATCTTACGCGCACACACACACTACAACTTCAAAACTGAATTAGAATTATCAAATAACATTCACAATTTTTGTTTCTTTCTTCTTCCTTATCTCGATATCGACTTTTAATGGATTGAAATGCGTTCGTCGATAAGTTTTCTTCACTAATTATATACATACATAAATGCATACATATATACATATATACGCACATATATGTTTATATGCATGCGTACATGTCTGTTCATGCATATAAAATATAATATATATTTACATCTATATGCACACATATATACATAATCATATATATCAATTTATATATAGATATGTATAATTATGAGTGTGTGTATATATATATATATATATATATGTATGTATGTATGTATGTACGTATGCATGCATGCTTGCACGTATTATGTGTGTGTATGTATGTATATGTGCGGCATTGATTCCACTCCACACGTATTTGATATTTCCAATTTAATTCTCATCTGAATTCAAGAACGATTCAGGTTATTCATTTCTTTCAAACAAACAGGGAAAAAGAACCATTGACAGACATTTATATAAACAAGCGCACGCGCGCGCGCAACACACACACACACACACACACACACACACACACACGCATACATACACAGAGGCGCGCGCGCACGGGTACATTGTAAAAGTGCAACAATATATATACAAAAGCACGCACTAGTAAACGCACGCCATATATTCATGTGTGTGTGTGTGTGTGTGTGTGTGTGTGTGTGTGTGTGTGTGTGTGTGTTCAGAATGCTAAAGGTTTCAATACATAAACAGAAAAAAAAATCTCGTTATTCTACAAAACATGAAATAAGAAGATTTTTGTTGCGTGACAGATTAAATAATCTCTTTTGATGTTAAATGATCTATCTCCCTATCCATCCATCCATCTCTCTCTCTCTCTCTCTCTCTCTCTCTCTCTCTCTCTATATATATATATATATATATATATATATGTCTATCTACCTACCTCCTTAGCCTTCGCTCTTTCTATCTCTCTACTTACCTTTCCATATATCCATCCATCTAACGATTTAATTATACTTCTCTCTATCCACCTATCAATTATACAAACACATGAATGCGTGCATTAATCGCATTCGTACCTATCTCTAACTATGTGTGTGTGTGTGTGTGTGTGTGTGTGTGTGACCCTTTCATTGTTATACTCCTTCCCTCCCTCTCACTCTCTCTACTTCCCACTCTCTACCAATACTTTTCTTTCCCTCTCATATCTACTACCACCTCCCTTCATTTTCTCTCTCTCTCTCTCACCTCCTCTCCTCTTTACCCTCCACCCCCATTCCCTTCCTTATCCGACCAATTCCTTGAAATAATTGCATGCGAAAGTTCTCTCTTCTTCGAATCTAGTTGTTGCCACTGAGCAATGTCTTCAGGAAACAACATTACTTAGATGCATCATTCTAGATTATGTATATAGGTACCATGGGGATGCACATTTTTTGTAATGTACAGAATAATTTAAGAATATTTAGTTAAGCTTCTGCTCTGAGTTCAAATCCTGTCCTCTCTAATCCACTCAAGACGTCTTCAAAGGCATCCTAATCACTTAACTCTACCCGTCTATCATTATCGCTTGTCTGCAGAAGGCTACGGGCATGGCCCTTGTTCACCGCACGAAAATACATACTATTACTCGAAATAAAAATAATCCTTTATACTAGATGCAAAAAGGCTGAAATTTTGCGGAGTGGGTCTCATCGCCTCCCCCCGGGCTCAGCTGGTGCTTATTTTGTTGATCTCGGAAGGATAAAAAGTAAAGTCGATCGCAGCGGCATTTGAACTTAGAACGCAAAGGCGGGCAAAATGCCGCCAAGCGTTTGATAACCCTTCCACCAGCTCGTCCCCTAATTCTCTGTTACCATAGTAATAAGCTCTGCGTAGTTATAATCTATTCTATTTTCATACATCCTCGGACTCTCCACTTCACAAACTACTGCTTTGCTGCCTTTCCATAACATCGAAGCCGGACACAATGGTTCTTACCACACACCAACGGAATCCCGCCTCGGTGGAGCATTACAGGATAATATTTAGCAACCTTTTACGCTATTTTAAGGCGGCGAGCTGGCAGAGTGGTTAGCTCGCCGGACAAAATACTTTGCGGCATTTTTCCCGTCTTTACGCTCTCAGTTCAATTTTCAGCCAGTCCGACGTTGCTATTCATCCCTTCTGTATCGATAAATTAAGGACCAGTTGAGCACTGGGGTCGATGTAATCGACTTAACCCCTCTTTCTGAATTACTGGTCTTTTACCAAAATTCGAAACCAATCTTATCCTCTATTTAGTAATCGTCCCAACATATTCCACAGGTAATACACCGGAGTTGGCAGTTGATTGTCGGAATAAACACAGCACGCGATTATAATCAGTTGGTCAGGTAAGAAGGTTAAACCGTTTTCATGTCTGGTCTTGGAATAAAGCGAACGAAGAATGTAACTGCGGTGTTTCGTTTTTCTCATAAGAATTTGTGAGAAAACTCAATCTGACCACAAGGTGTAATCCTGAAAACGTTTCCGGATAATCAATTTTAAATGTAATAAAGCCATATTGGTAACACAACTAGGATTTCCTCACTTATTTCTCCCTTGTTTCCAATAAAACTACACCGACATTAACTTGCAACTAATAAAAGAGATGGAAGACCGAACAACGTGACTTAACAGTCGTGATATTTTAAATGGCCTTCCAGCGTTGAAATCACTTAACAAACCGTCTTGTTTATCGTAAGAGAGGCTAAATGTCTATCGCTACTTCTTCAACATGATTTAACCAAGTGGAGACAATAACATCCTCTATTGCTTATATTATTATTATTATCATTATTATTATCATTATTATTATTATCATTATTATTATTATTATTATTATTATTATTATTATTATTATTATTATTATTATCATTATCATTATTATTATTATTATTATTGTTATTATTATTATTATTATTATTATCATTATTATTATTATCATTATTATTATTATTATTATTATTATTATAGCTTGTAGTTCAAGATAGACAAGGAGTGCAACGTTACACAAATCTCTCTCGCTCTTCTCTCTGTCTCTCTCTCTCTCTCTCTCTTTGTTTCCATAAACATATATATGTGTGTGCGTGTCTGTAATATATGCATGTATACATGCATTGATGCACCACGTATATATGTGTTGTGTGTGCTTGTATATATATATATATATATATATATATATATATATATATTATATATATATATATATACATATATTATATTTGTGTGTGTATAGATAAAAAAAACTCGAATCCAAAACAGATTTGGTGGTTGTAGTCTACATATGTATATATGTGTGCGCGCATGCGCATATGAGTATTCTTGTATTGACATATACCTACCTACCTACCTACCTTCTTATCTATCTATCTATCTATCTATCTATCTATCTATCTATCTATCTATCTATCTATCTATCTATCTATATCTATCTATGTCTATCTCAGTAAGCACATATACATACGCACGCGCTTACACCTCCACAGAGGCACACACGAATCTAAGTCTGTTTCTTTGTCGGCCATTCTCCAGTCGATAAAGCAACGATTAAAGATGCAGGAAAATATAATTCTTCAACCGGATTCCAATAATGCCGTTTGTGAAAGACACCATCACGGCATCCTACGAAACAGTGTCTTGCAGTGGCTAAAGAAAAAAATGGAGAACTTTGCCACACACACACACATTCACACAAATACACACAGACAGACAGACAGACAGACACAGACACATCCACTCACACACATATATGCGCACGCACAAGCACACACATGCCCCCCCCACACACATACATGCATATACGCACATGCACGGACATATGGAGATAAACACGCATACTCTCACATAAATATATTCTTTTATTCTTTTACTTGTTTCAGTCATTTGACTGCGGCAATGCTGGAGCACCGCCTTGAGTCGAACAAATCGACCCCAGGACTTATTCTTTATAAGCCCAATACTAATTCTATCTATCTGTTTTGCCGAATCGCTAAGTTACGGGGACGTAATCACACCAACGTCGGTTATCCAGCGATGGTGGGGGGACAAACATAGACATACAAATATATATATATATATATATATATATATATATATATATATATATACACAGATACACATACATATATATATATATATATATAATACGCCAGGCTTCTTTCAATTTCCGTCTACCAAATCCACTCACAGGACTTTGGTCGGCCCGTGGCTATAGTAGAAGACATGCCCAAGGTGCCACGCATTGGGACTGAACCCGGAACCACACAGCCACGCATATATATATATTTTGTCTGTCGTTACGTTCCGAGTTCAAATTCCGCCGAGGTCGACTTTGCCTTTCATCCTTTCGGGGTCGATAAATTAAGTACCAGTTACGCACTGGGGTCGATGTAGTCGACTTAATCCCTTTGTCTGTCCTTGTTTGTCCCCTCTGTGTTTAGCCCCTTGTGGGCAGTAAAGAAATATATATATATTTTGTCCCTTAACTGACTTCATCTACTTTAAAAGTACCGCAAGGGATATTACTGTTTACACCCCGGGTAAGCTGCCCACGAACAACTTTGTCCCGTTGAGAGAAGGTCTATGGAGTTTTGCCGATATTTCAAATGCAAAACACCTACCCTTGATTTACTTCCAAGTACGAGTTTGGTTTCTAAGAACCATAGAGCAAAAACAGTAAAATACCGACTCTAAAATGGCCCACGATAATAAATGCAACGACAACAGACATCTGTAAATAGAACAGATGTCAACATATTCACTAACACCATTTTGTGGTTGGACTTGTACAGCCAAACGTTAATATGGAGAGGACAGCGGAAATATACGAGAGATGACGGAAATGTATCGTCTGCTGTTTGGTTCCGAAGAAATAATATAAAACTACTTTTCACTCTAATATCAATATCATCAAAACAAAACATTCTAATAACACATTTTCTTTGATTCCTTTCATTTATTCTATCAGAGTTTTTTTTTATTCAATTTTTCTTTCTTTCTTAATTTCATTTATTTTTCATTTGTTTGTTTGTTTGTTTGCTTGTTTGATGTTTGATGTTTGTTTGTTTGTTTGTTTGCTTGTTTCTTTCTTCCTTTTTTCCTTTCTTCAATCATATTTTCAAAATATTTCGCTTATTTGTTATTTTAACCTCCCTACTCTCTCTCTGCCTTCCTATCTATCTATCTATCTATCTATCTATCTATCTATCTATCTATCTATCTATCTATCTATCTATCTATCTATCTATCTATCTATCTATCTATCTGCCTCTCTATCTCTCTCTCTTTGAACTTTATAAACCCAGTTTCATTTAAAAGAAATATTATGTTTGGAGACAGCCCAATTCCATTTAGAACTTTCTTGGTCTAATGGGACTTCGTCAACAATACATGCGACCGCCTGTGTATCAACGCTTGCTCGAATCGTTGAGAAGTTTGCTTCACAACGACGAGGTCCCAACTTCGACCCTGTTGCGTGGCATGTTGGTAGTAAAAGGTTTTTCACGACGGCCTCGCGTCGACGTATACCTGGACAGGCGGAAGCCGTATAGAAGCCCATTGAATGCATTGTACGTGTAATTCAAAAGTGCAGTCTTGTGCCACTGTGCCACACTGACTCCGCGTCGGAGTTACATTATGGCTTTACTCCCATATAGAAAAGACAACTAATTAAATCACTTTTATATTAAATTGTTTAAATATTTAACGTTGAGTTTAACCGAGAAAAGAAATAAATAAAAGAAAATGCAAGTCTTTCATTTATTTCTCCATTTTTCAGTTAGAAATAATATATTTCTTCAAATTCCGCCGAGGACGACTTTGCCTTTCATCCTTTCGGGGCCGATAAATTAAATACCAGTTGCGTAATGGATTCGATCTAATCGATTGGCCCCTCCCCCCCAAATTTCGGGCCTTGTGCCTAGCTAGAGTAGAAAAGAAAAAATTGTGTTTCTATCGAAATATATCTTTTCTATCTTCGATGTCTTTTAAATATTTACGAAAGGATTACTTCACTGTTGAGGGTCAGACGTATCCAGCAACAGATCGTCAGTTATGGAGATGTGCTCTGTTGTACACAATACCCCTGCTGTCCATGGGTGGAATTGAACTCAATATCACGAGTTAACGAAATAATCAATATTACAGAACGGTAAAAGCAAAGCTGACTCAGAAGGATTTTCATTCTTTCTGAGTTTAAATCGGAGCTGGAGTAGTTTACTTTGCCTTTCATCATTTTGGAGTGGATAAAGTACCAGCCACCTACTGGGGGATGATCTAATTGACTGTACTTTCCCTAAATGCTAGAAACCAACAGAGCAGAACTGAGTTTAGAGAGCTAGCTTTCTGCCGGTTAGCAGTTTTGATCTTGAAAACTTATGTTCACAGGTGGTTCAGCCGTAACCATTCCGTTTTACTCACCCAGGCATAGTGTATCTAGAGATATATTTGCCCAATGTTGGCATTTTGATTTGTGGTGTTAGTCAGTACCTCATCAAGTTAATCCTGATCATGACAAGGCCACTCGCATTTTCGTTCTGGCACAGTTTATCTTGGATTATAGGACTATGTTTCATTCTCTTTTGTTAAGACATTAGGCTATAACTAAGGGGAGATACGGCTGATTCCAAATGGAATTAGATGATATCTCAGGGCGGCTGAAAGGTCGTGGAGAGGATCTCTTGGTCCCTGGTTTGGCTATGGTTGATAGAAGATAATCATGATGACGTTGAAAGGATAAAAGACAAAATCTACTCTACTGGGTATCGAACTCACAAAGGGATGATAAATAACACTAATCAATCGATACATCCCACCATCCATCAATCTCATTTTAAACACAATATTATTATTCACCACAAAACTATACAATATAGGATGGTGGGTAGTGATGGTGGTAATTGTGGTGGCGGTGGTAGTGGTGGTCGTGGATGAGATGGTAGGAATCCTAGCGGTAGAGGTGTTGGCTGAAGGAATCAATAGATCAACTAAACCCAACTTAGTAATTGACCGTTCCATATTTAACCCTCCGCCACTGTTACTATAAAACTAATTCTACTCTGACAGCATTTGAACTTATAGTGAAAACAGAAATAACTAAATATGTTTAATCCGGCAATTCCCACCCTGTCTCCTCTTTTGATTCTCTTGTCCGGCACTTCATGAATTTTGTCATCTACAGTCTCTCTTTTGTTCGATACTTTACCAATAATATCCTCATCTTATTGGGATTTTGGTCATACTGAAGCAATATCTGTATATATATCAAGGGAGCTAGGGCGAAAATTATATACACATGTACATTATTATTAATTTAATGCATTAATTGTCTATATATTATCATAGTATGCTGACTACTTTTTGAAAATCATTAACGCGATTTTTATCCTTATATTCTTTTATGTGTATGTATATATATGTATGTACATATATATATATATATATATAATATATATATATATATAATATATATAATATATATATATTGTATATATATACATATATATATATATGTATATATATATATATTATATATATATAATATATATATATATAAATATATATATATATATAAATATATATATATATATAAATATATATATACACACATATATTTATATGTATATATATATATACATATATATATACACACAGACATATATGTTATACACACATACATAGATACTTACATATATATGCATACAATATATACATACATATATATACATACAATATACAATATTGTATTATATTGTATATAAGACAAAATTGTAGTATATACTACATATAAAACAATATAAAAAAACAATATCAAAATCTCATTTCATGAACCATAGAAAAACACTTTTGTCCCACGTCAATTCTGCTGACTGGCGCTGCTTGTTTTTCTCAGATGTTTGTCTCCATATTCTAGAAATAGTAACTACTCGTACAAAAAAACGCATCAGGTGTCGCCAAAAAAGAAACCAAATGGAGATTTTTTTTGATAAATTTACGATGTTTGATAGTAGCTACTACGATGTTTGGTAGTAGTAGTAGTAGTAGAAGTAGCAGCATTAGTAGTGTTTTTTGATGTTGTTTTTATTGCTGACCTCATTGCGTCCATATTTATTTCAACATGAATGAAATGCTAATGAGAGTTGGGACGACAACCACCACAACAAAAACTAATTTAATTGGCGATATTCACAAAAAAAAAAAAATCCAAAAATTTCTTTTGAAATATAATTTCCGTTTCTCCATTATTCTTTTGTTTGTTTGTTTTATCAGCAATCAGATGTTAATTATTAATTACTGACTATTTTGTTTGTCATTGATACAGAAACTAATTTGATTTCGAAAGTTTCATCGATGCCCAGTTCCAATTCCACTGTTCAACCATAAACAATGGAAGAAGGAGAGAACAAGACTAATCGGAAATACAACTTTCTCCTTTGTTAAATTCAGAGAAGTTTTACATACACACCACCCCGCCCCATGCAAAATTGTGTTGATAAACTAAGTAAACTATACACACTAATATTGCGAAAGAGTCTATGACATTTCGGATGTTAGTCATTCATCAGAATAAAGAGAAAAACATTGGGGAAGAGAAATAAAAATGGACGACAGGTTAGGAACCCGGTGGGAATGTAGTTCTATGGGAGTGAATTAAGAAAGGAGGAGGGGTGTATGTGTATGTGTGTAGGTGTGAATGTCAGTGTGTGTGTGTATATGTATGTGTGTAGGTGTGTTTGAATTTACAATCAACAAAGTACGCTACATAAAGTTGAGTTTATATAAGTATTTGAAGATGAGGGTTTCGTCTTATGTCGCTCGGAGTTTCGCTAATCAAAGTGACAAATGCTACAACCAAGTAACTTTGAAATATTTTAAAAATTTTCTTAATTTTTAATTTTTAAAGATATATTTGTAATTTATATATTTTTATTATAGTTTTACTCATATTCTTATTTTTCTATTTAATATGACTTATAATATGTATTTTTAACTTTGATGCATTAATAATAATAACAATAAGATAAATAGCTTGAGGACGCACTGGTGGATTTTATGTATTAAGTATAGCCTGGATAAACATACCACCAGCGCAGAAACACGTGTAGCGTTGATTAAAAATACCTTCTTTCCCCACAGACAAATAACTGGTAAGTTAAATATATATTTTTAAATAATTTTATTGTATTTTATAGTAGGTTTTTTAAATGCTTATATTATTTTATTGGATATAACTTTCTATGTGTATTCCATACAATAAGGTTATCCTGAAGTAGGAGTTGCAGTTCTATTGGTAAAATCCCAAATTTGTAATAATAATAATAATAATAATAATAATAATAATAATAATAATAATAATAATAATATATATATATATATATATATATATGCAAAACATTCAAACACTAAGATTTGAAATCAGATGTCACTACTGTTCATATTATCGTGGATAAATTTTAAAATTGATGATATCACCATCAGTGACATAGGTGGATCTCAGGCGCAATAGCATTAAATAACTATGAATTATATATTTGCACGAAGCGTAATGATGCTTAACAAGCATCACTACCTGCTATATATATATATATAGTGGCTATGAGGAAAGAAGGGGTAGGCGTGGCTGGGTGGCAAGAATATATGATGTTCATGCCACCTGTGAAAGGCACGAGAGGTATCAATATATTTCGGGAATGGAAAACAGCAGGTAGAGGCTCACCGTGTGAGAGCTCACTCCAAGCTGTATGTTATCGTTAGGTTTCAGGTCAGCTCTGACTGAGTGGACTTACAATCAAAGACGTTCTAAGCGTGACTAACCAGTCTTAGTGTTTCAGATGTTGTACCTCTAATGTCATTCACATTTTAAGACGGTAGGATGTGATTCGAGGAGGATTTGGCTACTATTTCTAGCAGAGAAAACATTATTCAACGTATCCTTCGTTTCTAAAATGGTAAAGTGTGATTGGAGGAAAATTTGGCCTCTATCTCAGATAGGAGTGCGGCCATGTAGAGGTTCCCGCAGTGGTTCTGCTGTATTCGTACTGCATCTATTTAAAATATTTGCAACCAGTCAAGATTCCAATAATATTTCTGTGGAAGAAAATAAATCTACAAAATGATAATTGCTTTCAAAAATCGGATTCTTCGATTATTGCCATACCTCTGTTGTCATCTTCTTAGCCCTATCCACGCTCATCTCCCTGTCATCCTGTTCATGAGCAAATCTTCGATCTTTTGTTCAATAAGTCTTAATATTGAACGATTTTCTTCTTGTTCATGAAATGTCTGGCAGAGTAAAAACCTATTTTTTTCGATTATGTTCGGACTGATGGTTTGACCTTTGTATTGCACATTTGATTAACTCGGAAACATTCACAGCCCTGGAATCGATAGGCCGAGGTTAGGACAGAAAAAAATATATCCTGCAGTTAATATTTGATGCAACAATACATTTGTTCCCACTTGCTTTCGTTCTTTTTTTTCTTTTTGCTTTACATATAAAGTCATAATGGCGCCCACAGCTAAAATATGCAAGGCCGCCAGATGTCAGCAGCGTCACTTCCCACAGTTCGTGATCTTGTGGCTTGGAAATTCACTACTATCAGACGATCAGATAATCTACTACGCATAAATAACTGACAGAGAAAGAAAGCCAAGTAATTCTTATATAAGCTGATTATGTAATTTAGAGGTAATTTCTAAGCCACGAACGAATTAACGATGATCCCCAAACTGCTTATATATCCACCATTGATCTAGGAAACTCTCTCACATATAACTTGATGCTGTTGTTTCCATTTTTCTTTCCAACTATCGAATCATTCCTTTCAAATTCAATTACTTTTCTGATAATTCGCTGACTTTAAATAATTTGGTTTCCTTGATTTAATAAGTCTAGTTCAGTGGCCGTCATTTACATAGGGACACAATGGAAGGTCTATATGTGGCCCACACTGTTGAAATGTTAATGATCTGTTACTGGCCGTCGACACTTCATTCCCTAGATGGCCATTCTAATTGCTTCTCTTTCCAATTTAAAATGCCTCATAATCAGGCAAAAGTAATAAATACAACAGAAACAGTAGCAGTAGTGGTAGTAGTAGTAGTAGTAGTAGTAGCAGTAGCAGTAGAAACAGAAATTATATTGATAAGTTGGTAATAAAAATTATAGCAATGATATCATCATCATCATCATCATCATCATCATCATCATCATTATTATTATTATTATTATTATTATTATTATTATTATTATATTATTATTATTATTAAGGCAGCGAGTGGCGGAATCGTTAGCACGCCGGACAAAATGCTTAGCGGTATTTCTTCCAGTTTTATGTTCTGAGTTCAAATACCGCCGAGGTCGACTTTGTCTTTCATCCTTTCAAAATTGATAAAATAGTTCCAGTTCTGCACTGGGTTCGATGTAACCAACTAACCGCCTCCTCCTCCTCCTCCTCCTCCTCCTCCCCCTCCCACTACCCCGCCCTCTGGTTGTAGCAAAAAGAACAATTGTTAATAATAATTGCTAGTTATAATAATTCTTTCTAATTTTGGCACAAAGCCAGCAATTTTAGGAGGTGGAGGAAGCAGTCGATTACCTTGGCCTCAACTGGTACTTATTGTATCGACCCCGAAGGATGAAATGCAAGGTCGACCTCGGTGGAATTTGAACTCAGAATGTAAGCCGGAAGAAATGTTGCCAGAAATTTTGTCCGGCGCAGTAATGTTTCTGCTAGTGCACCGCCTTAATAATAATAATACATCGGCCTCAGTGTATCACTGGTACTTAATTTATCGACCCCGCAAGGATGAAAAGCAAAATCGACCTCGGTGGAATTTGAACTCAGAACGTGGTGACGGACGAAATACTGCGAAGCATTTCGCCCGGAATGCTAAGAATTTTGCCAGCTCGCTGCCTCAAAAATAATGATGATAATAATAATAATAATAATATAATAATAATAATAATAATAATAATAATAATAATAATAATAATAATATAATAATAGTTGATGCTTTCTCAATACAAAGGGAACAGAAATACGGCAGAAATAATATTGATAACAACAACAACAACAATTCTAATAAAAGCTATTAAGACTAAAACTTATATGAAGTCCCTTACAAAGTCAGAAATAAACCTGGCAGTTTGCCCTGGAGTCAGCAGAAAAAAATCGCTATCATCATCGTCACCACCACCATCACCACCACCACCAATATCATCATCATCATCATCATCATCATCTTCTTCTTCTTCTTCTCTTCTTCTTCTTCTTCTTCTTCTTTCTTCTTCTTCTTCTTCTTCTTCTTCTTCTTCTATTCACTACAACAAAACTTTCCCATTTCTTTTCATAATAAATCTTTATTACTTTTTTTTCAATCGATTTAGATTCTCCCTTTTTCTCACCCAGCTTCCCTCTCCCTCTCCCTCTCCCTCTCTCTCTCTCTCTCTCAATACGGATGCCGCCTGCCTAAACAGATGCTTCGTTTCCAATTTGATGTCTTCTGACAGATGTTTCCTGCTCAGCGTCTTCCAACATGTTGTCTATTTAGTACCATCCAACCGATGTTTCGTTTACAATACAGCAGCAGCAGTAGCAGTAGTAGTAGTGGTGGTGGTGTTAGTAGTAGCTGCAGTGGTGGTGGCAGTAGTAGCTTCTAAGAGAGATTATGCTAATACCTTGGTGAACTCTAGCGTCGACATCAAGAGAAAGCTTGCCAGCGGACAGACGGTCTTTGGGTCACTGAATTGAACGATAATTTAACAAATATTTTCGCTTTATTACAATCCAACTGCTTCCTCTATAGAATAAATTCCAGCAGAAGTTTCATATCTCCTCCTCCTCCTCCTCTCCTCCTCTCCTCTCCTCTTCTTCTTCTTCTTCTTCTTCTTCTTCTTCTTCTTCTTCTTCTTCTTCTTCTTCTTCTTCTTCTTCTTCTTCTTCTAGCGGCAGCAGTCTGACAAATTGCAGAGATTGGGGACGAAGGCAAGTTGTTTTGCGAAGGTTCTAGAAGTTTGACAAAGTTATAAAAAGCTAGGATATTGTATACTCAAACAAGATAACCTCAGGTTATAACTTTTTCAGTCAGTTTTGTGATAAGGTTTTCTCACTTTTTTTTTTATTATTTAGTCTGACTTTAAAAACTATGAATGATTCTCATATAAATAACTAAAATATTTTGCCATGAAAACTTTTAATTATCACATTCACTAATTCAAGCATACTGTTTTAATTATTGAGATGGAAATGCAAATGTTCTTGGTAATGAAATATATGGAAACTTATGTTATTGTGGCCATACTCTCTTTTACACGCAACCTTAATAATATTGTGCCTTATCAACCACAATTTAATGACCCCTGAAAAGAAAAAAATTATATTTATTGTAAATAAAAAGTAAAGCTCACAAATTATTTTGCGGCCTGAAGCATCTCAGAATAAACCCCTTGACGCTAATTCGACCTTTCCAGTTTATAAAAATATGTGTTATTCATTGCATAATATCGAGTTCTCTTATTTAGGATATAGGGGAATATGTCCGTTAAAGTTTTCAGCCTCTCTTTATTTCGATACAGACATACACTCTATACAGACATATACTCATATACCAAAACACGTGTATGCAAATATGTGTGTGTGTGTGTGTGTGTGAGCTTATAAATATTTGCTTATAAATGATTATATAGATTAGCATGTATGCATACATGCGAACAAGTGACTATTTTATAAAACCAGACATGATTAATTGAAGAATCGCAGCACACACATATTTCGATAGACATGCAAAACTATATTACACAGTAAAATCGACAGGGTGCCTTCAAGAAGCTCTGAGACTTTTTCTTTCTTTGGAAAGGAGGCAGTTATAAACTCTCCTGGATTATTGTAATCTTTGTCTATCATTGCTATGCATCGAATAAGCTGATCTGCCAACTTTTTTATTATTTCACAATGAAGATTAGTTTTCAGAATGCAGTCGGGACGTGAAGGCAATTTGAAAACTCACTATGCGATAAAGTTTTGTGCTAAACTGGACAAAAACGATACGGAAACTCAAGAAATACTCCAGACTCCTTACGGATAAATTTGTATGAGCCGAGAATTTATTTCCGTTAGCACAAGATTCTAGGACGGTAGAGAGGAGATGAGAGATGATGAGGGCTGTGGGAGGGAGAGGAACATCAGAACATCAGAGCTGGTTGAGAAAATTCGCCATTTTCTGGATGAAGGTCGTTGTGTCTATAAAAGAAGGTAGCAAAGAGTTTGATGTTAGTTGGGCAAGTTTACACCGAATTATTCACGAAGATATAAAGATGGGCAAAACTTGTGCAAAATTTGTTCCCAG
>NC_043007.1:29413099-29425599 GCF_006345805.1 Octopus sinensis
ATATAATGTATATATATATATATGTATATATATATATATATATATATATATATATATATATATATATATATATGTGTATTATATATACATATACATATATATATATATCTAATGTAGGATAAAATTTTTCTAAAAAAATTCTATCAATGGCCAGCATATTAAAAAGTACCTTTAAAGGTTAAATTTATAAACAATTTATAAGTAAGGGCAAAAGAAAAAATTTCTAATGCCAAAATATGCCGAAAAAAGACACAACATCAATAACCATGTAATTTATCACTACAAGCACGTGTTTCGAAAGAAAGTCGACAGAAATTTCTAAAAAATCCCGTTATTACCATATCGGACCCGATTTCAGAGTTAGTTCATAAGACCCTTCCCTTCATCAGTGATAAATGTGGCAAAGAAATAAGTGAAATACTTACTTATACCCATGGAAGAAGATATGGTAATAACGGGATTTTTTAAAGAAATTTCTGTCGACTTTCTTTCGAACACGTGCTTGTAGTGATAAAATACATGGTTATTGACGTTATGTCTTTTTTCGGCATATTTTGGCATTAGAAATTTTTTCTTTTGCCCTTACTTATAAATTGTATATATATATATATATAGATATATATATATATATATATATATGATATATACACACACAAAGTATTTAATCAAAATTAAATACTTTATTAATTTTTACCTAAACTGGTTTTTACGTAGTAGCTACTTGATTAAATCCTATAGAGATTATATATGTATGTATGTGTGTGTGGTGGTTTGCTTTTTGTTCAGTTTTAATTTTAAAAAATTGCATTTATATAATGGGTTACTCTATAATTTTGTTGAGTACAAATTTAATATTCTTAAAGAATATTATCGACAATCACTTCGAAGTTTCTATCAGTGAAGCCATCTCTGGACGGTTTAACTGTTCGAAACTTTGAACTCATTGTCAATATATTTGTTTAAGAATAGTACGTATGTATATACATACACACACATACATACATGCGTGCATACATACATACATACATACATTCACATAAATACATACATACATACATACATACATACATACATACATACATACATACATACATACATACATACATACATACATATAGGAGTAAATGTAAGCAAGTCAATATACAAAAAATATTAAATGTATTTAATATGAAAAAATATACATATGTGTGCATATAAAAATGTCCGACTTACACAGAATAGCAATAATATCAGAGTTAAAGGGTTTGAGTATATATTATATATATATATATATATAATATATATATATATAATATATATATATATATATATATAGTATATATTATATATCTTATATATATATTGCACACCACACATATACAAACACACACACGTACAACAAACAATCCATGAGCTAACTACATTCTAAATACCATTTGTGCTCACGCTATCAATAAATGAATAACTTTTTTCTCCTCCTACCGCCATCCCTCCGCCTTTTGATCGAGTGGATGAGATGAGGACGGGGTGGGGTGGGGTTAGGGCTACTTCATATTTAGGATCACGATAGAATAAACATTGACCATATGTATCTTACACATACACACACACACATATACTTACATATATTTATATCTATATATATATATATACAAACATCTATATGCATATATACACACAAACGCATATTGTATTCTCTAAAATGTGAGCACCGTGTTGCAGAAAAGCCAGGAGAGGCATCGGGAGCAACGAGATGTAGAAATGGGGGAGTGTGTGGGAAATGGGCATATATGAAATACACGAACAGAAGGAAATTGGGAAGAAGATCACAGCATCAACGGCAGCAACAACAACAACAACAACAACAAAGAAAGGAGCAACAGCAATAAAAGATATAACTAAAGATTAAAAAGAAAGTAGGAAGAAAAGTTTTTGTAAAGGAATTAGATTCCAACCTTCATGTGTATGTATGTATGCATGCATGTATGTATAACTATATACATATATATATATATATATATATATATATATACACCACACACACACATATATATATACTCACACAGACACATATGTATATATATTTATATATATATATCTAATATTACATATCTTTTATAATAATATATGCTCCAGTTAGAGCGACTAAATTTAAGCAATATATAAATCTAAATCTAAACATATATATATATATATATTGTGTGTGTGTGTGTGTGTGTGTGTTTGTGTGTGTGTGTGTGTGTTGTGTGTGTGTGTTTGTGTGGTGTGTGTGTGTGTGTGTGTACGTATGTATTAAATGTTTTTTCGGGATAAAGGTGAGAGCGATCAAAGATCGGAGAAAGAGAGAAATCAGTTAATCAAGGAATAGAAGACGATTTGGGGGGAGAAAATACACTATATATATATGTATTGGAAAATAATTATACACATGCTTAAATACAAACTCTTTCGCTCTTTCATATATATATATATACGCATGTTTGCGTACATAGATACACGCGCGCGCGCATACATACACACTCACACACAAATTCAAGGAAATTCATACATGCATGTATGATGATGAGAGCTGTTGACTCTTCGAGTATGACTCTTCAAATATGACTCTTCGATTATGACTCTTCTTAACAGCGGCACCGACAGAATACAAACACATCGCCACCAAACTAGTTAAACCCAGAAAGTCGCAGGTATCTTGGAGCCGAATATTTACATCTTAAAATTGCCAGATGTTGTGTGGGGGGAAATGACTCAAAAGTCAGCAAGAGATTTACAATGTTTTTTTTACCCAATATTGAGGTCTTGAAAGAGCGTGTGGACAATTTTTATTTGAAATACCAGAAGAACCGATGTCGCGGTGAGAGCAACAATGAAGAGCATCTCCGTCCAACTGCTTCCTTCACCAAAAACTAAACTAGAAAAGAACCCAATCGCACTGAAGGGCGGTGCTCCAGCATGGCTTCCGCCTCTGGTTGAAACTGGTAATATATATATATATATATATATGTGGTATATTATATATATATATATATATATATATATATATATATGTGTGTTGTGTGTGTGTGTGTGTATCTTCATGCCTGTCTCTACCCCGCATACTCTCATCCCTTGTACATATATAACTAGATCACAAGAAGTACAAAAAAATGAATAAACAATATATATTAAATAAAAATATTAGAGTATAGCTAGTGAAAAGATATTTTATAGTTTGTTAATGTTATTCTCAAAGCTAAATTATATCTTCACAGGTAAATATATTTTTGTATCTATTTACTCTATTTTTTTTACCTTAGGTTTTTAACATGATAAATGTATTATAGGCACCTGGTTCTACTTTTTAAGTTTTAAATTTAGTTAACGGAGTTTCTTCTATAAGAACAATCATGATTCTATTTCTTTAAGAAATATTGTTTAATTCTATTTGATTATTTATTTAACTATTATTGTTATTATTGTTGACCTGAGGAGTGACTATACTTTTAAATTGATTTGTTTTTCGATTAAATTTAAATTTAATTGTAATTCGATTTGAAATTATAGCCATGAAACGTACGTAGTCTTTTTACTTATCATATATTGTTTATTCATTTTCTTGTACTTTTTGTGATCTAGTTATATATTTTATAATATATTTTATTTTTTCTTTATGATTTGGTTTATGTCTATCATTGTTTGAATTACATAATAGTGTTTTTTCTCTAATTTATATATATATTTTATGTATGTATATATATAAAAGATACAGATAAGGAAATAATTTTATTTGCATCTTTCTTCTCTTAAACCTACGCACGTTTCAGCTGCAAACCACTGCACATTGCTAAGTGTGCATCTTGCTGTTGATTATCGGTGCAACATCCTCAGGGTCATTTTTAATGCTGTTCGAATGTCATCTGAAGAAACTATGACACTGAACCAAATATAACCGCCAGGATTACATATCCTTCGGAAACCTTTTCGGAAGATACATGCAGCACGTGCAAACCTTCAGGTGTTTAGGTGTAGGGACAGGGAAAACTTCAACGCTCTTCCTTGTTTCACCTCGAGACCGTAGGACTATCGAAACGAATTCCCCAACATCCCATGGGACATCTGTGACAGTGCCTCTCCTTACCCTGTAGGTGCTCAAAATTGCTAACTTTGCCTCAGTGAGAAACTCCATATACATTATGAGCCTTAAGTAGCCCTCAATAAGTAAAAATGATCTGTCTTATTGTAGCCATTAGAGGTAAGCTCTGTTAAGCAATTGGCCGCTGATAATACGGACACACTACCATGAACCTATTTGGCTCACGCCCAACACGGCAGAGTCTATAATTCCTGCTGCATGTTAAGATTACAAGTTACTATAATTCATGTTGGTCACGAAATCAGATATGCCACGTGACACCATCAAATCCTTGATCTTCCCACGTGATAACTGCTGCACTGAAATACCACATCTAACAGAATGTCGACTATCTGACGCCAAAAAGTTTATCTGTCCTACCACGTGCAGAAGACGTTGTAAAGAGCTGATGTTGAAATAGTGATATTTCAAATGCCGACACAGCGACACCAGCATTCTGTCTGCCCCCAATAAAATAACTGATAGCAAAAATAATTACGACGAAGAACTGACTTATGTAGGCGTAAAAATTCTTACCAAAAAAGCATTTTAAATAGCTTTTAAATTCTTTGTATTCTACCACAGAACATCTGATGATGTGGACGTGCCCTACGCCCACGAAACTCTTATTGAATGCATGTAACTTTAACCAAATGTGTTGAGTGTTAGTTTCTTTCGTTCATTTGTTCACTCACTTGCACACACACCACACACACACCTGCATACATTTTTGTATGAATATATGTAAGTATACATAACTTTATGTAGGTATGTATGTATAACTGTATACATGTATATATGATTGTATGCATGCGTGTATGTTTGTATATCACGTGTCTGCTCCTCATCCCCCCTCTCTCTCTGTGTCCTTCTCTAATGTATTCTCTCAGAGACTTAAATTACTGTAGAAGCCATTATTTTTGCTTCACATTTGTTGAAAAATCAAATTATATAAATGGATTCTCTTCTTACAGTGTTAGAAAAGGAGCGCTTATATATATCTCTCTCTCTCTTCTCCCTCTCTCTCTATGTATGTATGTATGTATGTATGTATGTATGTATGTATGTATGTATGTATGTATGTATGTATGTATGTATGTATCTATCTATCTATCTATCTATCTATCTATACACACACACACACACATATTCATGTATGCGTCTAAGTGTGTATGTATCTCTCTATGTAAATGTCCATGTATTTATATATTACTATGCTTGATACATAACGTATATACTATCAATGAAATATATTGCGCTCAATACAGAGATCACGACTAATGCATTTGTAATCATAAAAGAGCGACATGAGTAGACACACATCAGGTTTTTGCAGTCATCTTAAGACACAGGCGTGATACAGGTGTGACACAGGTGTGACAAGCGTGAAAGTGTTGGGGACCGCCAAATCTGAGATAGTTTCCACGGCGTGCTTTAGACACGCATATACACGCATATACACACATACAAACATACGCACACAGGTACGCACGCATATATTCATACATACAGAAAGGTTGACAGACAGATAGGCAGACATATTCATGCGCACAGCATTGAGATGGGTGATGTGTTTACCTGTATGAATCTCCATTTTTTTTCATTTCGATTTTGTTATGTGTTGAGGAATTTACCGATGTGATTACAATATAGGAGAGTGTAATCCAGCAGAAGAATGGAAATAAATTTGTTAGAGAATCACTAATTTTGTTGTTGTTGTTGAGATGAGGTCATGGAGTCATTTTGAGAAGCAAAATAGGAGGTTTTTGAAGCTAAGCCTAGGTCAGCCCTAACTGAACTGGTCTTTGGTTAAACACATTCTAGTAACTACCACCCCGTTCCACCCCATAAAGATCATGCAGCGTAGAGCTCTGTATAGGACGTCTATTAAAGCAGCGGGGTCTGATTTGAGAAACTTTGACTGTTATTCCTGGCAATTCAAACAGCCACGTAGTGAATCCTTTCTTTAAGTTGAGGACGACTGCGATTGTTGCAGATCTCTGGGATCAGACTTTCTTAAAGAAAAACTTATTCATTGATGCCAGACGTGACTGAGTGATAAGAAGTTTGCTTCCCAGCCATATGGTTCCAGGTTCGGTCCCACTGTGTATCACACCTTGGGCAAGTGTTTCTATTCTACTATAGCCTTGGGCCGATTAAAGCCTTGTGAGTGGATTTGGTAGATGGAAACTGAAGCAAGCCCGTCGTATATATATTATATATATATGTATACTAGCGGTTAGACCCGGTGTTGCTCGTGTTTTTCGTGTCGAAGTTAAGCCCACCTCTGACCTTGTATTGACTAAGCATTTCCTTAGAGACTATTCTATCGATTTTGTTGAAATTTTACACGTGGAAAATGCATAAGCTGCAGGAAAAATAACATCGTTATGGGAATTTCCATTTAAACGCCCGATTGAGCTCACAAAAATCGATGCCAACTGAGCATTATCTAGATTTCGAAATATGCCAGCCTTATTTGAACTTCAGGACATGTAATGTACCTATATGCCAAAAATCATTATAATCAGTTGGACGGTGGGGAGGAGTTAAGAGTAACCCCAAACACACACAGATATCACCATTACACATCTATGTATATAGATATGCGTATGTGTGTGTGTGTGTGTGTGTGTGTGCGTGCAGGACACTTTGGGCAGCTGTCTCCTTTCATTGCCTTGGGTTGACCAAAATCATGTGAGTAAATTTAGTAGGCGGAAACTGTAAGGAAGCCCGTCACTAGACATTGTTATGGGGTGGCAGATCTAATGTATCACGTGGTCCCCCCACCTGTTCCTCAGGTACCTTTAGCAGAGTTACCTGTCTGATGATACTTTCCACCTTCCCACTCAAAGTTTTGGAGTCCTAAAAATGACATAGGTGGCGCCTATTCTTACTTCTTTAATCTGGTAAAAGTCAGAACAAAACAAACACTATTAATATAAAGAAAAGAAATGAGAGGAAATATTTCCAAGATGGCTGCCATTAAGTTGAATAACTTACCGTAAAACACTTGCTCTATATCATCACTTCTGATATCGGAATCTCTCTTACTACTGCGACTGCTCGCCGATCCTCTTCGATCTGATTCTGAAGCCAGGGATGTTCTCCGACTGTAATAACTGCTAGCTGAACCCCTGCGGTCTGTATCTGATGCTAAAGATGTCCGCCGACTACAAAAGCTGCTGCCTGAACCCCGCCGATCGCTTTCGGAAGCAAACGAAGTCCGTCGGCTGCTGTTGCTGCTTAGTGAGATCCGTCGATCAGCCTCGGAAGTGTACGAAGTTCTCCGACTGCCATAGTCGACGAAAATCTGAGGAACAACGAACGGTGCCTGTACTTTTGAGCTCCGACAGATTGCTGGAGCTGTTACCAACTGCATTTTGTCTTCTTTTTTCTCCTTGTGGCATATTGCTGCAAAATAGCAGAAAATAAAAATAATCGACTTTAAGAAACTTTATAAACGATTTTCAAAAACAATAGCAGAAACAACAAAAAAAACAACAACACACTCAATAAGAAGACAATCATATTTCATAAGGTAGACCATAATTAAATTTAGCGAAATAATTTTCATCAAAAGTGATCAACAAATGTTCAGGCGTGGTAAGAAGCTGGCTTCCCAAACCCAAGGTTCTGGATTTGGTTCCATTGCGCGGCACTTTCGGCAATTGTCTTCCACTATAACCTTTGACCGACCAAAGCTTTACGAGTGGAATTGGGAGACGGAAACTGAAAGAAGCCCGTCATGCGTATTCTTTTATACTTTTCTTTATTTGCTTCAGTCATTTGATTATGGCCATATATATATATGCCCGACACCCAACATGGTTTCCGACCAGGGAGAAGCTGTTTAACTCAGCTCCTACAACACTATGACTGGGTGCTGAAACGGCTGCTCAACCACTCAAATGTGAAAGTGATATATCTCGACTTCGCAAAGGCCTTTGATAAAGTCGATCATGGAATGATATGTCACAAACTGCGTAATCTCAACATAGTTGGAAAACTGGGAGAATGGCTTCATGACTTTCTGAAGGATAGAAGTCAGGTGGTAGTAGCCAATGGGGGCCACCTCCATTAACACACAAATAGTGAGCGGTGTTCCGCAGGGCACTGTTCTGGGACCACTACTGTTCATAGTGGCCCTCTCAGACATGCCCTCAGCCACGCAGAGAGCCACGATCACAAGTTATGCAGATGATACAAAGTTTCACACAGGCAATACAGAACCCTGAGGACACTAAACACCTGCAATGTGTGCTGGACGAAATATACAAGTGGGCTGAAAAGAATAGCATGCAGTTCAATGCTGGAAAGTTTCAAGCTTTATACTATCAGCATGCAAACTGAATGCATATACCCATGAATACACTGGACCCGGAGGGATTGCAATCCCAGAGGCACAATCAGTGCGTGACCTGGGTATTCACATGAGTGATGACGCGACCTTTCATGTACATGTGCTAAACTGACAATGAAATGTAAGCGGCTGGCTGGATGGATTCTTAGAACCTTTAGAACAAGAGAACAAGAAACCATGATGGTCCTCTGAAGACACTTGTCCTAAGCCACTTTGACTATTGCTCTCAGCTATGGTCCACCATCCAGTGTCAAGTTGATCACAGAACTTGAGGCGATCCAACGAAGCTACACAAAGAAGATAGCCTCTATGCAGAATGTAAGCTACTGGAAAGACTCAAGAGATTAAAATTATATTCCCTGGAGCGTAGGCGGGAAGATATGCCATATATACATCTGGAAGATCCTGGAGGGAAGTGTCCTGAACTTTGGCATCGGAGGTTACGCAAATGCCAGAACTGGGCGCCACTGCGTGGTGCCTAGGACTCCAAACCTGCCATCAAGATGTAGGACAAGATTCTGTGATAGCCTGGGCTTCCGAGGCCCACAGCTCTTCAATATCCTCCCGAAGAACCTGAGAGACCTGCATGGGGTGGATACAGATGTCTTTAAAATGAAGCTGGATCTCTTCCTGTCGGTGTCCCAGATGAACCAACTTCACGGCAGGAGGGGCAGATGAGGGCAGCTGCATCGAACTCTCTCATGCACCAAATAGCAGTTGCTAGAAAGCCTCCATGAAGTGAAACCAAGTAGCAACACCAAATGGCGGTGCTCCAGCATGGCCACAGCTCATAAGCTGAAACTAGAATCAATCAATCAATCAATCAATCATATATATATACATACATACATAATATATATATATATATATATATACATACATACATATATATATCAATATATACATACATACATATATATATATATATATATATATATATATATATATATTATATATAATAATATATATCATATATATATATGTATATATATATATATATTAATGGATAATAAAACGAATGGTTTACAACTCATCTATTCCATCTCCGTCTTTCGTTGCCATATCTATGTCTATCTATCTATCTGTCTATCTATCTATCGTTAAAAGGAGGGCTGGGCATGCCGTGGTTGATGATGCGCAGACACGCGCTGAGACTGCGACATCTCCGGCTCTATGTAGACGACGGTGAACAGTGTGGTCGCCGTTTGTGAGGCACGCATTCCCGCAACTTGTCTCCATGACCGAACTACAGTCGTGGATCAAAAAGAGGCCGAGAAGGGCGAATGGCACTGCGAGTGTCGCGTTGCTCTCAAGCAACTCTGCCGTCCCGTCGACCTTGAGTGACTTCAACACAACCAAAGCATTCTATTGGGATTAGTGGAGGGGAGGTACGACGACGAGCTCGGGGCAAACCTGGGCGTCGACGAGGAATACCTGACCCGCCTGTTTCACAACGACTTTCGCGGCCCGGGACCTATGGACAACTTCCAGAGATCCCTGGCCTGGCGGTGCTACCGAGAAGCGCTACCCGTTCGGGATAAGCTCTATAGGCATGGCTCGAAAACACGGGGCCGACCTGCCCGAGATGCGGGCAGAGCGACGAACCGCTCTGCACGCAATCGTGCAGTGTCCAGCAATTTCCGACCCTGTGGGCTTATGTCGAACGACTGCTGTCACGTGTGGGACGTGTCGGTTTATCAGCCGAGTCTATCGTTAATATCGTCACGCCTCCTTCCTTCAAACGGGAAGGAAGAGCTATTTTTATCATACTTGTGGCTATGGCGAAAGAATGTATCTGGTGGACGCGCCTGAAAGGATTAGAGACAACACTTTCCTCTCTGGTCATCTCTCATCAACTTCTTCAACTATCACTTGAGGAGAAAGTGAGAGTAGAGAGGCAAGTTTTGTCTAGCGAATGTTTTAAAAAAGATGGGTGAATGTAGCAAGGATGGCACGTATGAATGACGAAGCCACCTTGACTATGATTCTATGAACTATAAAAATTAATACAGAGAGTTGCTTATTTGCAAAAAAAAAGAAATATAACATGTGACTTCATTGACCGAGGTTACCGTGGTCTTTTCCGTAGGCTTTTCTTTCCACAGGTAAACCTCACCTGTCCTCCCCTTTACACTTCATATTGACATTTCTGTGATAACGATCCCTATTGATCAATTTTTTTTCCTCTCCCCCTTTTTTTAAACCCCCCTTTTTTTTGTCCTCTTTCTCTCCTTTTACGATCCCTTTTGATCGAACACCCCCCTTTTTTTTATTTACCTTCAATAGAAAAGCTCTACCTTGTAATTTGTTCTATCTGTGTGCAGCCCTGTGTGGCTAATAAAGAAACATATCTATCTATCTATCTATCTATCTATCTATCTATCTATCTATCTATCTATCTATCTATCTATGATATATGTGTGTGTGTGTGTGTGTGTGTGTGTGTCTCATTGTGTATGTGCTTGTTACGCCCCCACCACCGTTTGACAATCGGTGTTGGAGTGTTTGCGTGGCCGTAACTTAGCGGTTCGGTAAAATGGACTGGTAGAATAAGCACCAGGCTTAAAAAAAAAAAGGTACTGAGATCGATTCAGTCCAGTGACTGAAACAAGTAAAAGATAAAACAGACATCGACCGTGGGCCGACGGCGCAAACCTCTTCAACGAAAGAATTGATGGAAAGTGTAAATTTCGGTTGCGAAACGTAAGGGAAGTTAGATGTGATCTGGATTCCAAATATTGTCTTCTGCCAGAGAAGGGTCTCAGTCGCTAATTATTATCTCATAATAATTTAGATCCGCCCCGCCGCCGCCGCCACCCGTGTCTAGCAGTCACGTGGCTTAAATACAAGACTGCTCGGAACAGACAATTGTAGCAAAAAAGAAAAAAAAAAGAAAAAACACGTTTATGTACAATTGAATAAAATTATTTTAGGAAGGAAAACAACCATCGGTGAGTAACATAATTAACTTGCTACGAGATAACACACACACACACCACACACACACACACACACACACACACACACACACACATACACACACGTTCACACACGCATACATACACATACTTGCACACACACGCTCACACACCCGCACACATGCACACACACATACGTACACATATGTACACACACATACGTACACACACATACGTACACACACATACGCACACACACACACCACACACACAAACACGCAAATACAGACTATGTCTTATGTGGTGGACGGTAGAGTTCTGTTGAACATTGATGAGGGGGAAAAACTATTTGCAGCGAAAAGATTGATTCAAAGCAGAAGAAACGAATAAAAGAATGAACGTGAAAGGAATAAAGGAATACAAATCTAACGTTTACACACACACACACACACACACACACACACACACACACACACACACACACACATTATGTGTATGAGTGCACATGTATGTATGTATACATGTATTTCATTTATGTGTACGTGTGTATGTATATATTTATTTATATATACCGAGAGAGAGAGAGAGAGAGAGAGAGAAAGAAAGAGAGAGAGAGAAAGAGAAAGAGCGAAAGAGAGAGAGAGAGAGAAGAGAGAGAGAAAGAGAGAGAGAAAGAGAGAGAGAAAGAAAGATCCACATCCACCAACCATTCTACGATGTTAATTCGATTCCTTTGTGCAAGAATTAACCAATATTGAAAATCCACCAATTATCTAATCAAGTTGTAAAAGAAAAATGAAACTAAATCGAGTTGTTTAATGGAATAATTTAGAATTACTAAATCAAATAACTGAACATTTTAATTAGCGATTCGATTGGTTGAATAACCGAACACGTTTCACCGCTTCACCAACACACCATGTCAGCAGACAGCCAATTGTAATCTATACGTTTCGTAGCCTGTCAAACCATTATCGTTTGGTTGTTTAAGCCACCTAGCCGTAAGAAGATACCATTTGGAAGCAGCCCCTCCCCCACCCCGTTGTTCAGATGATTTGCTTTTTAATTACCTCAAAATAAAATAATAACCGATATAAATGGCGGTTGGTCGGGTGATTCCGCCAGT
>NC_043007.1:29434801-29489801 GCF_006345805.1 Octopus sinensis
GTGTGTGTATATGTGTATGTGTGTATCTCTATTATATATTTGAGAAGCTTTCTGTGTCTGTGCATCGTTTCCCAGCTTTCTTTTATCACCTGTCTCTATTGTTTCCTCTCACCTACCACTAAACTCCTCTATTTTGGGGATTCATTATTCTGCACCTCTTCCTTCTACTCGTTGAAATTTTTGCTACTTCCAGTTTTAAAAAATCTTTCCTTTCTCGTTTGTTCTCTCTATTATCTTCTTTTCCTTATTTTTTCTGTCACCAAATCATTCTCTTCCACCTCTCCCTCCCTCTCTCCCGTTCTTCCTCTCTCTGCCAGTTTATTAATATTGTATTAAGATTCATTTCCTTTCTTTTTCTCTCTTAATCCAATGACATTTTTAATAGCTGACTGGATTAATGGTGATATATGTGGATTAGCTACCGAAATTGATATTTCAGCTGTTTTTAGTTAATTCAACCAGGAAGACAAAATCTTGTGGATGCTTGTTCAGTTTACGATCGCTACAAAATTTCGTCTTACCAAAATTCACTTCAATCAAACTGATTCCATCATATCTACAAGGCTTCAGCACCGTTGTTGAGAGAATGAATTGTTCTGTATTGTTAAAATCCAGATGGTTCATGGTCCCCGTGGGGCCCTCAAAAGGAAATACTTTGTATAGAAAATAACATACAAGTAGTTTCTAAGTTTGTGAAGCCAGTGGTGAAGATACCTGTCCTCACAAGAGAAAACCGGAAGTTGGTGGGTTTCAAACCTCGGTTGAATGGCTCGAAATTTCCAGCAGATGAATGATTCTCTGCCCCGCCCCGATTCCAAACCAGATAATTATTTCATACTTTACTTCAATTTTGAGTTGTGTCTGGGGAGAGTCATTGACTCAAGAGAGTCAAGATTATTGAAAAGGTTGCAAGACGCAACAAAAATTTTAGGAAAATAAAAATAAGAAATAAGTGGAAATTTTACCGGTGAGTGTGTTACATTACAAAGCACAAAAAGAAAATGACTTTCCCCAGACACAACAGAATATGCTTCAACACACAAACTCATATAAAGAACCTTGCAAACCAAACCCCAAAACGAAATAATTCAATTTTGAGTTTTGTAGTTCAATAAACTCCGTCAACAATGTCCCTAAATATATCAAGTTTTCAGAGTCCGCAATGTTTGCCTTGATGGAACAGGAACTTTCTCACTTCTAGTATCAAGAGAAATGAAGATTTCCATCATTCTTGTCCCCTTTATTCATGAAAATACCCCGAAATCCCACCAAATTACTGCCGACTTGGAAAATGACCGACGAGCTTACTTGATTAAAAACAAAAAAAAAAACCCAATGCACAGCAAACAAGATCTCCAAGACACACAATGTTTAGATCCTTTTTCATGTTGTGATAGTATGGTCCCTTACAAAATGTTGTTGTGCTATTGGCATCTATTCTTCTGAATTGGGGACAACAAACAATGGAGACAAAAATACCAAGTGCCACATTTCTTTTATTCTTTTACTTGTTCCAGGCATTAGACAGCGGCCATGCTGGGGCACTGCCTTGAAGAATTTTAGTCGAACGAATCGACCCCAAAAGATGAACTTATTGTTTTAAAGCTTTGAACTTATTCTATCGGTTTCTTTTGCCGAACCGCAAAGCTACGGGGACGAAAACACACCAACACCGGACTAAAGCCAACTCCACCTAAGGTTTGACAGTACCATTGGAAGAGTGTATACTACATCCTATACACAGTAACTGAGCGAAATGTGCTCAATAAATGGTTTATTTAAACTTAATATTTATCTCATGATTTAAGTTTTACGCTATTGCGATCTTTAGTCGAGAACTGTTAAAAGCCAGAGCGACTGTTTCTGTCTGTGTTGGCCTTTTGTTTATTGGCTGCTATTTTTGCGTCCCTTGATTGATTGCTTTGTTGTAACCTAATGTGTACATTGGTGGGATTTGTTGGTGAGTCATATGTGGCTGGTTTTATTTTGTTTTGTTTTACTTTTATTGTGTTCTGTCTTTGTTGATGTTCTCAATGGTTGTTCTCAAATATGGAGCAGCGAGAGTAGCACAAGCAAGAATATATACGCAACAGCAGTGACTCAGTGATTGGCAGCAAGTTCTGAGCGCGAGAAAATCTGAACCAGCTTGTGGCATTTAACGGGAAAACTTAGTTGGTGGTAGGTAAAATAACCTATCTACCCTAATATCCCCAAAATTGTATGTATGTATGTATGTATGTATGTATGTATGTATGTATGTATGTATGTATGTCATTGTTCAGTTTTATTTCAAGACTTCTTGCCAATAGAGAAAGAACCAGTTTCTAACCTAGATCCAAGGCTCCTTTATTGGAATTTCAGCATCAACAGGGTATTTCTGTATGTATGTATGTATGTATGTATGTATGTATGTATGTATGTATGTATGTATGTATGTATGTATGTATGTTTGTATGTATGTGTGTGTATGTATGTTTTGTTTTATGTGTGTCCTCATGCATATAGTTGCATATCTAGTCATTCTCACATATATTTAAGTGATAAACTTTCGGAAAGTTTTATAGATTTCTACTGTTCCAGTGATGGATTGGATCTTTGTATGTCTCACCATACATTTCTAGTGCATTATTTTATGCTTCCCACATGAATATTCTAACATTAATTTATGCAACAACCTTATGAAAGAAACATTTAATAACACACAAAGCTGTTAAATTCGCTTTAAAATTAAAATTTATTTTATGAGTCTCGGAATATTCTCCATACAGCTGCGGCGTGATCCACTGCGCTCGGAAAAGCAACATTTGCAGCTGTATCAGGAAAATTTTGTCCCTGATGAAATAAACTGAGATTTGAAGTAAACGAACGGGTTTCACATCCTTCAGTGACTTTTGTCACAACGCCGTGGCCTCACAGTCAGCGCTTGGTCTCGGATCAAATCACTCGTTATACGTTACATTTCCAAAATTAATTTATTCTCCATAAAATGCTAAATATACCAAACGTCATCGTTTTATGTTCTCGTTCATATTTTAAATATGCTAAAATTAATTCCATATTGTTTTTTTTATATGTCGATGATATTTCTAAAATATTTAATCCAGAATCAAGTCTTTCCCCACTCCTACACTAACAGCTGTATGATTTTAAAGATTCATTTTATGGAATAATTTCGCTGAATTGTAATTAATAACTTGTTTATTAATTACAACCATGTCATTGATATTAAAATATTATTACTGGAAATCTTCCCTCCGTCACCAACACCAGTAACACCGCCATTACTATCGTCACTGTTGCCACCAGAACCACCTCCGCCGCCATCGACATCTTCACTACCAAAGCCGCCACCCCCGCCGCCGCCGCCTCCACCGCCAACACAATCATCGGCGCCATGTTACAAATCTCATGTTTGAAGTCTGGAGAGGTTTTTCACCTTGGATTATTGATTGCTCGGATTTCTTGATTTGCAGCCAGATCGATAAAACCTGCTTATCAATAAAAAAACAAACATATACACACACACACACACATACCACACACACACACACACACACACACACACACACACACACACACACACACGCAAACACACACGCACACACACACAAGAACATGAAAAAAACCCCTACAGAATCAATATCGATTTTGTTAAGCCAATCCGTATTTTATGAGTTTCTTATCCGTTGGTAGCACATGGTGACGGCTATGTCTCTAATATGCTACGACTACGACTGTGATGGTGCTGTTGTTGTTGACGATGATAACGATGATGGTGGTGGTGGTAGGAGCGGTGTGACGATGAGGGTAATGATAATGGTAACGATGATGATGTTGATGATGATAAATGTTGATGATGATGATGATGATAATACTGGTGTTCTGAAAGTAAGATGTCAGTTATTGATTGAGAAATGAAAGTGCTAGCAAAATCTCATTCTTACACACACACACACACACACACACACACACACATGCACAGAAATATTCGCACATACGCATACAACCATGTACACACAAGCACACACATACGCATACAATCACACACATCAATGTACATATACACATGTACAAACAAATACAAACACACACATATACTTATAGATATACACATGGTCATACACACATGCACGTGACCTTACACGCATACATACAACACATTCAACAATACGCACACA
This sequence comes from Octopus sinensis, assembly GCF_006345805.1. Taxonomy (NCBI): domain Eukaryota; kingdom Metazoa; phylum Mollusca; class Cephalopoda; order Octopoda; family Octopodidae; genus Octopus; species Octopus sinensis. The sequence continues at coordinate 29,438,980 of NC_043007.1, forward strand.
CACACACACACACGGAGAAACACACACACACACACACACGGAGAAACACTCACACACACACACACCCGTGTACGTAAAGTCACTCGGTGAAAGTCAAGATGACCTGAAGTTATAAGAATTTTGTACCTGGTCAGGTGGGGGTGGGGGCAATTGTCATTGCAACGCGTTGCTGCCTTCACCATTTGTCTTGTACGTTTCCTGGGTCCTCCCAGGTGACCCATTTAGCAGAGCCCCTGTCAGTTGCCCTCCTCATCTGCCGTGATCATGTGGTATATGGTTGACCAACACGAACCATCAATCCAGCCGGGCCCTCACTTAAGAGGACACGGTAAGCAGGGTTTTTCATTGAATCTTGTGCGACTTTCAAGAAATTTAGTTTAACCCTAGGTCTGCCCTGGTCGACTAAGCGAATGGCCATAGACAATCCAGTTACGACTATACCTTGTCTACACTACACTACCGAATATATCTTAAAATATCACCACCATTACCAGCATCAGCACCGTTGCAACCACCGTCGCCGCCATCACCGTTACCACCACAACCGCCTAAATACTAACGTGCTGTCTACCAAAATTTAGCTTCTCTTTGTTGCTGGGACCTAAAACCACTGCAAGACACACAGACAGAAACATTGACCTCGGCCATTCTCTACCACTATTTATGCTCTCTGCATTACAAGAATTTTCGTCGACACTATTTCCAAGGTCGACAAATATGCTTTCTTGTTGAGTCCCAGATTGAAGAGATCTCTGATAACATATATTCCAACCTTGACCACCCCATCTGCTTCCTATGTACAGAGAGGTCCCACAGCTACATTGGACAACGAGTGTTTTCATTTTTTTAAAGAACAACATTACATCACACACCACAAAACGCAATTAGAGAGGAAAATGCGAGAGGGGTATACTTGTCTACCTTATAAAATTCCTCTCAGAAATTAATTAAGAAGATTAATTATGAAAATCATATTCATATCGCAATACAATGTCAAAATCAACACACAAACACACACATCAAAAAATTAACACTAGGCTACTGACACAAAATATAAAAATACAAAGTAAAAATTTGACCGTGACGGACAAAACCAATTTGTGACTGATGAGGTATAATGCTAACGGTTAATAAACATTTGGTGGGAAAGTCAACACGAATTCAATCAGTATCTAAAAAGCAACACAAACGTCAAATAAATTCAACTTAATTCATGATGATGAGACTGTAAAGGTCTAGAGGCGTCGGATATGGATTTCAGAACTCTGCTGCCCCAAAACCAGCTGTAAAATTTAATAGGAAAATATGAAAGAAAAGAAAAAAGATAATTTTTGCAATGTAGTCGTGCGTTTAAAGAAACACTCATAAACTGCTCTCCATGCTTATATATATATATATATATATATATATATATATATATATATATATAGATATATATATATATATATATATATATATATATATATATATATATATATTATATATATACATATATATATATATACATATATATATATATATATATAATATATATATATATATATATATATAAATATATATATATAATATATATATATATCGTTTCTGAACATCATCATCAAGTACACCAAGAACAAACACAACAGCCAAAGAACTCAGAATTGTCAAAGCAGACAGAAAACGCAAAGATGTTGAATGTTGCAAGACAACCTGACATAGATTCGGTACCAGAACCAGATGACAAAGTAATCTTTCATAGCTGTTGTTTAATGAAACTTGAGATGGTATCATTGCAAGACATTGCTGATCATAGGAGAACACACTTTGTGAATATCAGTCCATCTTGCTTTTGATATTTGCTGCAAATCCGGTTCAGACCAGATTCCAGAAGAAACAGATGCACTTAAAGAACAACATCGCTGTTCCATTCCAGATTCACCAGAAACAAAATATTTCGAATCAAAAATAACACCCAAAAATAACAGAGGTTCAAACAGTCTTTATGGCCACGCGTGATTTAAAGTAAGCAATTCTACAGTTGCAAGGGTGGGGGAAGTGGGGGTGTTTCCATTTATAGAATTTACGGAGTTGATTATTGGTTTCAGGAGCACCAAGAAATCTTGTTACTAATGCAACAAGTTGCCTGCAAACTTACTTTTACGACTCTTATGAATCAAGTTCCACAACGCATGCAGAGAGTGGCTGTAGATAATGGAAGAGAGAATCTCGAAGATGTTATTTACTTTAAGCATCATTCCATTATAGTTTCACCTAACAGCACTTAATCATTCCTGTTTCTTCAAGAACGAATTGATGCCAGCGCAATACCAGAAAATGTATCAACCGGATTACATGCTGACCAGAGGTGGTCAGATGGCGTACACTCCGATAGGGAGATCTTACCTACATGCAATGAGTTTGCTGTATTGGTGTCTGGTGATAATGAGGAAACTCACCAACCTGGAAGAATATAGGTAAACAAGTTCCGAGCGGAGAACAATCAACAAAGTCTTCAAATATTTAGCGATTTCCATTAAGCCAACAGCCCCATGATGTATCCGTGTCTTTTTTCTTCGTGATGCCTTGAATGGCATCTCAATATAATAAACCATTAATTTTACTAGAAATGAAAATAGAAGTGGAATTAAGAACGTTCTAATTCTTTTAAAGCCTCTTCGTATTTAAAATGAATATATCTTATGTCAAAAGTAGAATTATAAATGGACAAATAATTCAAGTTTAAATTTTACCTTTTTTCCGTCAGCAAAGCGATTGATAATCGAACTATTAGTTAATGGTGGTTGAAACTTCAAATATTTTACTTCTATGGGAAGGAAACGATAGAATTGGAGCTAAAAGGATTCTTTACGGTTGACCTACATGATTACATGCAGACACAAAAATGATCTGCTGGTTATTCCGGCTATATTGGCCAGTCCTGTTTTTAGACTGACCATTATCGATAATTCCAAGAGTTAAAAGGTTGACGAGTATTAAATTGCTGGAAGTATGTGGCCATCTTTATTCCTGTATTCAAAACAATTCATAGAAATCCAATTTTTCCTTTAAGAAAGATATTGTAGCGTGTTGCTAAATGCTTCGTTCTTAGCGGTTCCAAGTTAAACCAATGAACAGAAACAACCTCTGCTTTTATATTTTCAGGAATATTTTTTCCGACATCAAGTTTATTTCACCCATTAAACAGTCTATAATTTGCTACTTTGATGCTTTTCTTTATCTCGGCATCTCTAATATTTTCGGCTTATCTTCTGCCGAGTTATTACATTCTCACGCAGCTGTAATTCAATTTAAGTTAGGTGTCAATTATTCACAGAAGCATAAAATATATACGGAGTAATATACATATATAACAAAATCAATAATATCGAGTAGAAAAGAGAATATAAGATTATATATATAGCTATAAATGTATATATATATAATTATATATATATATATATATATGTATACATACATATATGTGTATATATATATATATATATAATTATATATATATCTATATATATATATATATATATATATATATATATATATATATATATAAACATATAGACATACTACACACACATACACACAAACACGCACATATATACACTATATACTGGTACATATATTTATATGTATACACACACACACACACACACACACACACACACTATATATATATATATATATATATATATATATATATATATATATATATATATATATATATAAAACAACACACATGTTCATATATATATATATATATGTATATATAGAGAGATACTTACATACATACATACACACGCGCACACACACAGACATACACATATATAAACGTGTATCGGGTGTTATATTTGATTACCTTTGATTACTTGAAAATATGTTGTGCTTCCATAACATTGATTGTGACTAAAAGCTTCGCAATGGAAAGCTTTAGCAGCCATTATAGCGGGACGCAGAGGCTGTGTCAGTGGGATTTGGTAATCGCACAGCGTTTTCATAGCTGGGTATGAAGGCTGGGGAAGAGGGATCGGGTAGCCCTGTCTTATTAAAGCTTGGTATAGCTGTGCAAGTGGGCTTTGATAGGGGGGGGGTATTATTGCAGATGGGTATAGAGGCTGCATAAGAGGTATATATGGCAGCCTTATAGTATTGGAGCATGGTAAAGACTGTGTAATAGGGATATGATGGAGAGGCTATGTGAGACAAATATGGTAGCCGTGTGTCATTAGAGGAGGAAAGAGACGGTGTAAGAAATATGTGGTGGAGGAGATGCCTGCTGTTGCAAAGCTGCAATAAATGTCGTTGACGTCGGAGGATTTATTGAAGTGTGACGCTGGGAAGGGGAAAAAATAACATTGAAAAGTTTTCATCATAATAGTCAATTTTGCCACCCATTTTATGGTTCACACACACACACACATACATACACATATACACGCACATATATATATATATATATATATTATATATATATATATGCGTACCTACATAAGTAACAACATACCTATCTGCCTGCCTACCTATCTACCTACTAGCCCACTTAACTACATACACACATGCATACATGTATACGTATGCACACACATACACACACTCACACACTCACACACACACACTGCGTGTGTCTGTGTGTGAGTGTGTATATATATATATATATATATATATATATATAAATCATAAATAAGAGAGAAATATAGTACGATAAAATTTATTTTACCAGTGGAAATTCTTATTTAAAGACAACTGTTTCGTAACTTAATAAACGTGTGTACATAATTTATTCTATAATACTTTGTAACAACAACAGCAACAACAAAATCAACCACAACCAGAGCAACAGCAGCAACAACAACAACACCAATTGACCAGTGCGGTTCTTGCAGAACTGCAACAATCGATCTGTGCTTTAAAAGGGGAAGTAGCAGGAATAAAAGCAACCATTCAGGTTGGACTCCACAATGAGGGGTCTTATCGGAATGCTCTGCTAAAGAACCTCCCTGTACCTGTACCTCTTGTCGCATTTAAGACCGCGGATTCTGCCACCCATGAAGTCATTGCCATTGGGGTACCAGAAGACATGGCTGATCTTCAGGCTTTTGCTGCCAACTCAGCCAAAGACCTAGGCTGCGTTCCCCCAACGGGTGCTATCCGCCTTGGACGACCTGGCCCAAAACCTAGGCTCATCAAGTTGTCTTTTACGGACCCCACTGAGGCAACCTCTTACCATCTGGCCTCAGTTAAAGCTGGGCGGGAAAATCGGACCACCTTCCGAACACGCCCAGGCTTACCGTCCAATGTACGTCCGAAGCTACGTGTAGTGGCTTCCCTGAATAGGAACTCAGCTCTACAGGAAAGCTTCAGTCTTCGAGAAGATGGACAAATCTGGAGATTTGTCAAGACTGCTGAAACGTGGAAGAGAGATACCAGCTGGTCTGAGTGCTCTCTACCCACAATAACTAAAAAGACTACAGCAACTCAGGGAAACTAAGCCAGAACAACCTGCCATCCTCTACACACCATCATAAACTGCGAGCAGGGTACAAATTGTTGTCCTTAAATGCTCGCAGTTTATGCAACAAAATACATTTGTTCAACGCCTACGTCAGAAGTGTTGACCCTGACTTCATCACTGTCACGGAAACATGGGCGCATTCCTTACTCTGTGATGGGGTTTTCAACATTACGGGGTACAACCTCTTCCGTAAGGACCGCACTAACCGCCGTGGTGGTGGTGTGATGGTCTACGTTCGTTCAAATTTTTTGGTAATTCCTTGTGCCGATTTGAACGAATCACAAGAAGAAGTTTTTTTGTGTGACGTGCGTATGACCATGTCAACACTCCTGCTTGGCGTTGTTTATCGTCCCCCAAGTTACCATCGGGACACACAGCTTTGCAATGTCCTCCGAGCTGCTGCCAGGAAAACAGCCACTTATGTGTTTATTGCAGGCGATTTCAATCATCCTGAGATCGATTGGGAGACCTTCCATTGGCCACAGAGTGCAAACGATTTTGTTGAGCTTGTGCTGGACTCAAACTGGTCACAAGTAGTCACCTCTCCAACAAGAGGCGACAACACCTTGGACCTGCTCTTCACCACAACTCCTGAAGCGGTTATCAATTGCACTACGGAGGAACCTCTAGGTGACTCTGATCATGCTATGATCATCGCCAATCTGGCTCTTGCGGGCAACAAAAACCTGAACCATCTCCAATCTGCTTCCTTCGATTGGAAGAGAGCAGATTGGAACCTGTACCACACTGAACTACAGCACCCAAACTGGCGTGAATTCTACAACTCTGGAGATGTGAATACTATACTCCAGAGTATCCTGGACTCAATATGGGCAGCATGTGCAGCATCAGTGCCACGTAAACAAAAAAAGAAGAACCGCCCCAAAAGGCAATTTGGGAAACTTCAGCGGTCCGACTTGCCAGGAGGGAACGTCGGACTGCTGAACGGGAATACAGGTTGCATAAATCAGACACCAACAGGAAGAAGCGGAATAAATCCTCCAACCATCTCAAGCAAGTGACAAAAAAAGCAGTGCTTGAATTTGAACAGTGCATAGCAGCCAATCCTGACAGCAAGGTTTTTCTGGAAATATGTGCACTCAAAGCAGAGACCTCACTCTCCAGTGGGCCCTCTTCGCAACCCTCACACAAACCAGATCACTGTCGACCCCAAGGAATGCGCAGAACACATTGCCGAGTGCTATGCAAACATATTCACTGTTGAAAGTCAAAATGTACCATCTTCACCATCACTAACAGCAAACTCCATAACAACTATGGAATTTACACCTGCAATGCTGCGACGTCACCTTCAAAATAAGCGCAACTATGCCTCCCCTGGTCTCGATGGAGTTACATACCTGCTTCTCAAACGTGGCAGGCACTTCCTTTTACACCAGCTTTCTATTTTCTTCCAGTACTGTCTCAACAATGGTGCTACTCCGGAGCAGTGGAAAACTGCCAGTGTCATTCCTCTGTTCAAAAAGGGCGACCGCACATCACCTGTCAACTATCGCCCAGTCAGTCTCACTAGCTGTATTGCAAAACTGATGGAATCGTGTGTCAGAGAAACACTCTGGAACTTCTGGAGCTCTCACAGTCTCATCCGACCCTCACAATATGGATTTGTCCCTAACTCCAGCTGCAGTGACCAGCTTGTCGAGTTCCTTGAGGACATTACTCAGATTACTGACAGTGGCTCATGGGTGGATGTTGTCTACCTTGACTTTGCTAAGGCTTTCAACTCTGTGCCACACAAAGGCTTATGGTGAAACTCTCTGCAATGGGTGTGGGGGATGACCTTTTTAACTGGTTGAAATCCTTCATCCTCAGCCGAAAGGAGGTAGTCACAGTTCTAGGACAGCACTCTACACCATATGAGATGTCATCGGGTGTACCACAGGGATCTGTCCTTGGTCCCCTCTTGTTTGTGGCATACATTAACGACATAGATGCCAATTTAAAGAATGCCACAGTATTGAAATATGCAGACGACATCAAGCTGTACCTTGAAATCAAGAGGACAGATCCTGATGTCTACAACTCTTTCCTGCAATCAGACCTAAACACAATGCAGCAATGGATCACAGACTGGCAACTGAAACTGGCTGTGGACAAGTGTACCACCATGCATTTTGGGAGAAAAAACCCTGCGTTCACTTACTCCCTCCACAACACTGATATCAAGAAATCCTCTTGCGAGCGTGACCTAGGCATCACTGTCAGCAGTGATTTGCGTTGGTCAAAGCATATCTCTAAGATTGTCAGGAAGGCCGAGGGTGTCTTGGCATCACTCAGCAGGTCTTTTGTTAGCCACTCTCCAGCCATCTATTTAAAACTGTATACAGCTATGGTACGACCACACTTGGAATTCGCATCATCAGTTTGGAACCCCTATCTTGCACAGAACATTGACCTCCTGGAATCTGTCCAGAGACGTGCAACCAAACGCATACCCTCCATCAGACACCTACCATATTCTGAGCGCCTTTTTCCCTGGGCATGGATTCACTGAAGCTCCGGCGTTTGGCGACGGACTTGGTAAACACCCACAAAGTTATCAACCACCTCACCAACAACAACACTGAACACTTTTTGATCTCCATGTGTCTAACACACGTGGACATGCCTACAAAGTCAGAAAACAATACAGCTCCCATGACTTTCGGAAACATTTTTCACGCTCAGAGTTGCTGAAGCATGGATATAAACTGCCTGCGTCAGTTGTTGACTGCCATGACACTGCATCTTTTAAGGCCCTCATGCTTTCCGAAATCCGCCGAAACTACACCTGATTATATATACACTTTAGATGAGTTGTAGTGCACCTGAGCACTGTACACAATTATTATTATTATTATTATTATTATTATAAGTAATAAATGACATGTCTGCATTAATGTATATGCAATGTTTCCAGTGAATGTAGATCTAAGGAGGTTGTTTACGATTATCACCGGATTAGTTGAATCCATATATTGTGACTAAAATTTATTCTTTTACTTGTTTCAGTCATTTGACTGCGGCCATGCTGGAGCAGCGCCTTTAGTCGAACATATCGATTCCAGGACTTATTCTTTGTAAGCTTAGTACTTATTCTATTGGCCTCTTATTGCCGAACCGCCAATTTACGGGGACGTAAACACACCAACATCGGTTGTCAAGCGATGGGTAGGGGACACACACACAGATGCACAAACATATATATATATATATATATATTATATATGTGTGTGTGTGTGTGTGCGTGTGTGTATGTGTGTGTATGTGTGTGTATACTTTTTCAATGTTTACAAATAACATGGAATAAATAAATAAATATTTCCAGGGTAGTAAAACTTCACGTAGGTACCAAGGATGTAACAGCCTACTTATAAGGTAGAAATTCCAGGTTTCGGTGAAATGTTTTTGTCTATCATAGATAAATAAATAAATGATGTTAAACGCAAGTGTTATTCAAATCTTTATACAGCCGACATATGTTTCAAAGAAAACATTGGTATTATTCCAGAAGGAATAAAATTATGTAAAGTATTGCAATCTTCTCATCAGGGGAAAAAAAGAGAAACAAAACGCATCAATAACACATTTTAACCGAATGTGATTACTGCATATATAATGACGGGAACGCCGGTAAGTTATTTAAAAAAGGTGATATATATATATATATATATAATATATATATATATATATATATATATATATATTATATATATATATATATATATATATATATATATAGGCTAGTAGAGTTAGCGGTTGGAATAACCATCTAAGGGATAAGAATATCCGTTTTTACTACCAGTATAAAATTACCTATCTTAACTCGGGGCATACATATGCAAGCATATTATGCTCATAGGATACAGGCAATAACAAAATAAACAAGAGTTTATCAGGAATCACATTTCTGCTTAATTTATTTATATATAGTTGGAGAACTTCGTACAATGCAGTAAAGAGAATAAATTTAATAACGTTTATATATTTCGAACACATCATCAGAACAATCAAACAATTATTTGCCTATATTCTCATGTGTGTACGTACGTGCATGCGTGCGTGTGTGCATGCGTGTGTGCATGTGTGTGTGTGTGTGTGTGCGTGTGTATGCACGTAGATCCATATATGGAATATTATCTTCATCCATTAATAATGATTGGATGTCAGTCATATTTCTTGACACTTTCCTACGTCAAGCGAACTGATAACTGCCAGAAAAAAGACATTTCATTGTCAGTCACGTGACTCAGCATCTCAGATCGTAAAGCAAACGTGAAAAAATACTGATATATATATATATATATATATATATATATGTTGATATGATATCCTTGTTTATATCATATTTATTTTGCTGTAATGTATGTACATACATACATACATACATGTATACATATATATATATGCATGTATATGTATATATATATATATATATATATGTGTGTGTGTGTGTGTGTGTGTGTGTGTGCATGTGTCTGTGTCTGTGTCTGTGTGTATGTCTGTATAGACATATACAAACACACATCTACATACTTATATATCCATATATCTATATATGTAAATATATGAATATATTTATATATATATATATATAACAGGTACACACACACATATATACATAAATATACAAATAAATATCTACGCGCGCACACACACACACACACACACACACACACACACACCACACACACACAGACACATACACACACACACACATATATATATATATATATATATATATCAATGTATATGCATAAGTATATATCTATTTATATATGTATGTGTACGTTATTAATGACAAACGGATGAGAAAAGAGAACGAAAGGCTTGTTGAGGATGGAGCATTTTTATGGCGAGTGAAGCCGAGAGTTTGTCTCGCGACTGCAGTGGGATCATCTGGTGGGACTCTGGTGGGATCATCTGGTGGGACTCTGGTGGGATCATCAGGTGAAACTAAAATAACTCATTTTTGGTGGCGAATCATTGAGGTAGGTGGGTGGACTGAGACTTGTGTTATTCGATTGGTTGTAAGTTGTATCGATGTTGTGGGTTGTTATTAGTTTGTTGGTGGAAAAAGGTGGTAGGTTGGTGGTAAGTGCGTTAATTGATTTTTCTGACAATTATTATATTTAGTTTCATTATTTGATTTCTTTGAGTAAACTTAACCTGGGTGTATGTATGTGCGGAGTATTTCAATTGCGTTCTATGTATGCGTTTATCTGTAAAATGGGTGTGTACTCTTCTGTGCGGCTGTGTGTGTGTGTGTGTTATGGAATTTTGCATTTCTTTAAAGAAAATGTGCTTATAGGTGGGTGGAGGTGTGCGGTCATTTGGTGCGCTATTTTCTGGATGAAAAATATCTCCTTGGTCAGTGGTGTTATTCATTTGTTTACTTCTGTAAAGATTCTGTAACGATTTTCTTTATGAGTGTGTATGTGCGTGCGTGTGTATGTGTGTGTGTGTGTGTGTGTGTGGTGTGTGTGTGTGTGTGTGTGTGTGTGTGTGTGTGTGTGAGGTTTATCAGCCGAATGTTTTGAATAGGTTTCTTTAATAATGTCTTTTGAATGGGTTCAGTTAAGGGTGCGTTTCTAATGAATGTTGTATCTGCTGTTCATTTTGAGGAGGTGGGGTTGTTTATGTGAACAACATCGGTGCTTTTCTAGTTGAACAGATGACTATTTATTTGTGTGTGTGTGTGTGTGTTGTGTGTGTGTGTGTGTGTGCTGCCCGTGGTCAGTTCTTGTGATATTGTTTAAATTTTGGTACTGGTCACTAGTTAAGAGACAAAGTAAAGGGCTTGTGTTTTAGTGGTGGCCCTTAGAAAGCCTCTGCTGCTAGAATCCCTAAACTTCGCCAAAAGATTCGCTGAAATTTGCGATCAAAATATAGACATCATCATTCACACAAATCACTTTGATGTCACTATCGGGTCCAAAGATGGAGCTGAAACATGTGGAGTTGTAGGACTTCACATGTAGGACTTCACATCGTAGTCCACATAAGCAAAATATCTTCCAAGACCGGCATGTCCCAAAATAGACGCTTAGGAGATGGATAAATTTAAAGATTACCTAATTGAATTATTTAAGGAACTAGACCTGGAAATAATGGAGGAGACAAACATATCGAGAGTAAACTAATTGCAACGTTGATGCTGAGAGTGAAAAAGAGAACTCTTACGGAAATCCCAATGAGAAACCTTCATAGATAAATATAAATTCTAACCATCCACCATCCGAAATAATAAAAAAAATCTTCGTTATCAAGGATTTCGACTGTTTCATCTGATAAAGATATTTTTGATAAAATAGCATCGTTTTATAATGAAGCACTAAAATCAATGGTGTGCAACAGGCAGAAACATATATATTATGTATGTAATATATATTATATAATATATATATATATATATATTATATATATATATATATATATATATATATATATATATATATATAAAACATTATTGTTGAATTGAAGAAATGGAGCTGACACGCAGATTGAACAGAAATCGTTTTATTTCATTCTACACGTGTTTCGAAAGGCACAATTACCAAATACGATTTGAATAATGGACCATATGTGTTTCTTTCTCTTCAGGAAGACAAAAGAAATCCGTTAGAGAAACAAAAACAGAACATAGGCGGAGCAAAACCCAATCGAACTATGCTCGATTGGGCTTTAGGAGCATAGTTCGATTTGGTTTTTGCTCCGCCTCTGTTCTGTTTTTGTTTCTCTAACGGATTTCCTTTTTTCTTCCTGAAGAGAAAGACACAATATGGTCCCCATTTTCAATCGGATTTGGTAATTTGGTGGCCTTTCGAAACACGTGTAGAATGAAATAAAACGATTTCTGTTCAATCTGCGTTCAGCTCCATTTCTTCAATTCACCAATAAGTTTTAATTTCAATTATCCGCAACCAACGCACGGTTGCAACGCCAGATGGTGGTACCTCCAACCGTGCTGTTTACTGCTGTGATTTTTGCTACTAAGGTATCGGTTAACTTTTGATTAATCTACAACAAGATTATTCATCTTTCTATTTCACATTATATATATATATATGTATTACACACACACACACACACACACACATATATATATATATGCACATATATATATCTATGTATATACATATGTTAGTTTGTGTGTGTGTGTGCGCGTATGTTATTTTGTTTCTGTGTAGTTTTATCTATATAGATGTATCTTTCCTCTTACCTCTTCTTCTATGTATGTCTATGTATATAACACAAACCTGTATATAGGCGTTCTTCCAGCTTACAACACCAATTCAGTTTTTAGGGCTGAATGTTTTTTTCCTTTTGGCCGGGGTCCCACGTGTAGGTGGCGCTCTGTTTGCTTTCGCTTTCATTGATGTTACGAGACGCCATTAACAAGTGAAATGAAACAGTTTTGAAGAAGTCCAAAACTTGTGTTTTGTTTGTAATTGTTTATCTAATTTATTTATTCTTATTAAAAAATTGAAACTACTTTTATCTTAATTGCATGAGAACAACAACAACAACAGCAGCAGCAGCAGAAGAAGCAACAACAAAAACAACAATAATACGCATCTTAATTACTGATACATGAAAAAACATGTTGAATTTTATGTGAGAAAAGTAAACAAGCCGTTGGATGAAAGGGGAAAAAACCTACGGCCTCGAGGGAAACGTTGAAGTTGATATATTGTTAATTTCACGAATTTGAAAGTGATTGTGGCGTACACAAATATTGTTGTGCCTACATGCATGCATGCACACATGTATGCATGCATGTATGTTTGTATGTATGTATGTCATTATTCAATTTATTTCAAGATTTCTTGGCAATAGAGAAAGAACCGATATCTAAGTTAGATCCAAGGCTCCGTCATAGGAATTTGTTTGTATGTATGTATGTATGTATGTATGTATGTATGTATGTATGTATGTATGTCTGTATGTATGTGCAGATTTGTATGTTTTATGTATTCTCATGCATATAGTTACATATCTAGACATGCTCATATATATTTAAATGATAAACTTCTAGAAAGTTTTACAGATTTTTACAGTTCCACTGATGGATTGGATCTGTAGTCTTCGAATTAGCTTTCTCCTTTCTGGTTTTGAAAAGCCTAATTTCCCAAGATTGGTATTTAGGCATTGTGTTACATATCCCAGGGCCCCAATAATTTGTAATCTGGATAGAATGACTAGATCTCTCAATAGTAACTGTAGATTTCTCAAAATTTCAGCATAGGTGTTCTCTTTTTCGCTGATCTTTAGCTGAATGTATGTATGTATGTATGTATGTATGTATGATGTATGTATGTATGTATGTATGTATATATGTATGTATGCATTATGAAAAAGCATCTTTGCGCATGTGTGTGATTTTGTTATGACTTGTACTTATGTTCTAGTGTTGTTTGTAAATATGTGTCTGTGCGGGGGGGGGGGTGTTCTCAACGCGTTCTTTTCGTTTTCTTCTCGTTCATAGTTAGCAACAATTTCTTTTAAAGTTGTCATAATAACCAACAAAATTCCTCTGCTTTGAACTTTCTAGGGACCAGATTCCCTTGAAATTATTTCAAGTATAAGTGCTTATACTTGAGAGTTTAAGGCCAAAATATTTTATCCCGACAGTGAACAGTTTAATTTAAAAGCAAGGGACACACATCCAGTCACAATGGCTGTCCATTTTCATTTGAGCATGGATTATCAGACATTCTGATGATTCTGTAATGAGATAAAGTCGGTTAATCTCTGCGAGGAATTGTGTCTTTCACCAAGAAAAGTATATAATGATGACACTACATCAACGATATGCGTAATTCACACAATATGTAAGAGGACAGACTTCGTACTTCATGGACAGCGACCAAACTCTGAGTAGCAGCATCTACACTGAAGAGGAAGTTATATTACATATGCGGGGATGGAAGGGGCTGAGTTGGCTTGTTTATGTTTGAATATCTATGTCTAGATTTCAGGTTTCGACCAGAACTATATCAACGACAGTAACAACAACAACAGCATCAACGCAATACAACAGCCAACAACAACAACAGCAACAACAACAACCACAAGGTCTTCAAGACGAGGTCTAGGTTAGTGAATTACTTACCGTGAATTTTTCTGATGAGTTTTTTAATGTTGTTATCCCAAAAGCCTCTTGTCCGACAGTAGGAACATTTCCAGCAGACAAAGGCCATTGCTACAATACTACACAGTAGCAGGAAGGTGCCAACAACAATGCCGGCAACCGTAGGCATGCTCACTGGAAAATACAAACAGAATACAAAATAATAATAATAATGATAATAATAATAATAATAATAATAATAATATAATAATAATAATAATAATAATAATAATAATAATAATCATCATCATCATCATCCTCGCCCTCATCGTCGTTGTCGTTGCCATAAACATCTTAATAAAAGTTCCAAGGATCGAGGTGTAGGAAGAAAGTTAGCTTCAAGCAATCCGTAGTAAATATTTAAAAAAACAGCTTTCAGAGGACAATATTAATTTATTGAGTCGGAAGGGTGTGGATATTTTCTTATCAATTTACGATAAGTTTTATATTCCATGGTAGGCGACCAGGGTTGTCGGGTGTGCGAATAAGAATAAAGGAGTTAAGGAATGGAGTGGATAAGATCCGGGCTACATATGTTCCATAGCGAGCGGAACCACGGAAGTGGTAAACATCCAAGCCAGGTGTGTACCGCTGGTTACTCTTCAGGTAAAGGATATCTTGATTAGATTAACGGTTACATTGTCGCCAGGAGGTACACGTTTCCACATGGAAGATTCGATCAAAATGTACCCCCTTTCATTTAATCAAGATATCCTTTACCTGAAGATTAACCTGCGGTATACACCTGGCTACTGTGAGTGTAAGAGTGTAAGAGCGAGAAAGTGTGTGTATTTATAATACAACATTCAAAGACACAACACCCTGCCCGCTCTGGGAATTGAACTCGCAATCTAATGATAATGAACCTAATATCCTATCCTCTAAGTCACCAAAGTGAGAAACAAGAAAGCGAATGATGTTCTAGAACCTTCCCAGAGTTCATTATTTCCTTCGCTATTTTATTCATTCCATTCTTTTATTTCTCTCGTTTCGTTAGTCCTTCATCGCCGCCATATTGCTTAACTTCCGTATATTTTCTATTTATGTTGATCGATTTTTTTACCTCCATTGTTTTCTTTGATAGATTATTTAATACTTGTGCATTCAGTTACCGACAGAGCTGTGGATTAATATATTCTGTGCAATAGAATTCTGGAGATGCTGGGGACCTCCATTCATTATCAATTCTTCTTTCTTACAAACAATCTAATGTCTCTTTTCATCACCGCACATCTTCGTCTATCAGTTTCGCTCCTTACCAGAAGCTTTCATTAATTCAGTGTTTTTATTTCAACTCGTCTCTGTCATCTTTTTTTTACATATTGATAAACTCTGGCTAATTTTATTGGTATAATAAACATTTGTGTTATGTTTTAGCTAAAATCTGAAATCCACAGAAACTGGCAAATTTCTGTGTCGGTAGCTATGGTAATGAAGGTTAAAGTGAGTTTCATTGTGTCAGGAGGTCGGCTGCTATGAAATGAAGGAAGAATATAACTACACCAATATGTTACATTTTTCTCACTCAAACTAACCAAACTTACGGATTTCAATAAACTCTCTTTAGAGTTCATATTCTTCGAATTAGCCATCGTCTTCGCTCACAATTTCTTTACATTTTTAATAATTTCTCGGATGGTTTCGATCTTTTCATTCAAAGTTCAAACTTTACCAAGTTTAACTTTACCTTTCATCATTTCGGAATCGGAAAATGAAGTACCAGTCATTTAGTGGGGGTTAATCAATCGCTATCTCTCATTCTCTCTTGCTCTGTCTCTGAGCATACCCATTAATATACCTTTTCTTTTATCTTTTACTTGTTTCAGTCATTAGACAGCGGCCATGCTGGAGCACCGCTCTGAAGAGTTTTTAGTCGAATGATACGACCTCGGTACTTAATTTTCTGCCTTCGCATTTTTGCCAAACCGCTAAGCTATGAGGACGTAAACACACCAACACCGGCTGTAAAGCGGTGGTTGGAGACAAACACACACACACATCCACACATAATACACCCACACACTCACACAGACAGACAGACACACAACACACACACACACACACACACACACACACCACACACACACCAATGGTTCACTAGACTAATCAAGAAATAAGAACTCAACACATTTTAGTTTGGAGAGTAGAAAAATGTTCCACGAGTTTCGAATCGCGCAACACGGACGCATGTTTATATAATATGTAACGTTAAGATCCAAGGATCCAAGTGTAGGAAGTTCGTAAGCTTTGAGCAGTCCGTGGTAAGTATCAAAAACAACTTTCAGGAACAATAATAGTTTATTGGCGTCTGAAGGTTGTAAGTGTTTTTCCATATCGAAGTTCGATATTCCTCGGTTAACAACGAGGTTTGCTATGAATGCGAAGAGAAATCCAAAATGAGGGAATGGAGCAGCAGGTAAAATCCAGGCTACATGTCTTTCGTAGCAGAACTTCGGAAATGATAATTACTCAACGAGGGGTACTCTACTAGCTGCTCATCAGGCTGAATATACCTTAGTTAAATGAAGGTTACATTGTCGTCACGGAATCCAGTGTTAACTCGCAGGAGATGACTTAAAAGGTGCGGTGAAGCCGGATAAACGGAGTGAAAAAAACCAAAATAGAAAAACATATGTATGAAAAAATAAAATATGGGAGAAGGCAACTGTCTAAAGTTGTTAAGAATAAAGAAAAGGAGAGGGGGAGTTTTGGTTAGATTGAAGCTGATCAAGGGGAAGGTCGTTGTGGATGTAAGTTGGGGTAATTTACAATGTCAACGCTAAATAAGTAACTATACTGCCGTACCCAAGTATATACAGTTAAACAGGATCAAGGTATTTATATATATGATGCATGAATGTATACATATATATATATGAAGACATACAGTTACATACAAACATACATATACATAATTTCCTTTCTACCGGTCAAATCAACACGTGCAACCGTTAGTTTAGAGACGATTTTTCTCTCGCAAATTTTGTCTCTCTCCATCTTTTTTTCTCTTCTGATTCCTTTCTGAAGAAGAGCGTAGACTCGAAATGTCAAAGTCTTCTTCCATTTTTCCTGAGCGTCAAACTAATAATAATAAAAATAATTTGTGAATTCTCCTTATGTATATATTATATATATATATATATATATATATATCTGTGTGTGTGTGTGTGTGTGTGTGTGTGTGTGTGTGTGTGTGTATGTATGTATGTATGTATACACAACCATATAGATGCCCGATATATAACAATATGGTGAGCCACAGGTACAACAATATTGTTAAACCTGTCATAGAAAACTCAAGCTCACCCTGTCCAGGAATTGAACTGAGAACGTAAAGAGACGAAAGTCGATGGTGTCAGACACTCCGCCTGACCCACCACAGCCTCGTTGCTGCCATCGCAATAATTTTCACACGGCGTCCATTGCTATATTTGTGACTTTTATTATTGTTGTTGTTGTTGTTACTGTTGGAGTTTTTGCGGTAATTACCGTTGTTTTGATGTTGTTGTTTGTGTTGTGGCCGTGGTCAGGTGCAGTAATTATATCTTTAGTGAATTTCTATTAATGAGATCATCAAAATTACATTTCTAATTAAAACATTACGGGGTTTGGTCATCGTTATTTTAATTACCGCCGATGATGGTGAGAGATGGAGAGAAGGAGGATGGAGAGGAAGGAAAATGGAGAGGAAGGAAAATGGAGGGGAAGGAAAATGGAGAGGAAGGAGAATGGAGAGGAAGGAAAATGGAGAGGAAGGAAAATGGAGAGGAAAAATGTAAGAAAGATGGAGGAGGGAAGGACGGAAGGAAGGATGGAGGGAAGGACTAATTGGTGTAGTGCAAAGGAAGATGAGGAGACAGGAGAGAGAGAGAGAGAGAGGAAGAGAAAGAGAAAGGAGGAGGAGGAGGGAGATAAAAGGAAGGTGAGAGAGAGAGAGGAAGGGAGGAGAAAGATGGAAGTAAACATAAAATGAAAGGACATTTTGAAATATCTGGGTCTACTAGAAATAGCAGCCAAATGTTCTTCAAATCACTCCTTATTGTCTTTAAAAACTGGAGACATTAACTAATATAGTAGAGACACAGTATATCTGAATATCAGGTGGGATGGTCATGGTTAAAACGCTTTTAATCTTATGCCACCTGGATCATATCACATTTGGAGCTAAACAACAACAACAACAACATTTTTGATTTATTTCTCAATTCCATCACTGGACATCTTTTTTTTCTAGATTCCGAGTCTTTTGATAAATGTCCGGTTGGTTCTATTTTCATACTTGTTATTGGTGGAATATTTAACCAATATTGACCTGTCTTGCCTTCCATAGATTTACGTAGGCCGATTCTATGGAAACATCTACAAGAACGGTGGATATTCTAAAACTTTTCAATCAATTTAATCTGATTTTGTTGGCAAATATCTATAAAATGGTTTTTATCAGACATCTTTATAAAAATCTTTTATCTTTTACTTGTTTCAGCCGTTAGACTGCGGCCATGCTGGGGCACTGCTTTGAAGAACTGTACTTGAATGAATCGAACTCTAGAACTTTTATTTTCTAAACCTGGCACCATCGGTTTCTTTTGCTAAACCGCTAAGTCACTGTGGCGTAAACACATCAGTTATCAAGCGGTGGTGGACACACACACACACACACACACACACACACACACACACACGACAGGTTTCTTTCAGTCGACCAAATCCATAAATCCATTCACAAGACTTTACTCGGCCTGTGGTTATAGTAGAAGACACTTGCCCAAGCTGACACGCAGTGGGACTGAACCCTGAACCATGTGATTGAAAAGCAGACTGCTTACCACACAGTCACTTCCGTAATTGTTTTGGTTTTACACGTTCAATGACAACATCCCACCATGGGACCAATTAAAACATCTTAACGCCATATTGGATTTGACCAAATCAGACACATCGCAGTAAAAATGTTTATCTTTTTTAATAAGGAAGAAAGGAAGGGCTTGCGACCCTTTCCATAGCCTCCTAGACAAGAGCGTGGTGGGGAGTTAGGAGCAAAAGATATCCTTAAATCGGACCCCTCCCACCAAGGTTGGGCTGTTAAACTGAGCGACCGATCAACTCTAGCAGTAAAGTAGGACATGCTGAGATTTGATCTTTGAATGCAATGGATCGGAATAAATAGCGCAAGGCATCTGGTCAGACGGTTTTCAATTCTGTCACTCCACCGCCTCGGATTGCCATTTTTGGTTTTTCAAAGGATGAAAAGCAAAGTTTACCTGGGTGAGGTTTTGAACTCAGAACTCAGAGAATCGCTCGGTATAAATACCACGAGTTATTCTGTCTGATCCCTCTAACCATTCTGTCACTTCACTTCCCATATAACGAATATGTAACGTTCTAATTGTTTATTGTTTTTGCTATGGTGGAACAGTCCAAAACCACGATTCCTCTCTCGGTCTTTGATTTTTCTTGTAGTTTCCAAAATTTCAGAAGAAACGTAAAAGACAACATTTAATATATTTAATAACGAAACTGTTTGTAATTTCCCTGATTACTCCTGGGTAGGACGCTAATCTACAGTAGGTAACTCTCTCAACACCCTGTTATTATACCACAATGATTGGCGATCAAAAGTGCGTAGAATGAAAGAGAATTACTCAGTTGGTCTGAGTTCTAGTTGCAACCGGATCCACTTAAAACATGAACTAAAGCCGAATGAAGTACGGAAATATATAAGAGTTGGTCCCAGTATTTCGTTGGTACCCTATTCCATCGACTTTTGAAGGCTGAACGGCAAAGTCAGTCTGGGTGGGATTTGAACTCACAATGTAAGCAGCAAAGAAAATCTAAAAAAGGAAAAACAACGAAAAAAAAAAGCAAAAAGTTATCCAATGATCTAACGATTCTACCACCCAACTAACCTACCGACCAGTTTATCACCTTAATTAATAAATTTATATTTCAATGGGCAGAGAGAGAGAGAGAGAGAGAGAGAGAGAGAGAGAGAGAGAGAGAGAGAGAGAGAGAGAGAAAGAGAGAGAGAGAGAGATAGAGAGAGAGAGAGAGATATTTTTAACGTTGTTTTAATTAACATAATGACATAATGATAATTAAGATTTCGAAGTTTCAGCTGAGAACAATGGAGTGTGACAGGTGAGTAATAAGGAGCGGCTCTCGAGGCGACATCTTCTCCTTGAAAGACTCTCACCGGTCGCTGCTGCTGCTGCTGCGGGACTCGTTAACGTCCGTCCTCTCGCTTCTCAAAGTGAGGACAGCTTCCAGCAGCTTTACACAAGTGTTTCGGTTACAATGACATTACGGGTGGCCGGCTGAGTAAAAGAGGAAGAAGCTCGTTTCCTAGCCACGTGGTTACGTGTTCAATCTCACAGTATGGCAGTTTAGACGAGGGCTCTTTCACTGTAATCTTTGACTGGCCAATTCTCTGTCAGGGGAAATTGGTGAAAGGAGATGGTTTGGAATGGTAGGCACAATTCGTTTGTCTGTGTATGTGCGTGTGTGTGTGTGAGTGTGTGTGTGTGTGTGAGTGTGTGTGTGTGTGTGTGTGTGTGTGAGTGTGTGTGTGTGTGTGTGTGTGTGTGCAATAGACATTTCCTTTACTTACCACAGGGGCATCTAATGCGGGGAAAATTACAAATTGAGTGTTTACATAAAAGTAGCGCGGGAAAAACGGAGGTAGATGGAGAGAAATGAGATTCTGTGTGTGTGTGTACGCACACCTACACCTACACACACACACACACAAACACACACACACACACACACACTCACACATATTATGTATAATGTCTAATATACATGGATACATGGATGATGCAGTCCTCCTGATAGAGGAGAGCCTCCAATTAGAGCCAATCAAGGAACTCCACACATCCAGGATCAGCCTGTTACCAAGAGCATGACTCCTCCATCCTTCTGTTGCTCTCCAATTTACAGACACATGCCTAGAGTAGCTCCATTTATTCCTAACTATTTTTTCCACAGTCACCCACCTTTTCCCAAATCAAGTGGAGGAGAGCACTTCCATCTCCATCCTCACTCTCCTTTCCAAATGCAGCTTAGAGTCAATGAGGGCTTGACTAGAAGGAAAGGTGTTTGACATCAATATTTTCAGTCTCACCCATCTCACAACCTTTTCCACTATAGTTATCAGATAGAAGAACACTGCCTTCTCAAAGGAGGTCGGTGGGGCGATCTTCAAGATGGACCCGACCGATTCTAATCCGTTCTATTGCAGACACGAGGTCAGCAGTTTTGCGAGACGGGGGTAAGTCGATTACATCGACCCCTACTACCAACTAGTACTTATTGATCCAGGAAAAATGAAAGGCAAAATCGACTCCGGCGGATTTTGATGTCAGAAAGTAAAGACGAACGATGAACCACTAAGCGTTTTGTCCGGCGCGCTAACGGTTCTTCCATCTCGCCAATTTACTTTAAAACACAATAAATACGCCGAACTGTTGATCCAACAGCTAGACTACTCATCGTTGAAACCGATGGAGGATTCATTTCCTTTGTGTGTGTGTGTGTGTGTGTGGTGTGTGTGTGTGTGTGTGTGTGTGTGTGTGTGTGTGTGTGTGCAAATGGAGAAATGTAGAAGGTGCAGCAGAAAAAAAAAACCCCCACCTTCCCTGTTTTTCTGTGTGAAAGCGCTGCTAAGAAAGCGAATCCGTTGATTGACAGGAAGGTCAAATAGCCAATGCTTCACCGTTTGCTTTTCATTTGTCCTCATAGATTCAACTGATGCACAACAAGTGTGTTTCTTTAGAAATGTTTATCAAGATTAATGAATCTGAGCCGGTTTTTCTTTCACCGCACCCTCTATGTATACTCGCGGAGGAGTGTGCGTGTGCGGGTGTATATATATATATATATATATATATATATATATATATATATATACAGCTGTGGATTTTATGGGAGATAGTGTATTTACACGTGTTAGTATGTGTATGTGTATATGTGCGTGCGTGTGTGTGAGGGCATATCAAATGTCATTACTGCGCATGTCTAAACATGTATTAACACACGCACGTGTGTCTGCATGTCACGCTGTGTGCCTGTATAGCCATATGCATGCATAATGATGTAGATGTGTACACGCCTGCATGCGCTATTCTATGCAGGTGCGCATAGATGCATGCACGATTCAATACACGTATGGCTCTGTGACCAGGTAGACATCGGTAGACACACGGACGAGCAGCAATTCATACGCGTATGGCTGTACGTGCAGACTTACATCAGTGTCGCTGTGTGTTTCGCACTATGTGTGCACATAAACACATCAATGTGCGTACGTATGCATGCACGTGCACATATATATAAATGCATATATATACACATTATATATATATATATTTCGTTTTTGGAAATAAGGCACAAAAAGAAAATGACTCTCCCCAGACACAACAGTATATATATATATATATATATATACATACACACACATTATATATATATATTTGTATATATGCACACATATATTATGTGTGTGTGTGTATGCGTACGAGTAAATGTATCTATGTGCGTGTGTGTGTGTGTGTGTGTTTGTGTGTAATTATGCGCGTGCGTGTATTTCAGTTTTGTCTTTTTTTCACTTGTAAAACAGTTTAAAGCAACAAGTTGTATTGGATGAGCCAATGAGAAGACGCCACGTCACAAACTGAAGGTCAAGCTTAACAGAATCTATTGGATTGTAGTACACTACAGTGGTGCATACAGTCACATGGCCGTGTGTGTATGGCGCGTGCGTAGAGGTAGACTTCTGTTAGATAACACTGCCATAGCTGCTGTATACACTCAGGCACGCAGCGTGTATAACTGTGTCAAATTATGTATGTATTTGTGTGTGTGAGTATGTATGTACGCATTTATACATGTAAATTATTCTACACCCATAGATACACGTGAATTAGGTGATTAAATCATTGTAAACATACAAACACACTTGCATATACACATCGTGTATATATATATATATATATATATATATATATATATATATATATATATATATATATATATATATATATATATATATATATGTATATATATGTATATATATGTATATATATACAGACACACACACATATATAGTATGCTAGTAGACGTTAAGTATGTTCACAGATTTTACATACATACATTCATATACATACATTCATATACACACATATACACACATACTGCACACACTGCACACGCACGTACATAGATATAGGTATGTATGTGTGCGCATGTGTGTGTGTAAGAGAGAGAGAGGGGGAGTGTGAGAGAGTGAGAGAGAGAGATAAGAGTAGGTAATAACAAACACGTCACTTTATCTCTCAGGTTACGCCCTCCTTACTTCCTTTCTCTCTTCCTTCTCCCTCTGTCATTTTCCTTCACTTACTCTTCCTTCCCCCCTCACATTACCCATCAGTCCCCTCATTACCTGGCATCTCTCTCCTCCTCTTTCTTCTCCCTCTCTAACTCTACTTTCACTTTCCATTTTACACTTCATTTCGTTCGTCTCTCTATTGTTATAAACTCATCATTTCTTCACTTTTCCTTCTCTCTTTCTCTCTCTGTCTGCCTGCCTCCCTTTCCATTCTTTCTTTCTTTCTTTCTTTCTTCCTTTCTTTCTTTCTTTCTTTCTTTCTTTCTTTCTTTCTTTCTTTCTTTCTTCTTTCTTTCTTTCCATACTGTCAATGTGTGTGACTAAATTCAAAGTAATTTAGTCGGTTCTTTACAGATTCTATTGTGCAATAATAATAATAATAATAATAATAATAATAATAATAATAATAATAATAATAATAATAATAATAACAATAATAATAATATTAATAATGATGATGATGATGATGATGTTAATGATGATGATAATAATAGTAATTTCTTTTATTTGCTACCAGGACGACGGCTGAGAGGAGACATTGCAAAGGCAGACATAAAATGTGGAATTTATACAGAATGAAATAAGAAAATAAAACGAATCGACGGTCGACATTAAAAATATGAGAAAGAAGCACACATTGTATATATCAGTAAAAAGAAAAAAAAAGACAAAAGAGTAAAAGACGATGGGTCCATTTTGATACAGGAGGACCTCTAGGGCGAGCTGAGGAACCCCATCCTCCAATATGTCCCTGAACACCAAGGATAAGTACCCTTTCCATTTCTTGTTCTCCAACTCATAGTTTTATATACTTTTGCCATTTTTGTTCAGTCGAGGATAGCACCCCCCTCCCTACCCTCACTGACCTTTTCAAGTAAAACTTGAAAAAGTCGATGAAGGCTTTATTAAAGAGGAATGTCTTTGACCTCTGACCTTTCAGATTCGCCCACCAGATAATTTCTGTTGTAATAGCCACGAGACAAAGAAAAGCTACCTTACCTTAAAGGAAGCGGGTGGGGCAGTCTTCACTGTGGACTTGGCCGATTGACGGGTCAGTCCTACAGACAACGATAGATGTTAGACATAACCCCACAAGTTAGCAATGCCCGGACATTGAACGAGTGCATGCAGAACTGCTTCGTTACTCTTCGGGCATCACGGACAAGGCCGTAGCTATAGAGTTTATGTCGAACCGACAGAGTCTCTTAATAGCACCGCCGGGACAGGAATTCCCGGATATTATCTACGATAGTCCACGACTGGAAAGTCCTCTGGAACAGACTAACCAGTTCATTATCGTCTCCATCCTGTCGCCTAGAGTCTCCTCAGGAACGTCGTCCCATTTCCTCGCTCCTAATCCTCTATATATTGCTGAACTGGAACACCCACCGATCCCATTGCTCGACTGGTAAAGGGCCGTGAGCGCTTGACGACATTCTAGGTACCAGGCGCCCATTCTCGGTCTTTCCTTCATCCAGGACTGCAGTTTCGTCAAGGGGATGAGCTCGAGAGAGACGTGCCTCGTGAACGGCGCCAACACACGATCACTGATTTGTAATTTCTGCAGGTGGTGCAGCCTAAGAGTGCACCTGCACATCTCAGCAACAGGAAATGCTTAAGCTGCTACGCAAAGGATGCTGGCAGCAGACTACCTGTCTGAGCATTGGGACACGACTCATCTACAAGAAAATAAATAACAGACGCTTCATCCTGATGAAGCCGTAGCTGGGGCAAAGCATGATTGTCAGGCGATAAATAATAACGGCAGCAATGAAGGCCCTTCGCCTCCTCTGCCTGCCTTTTCCTCTCTGCCCATTTCTGGGTAAGTCTGGTCACCCTGTTGGTCATCCATTCTTATTCACCTGGAGGTCGGGACCAAACTAGATTCCGAGTAGTTTAATTGCTTCGTCAGCTCAGCATCCAACAACACCGTCCGATGGTATGGACCTGCCTCTCCAGGTGGCCAACCATAAGCCTACGGATTTATTTGCGTTGATCCTGGCCTCTGTCAGCGGCTCATATTCATTTCGAAAGGTGTACGTCGATACAGCCCTCCCGAGTCCCACTTCGATTGAGATGCTCCTCAACTGTTCCAACTTCCGCAACAATGGCTCGAGAGCCAGCACGTACAGAAGAAGCGAGAGCGGGCAGTCCGGACGGACTGAGCGTACGATGTGAAACGGTTCCGATAGATAGCTGTTTACTTTGACCACCGAGCAGGTGCCGCTGTACATTTCTGCGATCCAGCCCCTGTAAACGGGTCCGAACCCGGCCAATTTCTGGACGGCTTCCAAGTAAAGATGGTCGACGCTATCGAACGCTTTAGACTGATATAAAATTGATCTGGGCCTCACCGAAGCCAATTTTCGAACCTGCTCTCTTTATTATGTATCACACAAGGTGGAAGTTGCTGTGGAAAGACATATTTGGGATCGTGCATGTTCGCACTTCTCCGGCCAGACTACCGACGACAAGCACCAACCTTTTTGCGAATACTTTGGTCAACATCTTAAACTTTGTGTTTAGTAGAGTTATGGGTCGAAAATTCCCTAGCACGCCATTGTAGGCATCCTTTCTCAGCAGCGTTATCACACCCTGACTAAAAGCACTAGGAATTTTCTCCTGTTCTGCTGTTACGGTAGACGGTCATCCAAACCAGGCCATTTGAAATTTGTGGAACCGCTCATCAACCCGCGTATTTCAGCGGCCGTTATCGACTTTTCGCAGAATTTCGCATCGACTGCCGAGAACTGCGGCAGGCCGTTTAGGTATGAAACATTTCAGTCACTGACCCAGCCCTCTTCGAACAGTTGTGCAAAGTGCTGCTGACAAGCTGCACACGTCTACTCGGAATCGAGTAGCACGTGCCCGTTTCGCGCGGTCAAAGACCTGATCGCGGTTTTGTTGCCACGTCGTGTTCCTACTGTTAGGGCCCATCGTACGGCTTGAGTTACTTCATGTTTGAACGCACGGACCTTAACTCTGACAGCGCAGTCTTCGCGTTTTGCCACGAAGAATTCTCAAGGGCCATTCTCGAAGATAGCAAAATTTTTAATTTCCCAATATTTGTTTATTTTCAAAATTATTGTTGTTGAAATTTATACTGTCGTCTGATTCTAAAGCAGCGACATAACTCGTCGCCCCCCCCCCCATCACAGACTCTTCCGCTGCGTTCTGGAAACGCTCCTCACTCTCTCCATTTTCTCTGTATCGTCTGATATTTTCCCCATGCAGGGAGAAAACAAAAACTTAAACCGAGACGTCCCCTACCCAATGGGCGAGTTAAGCTAAACAACTCCTTTTCCAAGATGGCGTAATTTCCAAAACTGAATGCAACACTTTATCGTGATTTATACTCGATTTGTTTACAAAATTTACTGAACCGAAGTCAACCGTGGCTTGTCTGACTGTCGGCCAGCAGAGAACTGAGGAGACTGTGGAAGGCCAAGGTAACATTTATTCCTGTAGAAATAGGTGCGCTTGGCACAATACCTAAACTGCTACCTGAAAGAAATTGGAATTAAAACTCGCATTGTCGACCATCAGAAAAGTACCATTCCATATTCTGCAAGAATCCCAGGAGAGATTCTTGAGATTAGCGGAGACTTGTCGCCAAATCTCAAAATAAAATAGCTGTTAACTAAATTAGCAGGCATTAGCGAAATAATAATAATAATAATAATAATAATAATAATAATAATAATAATAATAAAATAATAATAATAATAAAATAATAATAATAAAAATCGATAGCTATGGGAAGTGAAATGAATAATAATAATTATAATAATAATAATAAAGGCTATATATACAACGTATAGAAGGTGGTAGAGGCCAGGCTATATATACAACGTATTGAAAGTGGTAGAGGCCTTATAAAGCTGGAAAACTATTATAAAATAACCACCATAGGACTGCAAAAATACCTACTTCAGAAGCAAGGAAAACTGATACAAATAGCAGCAAAACACGAGCAAAATAAAAAACTGTTCTCAGTATTTAAGGAAGCTGACAAATACAAACAAGAAATCATACCACCTAACAAATATGAAGAAGAAGAAGAAGAAGAAGAAGAAGAAGAAAGAAGAAGAAGAAGAAGAAGAAGAAGAAGAAGAGAAGAAGAAGAAGAAAACAACGAAAGCTATAAAACAAATGAAATCCAAACTAAAACTAGAACAGCAACGGACCATGATAAAACGATGGCAAAAAAAGTCCCCTCATAGCAAATACTGGACTCAACTAAATGCAAAAGAAATAGACAAAGAAAAATCCCAGCAATAGTTGAGAAGTTGAGGACTCAAAGCATAGACAGATGGATTTTTAATTGCAGCACAAGACCAAAGCCTCCCCACCAGAAATTACCAAAAACATGTAATGAAAAGAAATATTACAAGTAACTGCAGAATATGTGGAGATGGACAAGAAACAATAAATCATATTATCTCTGGCTGCCCAGTCCTGGCTAAGAAGGAATATATTCACAGACATGACAGAGTTGGAACCTACATACATTGGAAGCTATGCCAACATTATGGAATAACAACAGAAAAAAGATGGTATAGGCACACACCAGAAAAGGCAACAGAAAACGAGAAAGCAACCATACTCTGGGATATGCCAATACACACAGATAGAGAAATTAAGGCCAACAGACCAGATATAGTTGTCAGAGATCATGAAGAAAAAAAATGCTTTCTAATTGATGTATCAATACCGACAGATGACAACGTGTCTCTAAAAGAAATGGAGAAACTCTCAAAATACAAAGACCTGGAAATAGAGGTAACCAGAATGTGGAATCTAAAAACAGAAAAATTCCTATCATAGTAGGGGCATTAGGTATGATAAAAAAAAATTCAGACAAATACATAACAAAAACACCAGGACTTACAAACACATATAACATACAGAAAATTGCACTACTGGGCACTGCACACATCCTACGCAGAACATTTTCAAGGCTCTTAAGTGGAAATCCCTCCTGTAATGATAGGGTGCCAAATTTCTGGCTCGCCTCACCCCTGTAAGCACACGAAAAGTTACTCCACTTATTCAATGAAATTATGAGAGGTCCTACCTAAACACCTGACTTGTTAGCAAGAGGTATTACTTACCTATTCTCGAAGAATAATGAAACCAAATATCCACAAAACTATTGGCCCATAGCATGTCTATTTACCAAGTATAAAAGTTTAACATCCATCCTCGTGGAGAAAACATACAAATTTATGGAACAGAACGATATTTTCCCCATTGAATAAAAAGGGTGCCGACGAGGCTCATACAAAGACCAACTCTTAATCACTCGCATGGTCCTTGAGAAATGTCATAACAAATGCAAAAATCTCAGTTCCGCCTGGATATCTTCAAAATTTCTCCTGTGATTTCGAAATTCCTGAAGAACAACATGTCAGTGTGGAATACGAATCCCCAGTTTTACCACTATAATGGAGTATTGACCACAAAAAAATATTAGTATCAACTGCGGTATTTTCCAAGGTGACTCATTTTCAACTTTAATTTTTTGCATAATACCCCTTACAAGTCAATTTAACAGAACAGAGTATGAATATAAAATTGGCGACAAGAAAATAAGTTATCTATTTTATATGGATGACTTAAAACTCTATGGCAAAGGCGATAATGAGCTTGAAGGTCTACTACATACTGTGAAAGCATTCAGTGATGACATCAGGATGAAATTTGATCTGAATAAGTGTGCCAAGGTCACTTTCCAGAAAGGGAAACTGAAGACTTCAGATTCAGTTGTGTTGGATGTTGACTCGAGCAGGAACAAACTCACAAATTCCTCGGAATAAATGAGAAGTCTGGCATTCAACATGCAAGGATGAAAGAGAAGATCAGGAGGGAATGTTACAAGAGAGTTCGAGCAGTCCTAAAATCCGAGGTAAATGCACGTAACAAGGTATTAGCCATAAATTCCTTAGCAGTTCCTGTTGTTATTTATATTTCCAGTATGTTTGAACTGGAATATGAGCGAAATAACGAGGATTGTCAGGAAAATCCGTAAGCTGCTGACTTGCAATAAGATGCACCACCCAGAGGCAGACGTAGATCGTTTTTACCTACCCGGAGCTCAAGGAGGTCGAGGCGTGTTCCATTGACGAAGAACAACAGCAACCAGATATTCACGTTCGAATCTTGCAGAAGATATTGAGAATGAATATTGTTTGCTGGAATTTTAAAAATAAACAAAAACGATACAGACTTGAGTCTTTTGAATTTCTGCCATTTTGGGGCTTCCTGTTATCGGAGCTAGGTAGCAATCAGCCCCTTTTGCTATCATTCCTGGGGCACCTATGACAACAGGTATTGTTGTTGTTATTGTTATTATTAATATTATTATTATTATTATTATTATTATTATATTATTATTATTATTATTATTATATTATTATTATTATTATATTATTATTGAGTGAGAGAGCAGTTCATGCCATCAAAGTGACACTGGGGTAAAATATACGAAGTCCAATATACCCATCATGACTACCCGTCTGATAAGGGCACACCAGGCACATGCATCACAACCATATGTGTGCGACATGGTGATCTCATATCAAGATAAACTGCACATGACCTTGCAGGTGGGGCCCAGTTAGAATTTTTCTTCAGGTTGAGTAGCCCATCCTGCTCAAACGGTCCCTGAATAAGGGTTGTTTAAGGATGTTGAAAAAACCACCCATGTCTCCAGAGGTGAATTATTCAAACCCCAAAGAATCCCTCTCAACACATGGCTATGATGCTCCCCCACTATTTCTGCTTGTGATCAGAGATGCACATATCGTCAGCCACTAAGGGACATGCTCAACTGGTTAAGGTCAAACAACTGACAAGCAAATCTGTGGTATTGAGCTATTATTATTATTTATTGTCTTTGCAAATCTTCTAACGCTGGAGATTTACTAGGGTGTCAGCTGTTCACTAACAGTGAACTAATGTAACCCCTTATTTTTCGAGCCCCATCCGGAGTATTCGAGCGGTTCCAAGCAGTGCTCTTTTCTGCAAGCGCTCCACACTTATTACAGCCCCTATTCTTCTGTACTTCTCATGATTTTTACTCACTGTTCCCAGGGCTCAGACACTTATTGGTACTACTACCACCTTTTTCAGTGACCACAACTGCTTAATCTTCCAAACTCACCTGTCATATCTATCGACTTCCCTTTCTTCTTTATCGCATACCTTGTTGTTAGTTGGGCATGCCATATCTATGATCCAGCATTGTTTGCTTTCTTTCTCAATTAACACTATGTCTTGCTTCCTATTCCCTATCTCATGGTCGCAGCTAAATCATAAAATCCCACAGGATCTTTGAAAAGTATCCAATCCTTATTATTATTATTGTTATTGTTATTATTATTATTATTATTATTATTATTATTATATTATTATTATTATTATCATCATCATCATTACTATTATTCACCCTTGTCTGGAAGGGCTAGTGTGTTGCAGGGGTGACTCATTTGCAGCTGAGTAGACTGAGGCAACGTGAAATGAAGCGTTTTGCTCAAGAACACGACGCGTAATCGGTCTGAGAATCGAAATCACAACCTCCCGATCGTAAATACTCGCTAATTGTACGTAGGTTACAGTCGATACAGTAGAAACAACAAAATGTTGCATGTATTCCATGGTGCACAGCGAATGTTTAGAAGAAAAGGGCATTGCAAAACCCTGGCTACCCCCGTCCTTATACACATTCCCTGTCCTTGCCAGAACCAACGACCGAAACTGAAGTTTGGGCTTCTAATAGAAAGAAAAAATTTCAAGATTTTTATACCCGTCATTTTATAATATTTCTTGGAGGATCAGACTTTCTCGCCCTTCTCTCTTTCTCCTCTCGCCCTTCTCTCTTTCTCCTCTCGCCCTCCTCTCTTTCTCTTCTCCTTAATTATCTTCCTCTTCGTGTGAAGAGAAACTTCCACGTCGTCAGTCTTTTCCCTATCTTTGACCGCACCACGTCTTACATGAAAGCCCAGACATAAACGACAGAGGAAGACAAGAAAAAAACTTACAATAGACTCGTACAGTTTGTTCATTGTCAGTTACAATATTTCAAGGCCTCCCTGACCTGAATAATCACAACAACAACAACAACTTCTGAATGATGAAACATGTTCCTTCTACTGGAAGTGAAAGAGTAGATATTTCCTGTGCAAAGTACAGTGGCAGCTGGAAAGATACGACCGAAACGAAATTGGTATTCATACCAAACCTCTTTACTGTCGTTTCCTGATTCAGCTTGACGTCATTGTCAGTGACTTATCTTAGTTGCAAATGAACCACCTGAAGCATTGGATTGTCTCTGGTTGCCAAATTGTAAAACAATCAGGTTTTTCTGCTTGAATCAAGCTCTTGTTTCCAACCTTATACTAAACTAGTTTGGCGCAAATCAACTCATTTTGATGTGTTTGATTCGTGAGAGTTATTCCGAGTCTGCAGACACTGACTCACTGTGTTTCAGTTCGAGAAATGACTTTGAGTATAGCGAATTTCTGAGGTTAGACTCAGACGTTCTCCTTCTCTTTCACAGTATATTTGGGTACTGAAAGAACCTTCTTTTTTTCATGCTACACATTGATCCGAGTACGTGACTGATGCTTATTTTATCTAACCAAGAGAGACGATGAAATTTATTTTGTGAAATTTATTTATGTGCTGCCGGACGGTCAGCGTCAAAGAATTTTTGCAAAGATTGCAAAAGGTGAGGGAGAAGAGAGGGAAGGAAGAGAAGGACGATACATCGAGTTATCAGGAAACTTGGAGACTCGACCACGATGTTTATAACTAATGGAACTTCACTAAAGACCATACAGTGGTGCTAAACAGAGCTACAGACAAAAACTACCATTGTAGTGTCAGTGGTGGTGTTGAATATTCGGCCGAAACTCGAACTATAAACAAGCGTAATCGTGGTTGCATGATAAGAAGCTTGTTCCCCAACCACATGGTTCCAGGTTCATTCCCACTGCACGGCATCTTGGGCATTTGTTTATCCTTCATTTCTAATAATTCTGACATCCGACAAAAACGTTCCTCCTTCGGGCAAACCTTCATCAGCCGTTTCAGTTTTCATTCGGAGAGGAAGGTGAGAGCAGGGAAGGTGGTGCTGATTCCTGCCCCCCCCTCCCAGTAAATATTTTGAAATGTTGATTGAAAGGAGAGAATACAGCGCATATGTTTGGACCTTCAGTGAGCATAAACCTGCGGAATAACAACAGCTGAGAGATGACATTTGCCCTTGTCAGGATTATTGAGGGTTTCGTGAGACCTTGATTTGATCTAAGCCCCGCTATTCTATTAAATGAGGAATTCTTTTGGTTGAATTTTTTATTTCTTACTTTTGTTATATTTTATACGTCATACCCCGCCTTCCCCGCCTTACCCCACCTTCCCCGCATTCCCCGCCTTCCCCGCCTTCCCCACCTTCCCCGCATTCCCCACCTTCCCCGCCTTCCCCCACCGTGTGTGGAGTTTCTGCTGTCTTTTTCTTCATTGAGTCCGCTGGCTTATAAAAAATCATAATCATTATCCCAATTATCACCTGAAGCACAGGCCAAAATTTGGTGGCTGAACACTGTGAATAATGTCATCCCCCAATATATTACTGGTACAAGGCGGCAAGTCGGCAGAATCGTTGGCACACCGGGCTGAATACTTGGCGGCATTTCATCCGTTTTTACGTTCTTATTCCACGAGAGTCGACTTTGCTGTTTATCCTTTCTGGGTTGATAAAATAAGTGCCATTTGAGAACTGGGGTTGCTGTAATCGACCTAACCCTCTCTCCTGGAATTACTGGCCTTGTGCCAAAATATGGAACCAATATACGGCTGGTACCGATTTTATCGACAGAATCGCCGCCACCACGAAGAAGAACGGAAACAAACGGAAATGTTAAAGACTCGTTATTCAACACTGAACGGTTTACCTGAGGCTCTGCCGATTCAGTCCCTGTACAACGCCTAATGACGACGACGGCGACGAAGACAACAACAACAACAACGGTTACTGCAGCCATAGCAACGGGAAACAATAACAACAACAACCACAAGCACGATGACGATACCAGTTCTGTAAAGGTTTCCATAGACAAGAAATATCACATTTCACGTTGCACTAACATCATCATCATCATTATCATCATCACCAAACCTACATCATTACGACGTCATCATCATCATCATCATCGTTGTCATCATCGTTTTATTCATTGTATTCTTCGTAGCCGTCGCCATCATCATCATCATCATCACCATCACCATCATCACTGCAATCACAGATACCACTTCCTCCCCACCATCGCCCCTACAGTCACCACCGCCACCACCGCCGCCGCCGTCATCATCACTAAACTTGTTACTATCTTTGCTAACCTTGACCTAGCGATTTCTATTTGGCGCATTTACGCACGTGCGCGCGCGCGCGCGCAAACACATACTTGTACACACGCACACAAACACACACGCACAAACACACACACACAAACACACACATACATACACACATGCATACACGCCATATACATATGCGACGCATATACAAAATGCACACACACACACCACAAACAGTATATACACACACACACACATATGCATATACTCACAACATACACGTACACGCATGAACGTTTTACACATCGTATACACACCGTACACACAACACTCAGTATATATATATATATATATATACATATATATATATATATATACATATATATATATATATATACACATAGAGGCGCACACAACAGAAATCCAGAATCTTTTCATAGTAAAAGCAGAGTTGAGCTAAAACCCAGGGAAAGAAGTGATAACACGTGTTTACAAAATGCTGGCCTCTCATTGGTCAATTATCCAAACCCTTCTTTCTGACGTCATTATCTTATCGTCTGCAAAACATGTCAGTTGCAAGCTTGCAGCTGATGTGATCCAGTACAATGTCGGTTTTTATCACAGAATTACAACAAGCAGCAGCAGCAGCAGCAGCAGCAGCAGCAGCAGCAGCAGCAGCAGCAGCAGCAGCAGCAGCAGCAGCAGCAGCAGCAGCAGCAGCAATATTGAGGTTCCATCTCAAACATTACACTTCCTTTTGTCATTGCTGCTACTGCTGCTACCATTGCTGCTGGTGGTGCTATTGTTGTATCGTTGGTATTGCTTTTTGTTGTTGTTATTGTTGTTGTTGTCGGGTTAATGGTGCGACTCACGTATTTGCCTGTATTGTTATTGTTATTGTTGTTGTCGTCGTCGTTGTTGTTGTTGTTATTGTTGTTGTCGTCGTCGTTGTTGTTGTTGTTATTGTTGCAGTCATTGGTGCTGCTGTGTTATTAACGTTATTATTATTGTTGAATGTATGACTGATGGTGTTGTTGTTGCTGTTATTGCTGTTGTTCTCGTTGCTGAAACAGTTGTTGTTTTTGTTGCAGCTGTAGCTCTTTTTATTGTTGTTGTTGTTGTTGTTGTTGTTTCAGCTGTAAGTGTCTTTGTTGTTCTTGCTATTTACAGTTAATGTCTGTTCCCGAGGCTAAACGCAATCAAATCACCCAACTTCTCCGCTTCATAAATATATCGAACCTAAAATATCGAACATTTTAACAAAAAGACGAACATGAAACAAGGCAGCGAAAGAAATCGTCAACAACAGCTACCACCACCACCACGGCGACGACGACAATAACAACAACAACAGCAACAAAGTAATTCCAATAACTGATATGATACAAAGGACCAAAGCTTTAAAAATATACACACTCGTGTACATATATACATATACATATGCATACATACATACGTACATACACATACATACATACCTATATTTATATATACATACGTATATATGAATTTTTTGCGTAATGAGATACACACGGTGACATAGAACCAACTTTGAACCCTTTATTCGCAATATTACCGAATCTGGAACTTAACTATGGTCTGTCTATAGCACTTATTCAGCATTACCTGACACCTTTGGGTCTCAATGATACCATTATCTCTTATATACATATGTATATATATATACATACATACACGTTCGACAAAAGACTTCATTCCACGTTGCTGCAGTCCACTTCGTAGGCAAAAGTGAGATGCCCTTGTAATTGAAAGGACCAACCTTGCCCCATTTTGCTTCACGCTGAATTTCCCCGAGAGCTACGTTAACGGTACGAGTGTCTGAGGAAGGATCAGTCGCTTGCGCGTTAATTCCACGAGCAAGCTGTTCCGTTGACCGGCTCAGCTGGAACTCTTGTCGTCGTAACCGACGGAGTGTCAGATGTGATGTTACACATACGTATATACACACACTCACACACACCATACACACATAAATATAAAACACATACATCATTCAAACACGGTTTAGGTGGATGTACTTAGAATCCAATTAATGTCGACATTACACAGAGTAGAATGAAAAGTTTACTGGAACGAATTCTTTAGCGCTTGGACGTCGCAACTTCACTTTGCAGGATGCAAATAAGATCTGAGCAAATATCTCTCTAGGATACTAATTGGTAAAATAGGCATGATAGCCCTGGTGATTAAAATTTTGTTGTAATTGATTTTCATCGATAATAACAGCAACGGGACCTCTAAGTGACAGCAACAAAGTCAGTAAGACCAGTGCTTCCCGAACTATCTGATGTGGCTGACCGGTAGCCTTTTTTTTTCAATGCGTCAGGGGCCGGTTATATTTCTTAGTAATATCAATTTATACCGGAAACAATATATATAATGAATATAATAAAAGTTGACAATATTTTTTTTATCCTATTTTTATTTTGTAAACAAATAATACAATATTACATAAGCATTTTATACTGTTTCCTGCTCTCTTGGAAATTCGCCGCCTACCGGCAGCTGATGGCTCGCAGGCCGGCACCGGTCCCTGGATCACCACTTTGTATACACATATCAGGTCTCATGTCTGAAAAGGAACTTTGTAATATCCATCCATCCATCCATCCATCTATACATACGAAGGTACTGTGAATAAAGATAGAGTGACCCAAAAATATTATACCAGACTGAGAAAAACATGGCAGTCGGGACTCCCCTCTTACAAAATGACAATATCCCACAATACATTTGCAGTACCAGTGCTGATTCCAACATTTGGGATACTTGACTGGTCTGTAGAAGAAATCCACTGCACAGACATTAAAGGTCGCAAGATTCTAACATCAGATGGAAATCTCCATAGAAACAATGATATCGACAGGCTCCACCTAAGAAGAGATGAAGGAGATATGGGGCTTGAGATCAGTGCAGACAGCCTCCGGAAGTCACATGGTCTCGCTAAGACAGCACTTGCCAAACAACAGCAGCGAATATAAATACATTAACAAAACAATATCTTATATGTCGAAAGGGAGTTCCTCGGGAATTACTCACTTCCCTATGACCCCAAACCAGCAACCCCAAATCAGCCGGACTAGCGTACCTCAAAGAAGACCTGGAGATGAAACTCAAAGCATACCAAGAAAGACCCATGCATGGTCTTTCGAAGACTTGAAGAAGATAATAACATTGACATGAAGGCTATGCATTTGCAATCCAAGAACGGGAGATTGCTAGAGATACGTAATCGACAACAGAGACAGTGAAGCCCCTGGGGTTCCAAAATGCAACCGTAAATTTGTATTATGTCATATTTCTGTGGAAGACATCACGCATGGGGTTAACAGCTGCCCAAAAATATCATCATGGGACTACCCCCCGATGCGACATGACATTGTCGCAAAAACAATTTACAATGCCATTCGGAAAAAAGACTGTCTTGGAATAAATATTGAGAATCCTCCTGCTATTGAATTTGTACACAAATATAAACGCAAGAAATACCGATAGAACGTTCCCATCAAAACATCTGTCAAGTGTAAGCATAGCAAGCCGGATATTGTTGTCTGGGATAGTCAAGAAAGAGTATCTACCGTCACAGAGGTCAGCTGTCCTGCTGATGCGAATATCTCTTTGAAAATCAAAGAGAAAGAAGATTACTATGGACAACTGCTTCGAAACCGGCAGCTTCTGTATCGGGATTGCAAATTTACACTTATACCAATAATAACGGGAGCGCTTGGTTTTGTAAGAAAATGCTTAAACTGTCAGTCTGGATAAGCTTGGATTTTCAGAAAAAGAAATCAATCACTTGATTCGCACATTACGAATACAATCTGTAAGCGGAACAGTAAAAATGTACGAGACTTTTCCCATGTTTAAAATGTGACATTGTTTTCGTTATCTACATTCCAAAGATGGAGCTTTGTATCTTTGTTAGAAACCAACTCCTTCTTCAGAGGAAGAATTTAAAGGATTAAAGACAGAAGAAACACACACACACACACACACACACACACACACACACACACGTCTATATACAGGCGCATGTGCGGGTGTGTGGTAAGAAATTTGCACCCAATCACATGGTCACAGGTTCAATCCCACTGCACAGCACACTGGGCAAGTGACTTC
Source organism: Octopus sinensis (assembly GCF_006345805.1). Taxonomy (NCBI): domain Eukaryota; kingdom Metazoa; phylum Mollusca; class Cephalopoda; order Octopoda; family Octopodidae; genus Octopus; species Octopus sinensis. Next base: position 29,477,497 of record NC_043007.1, read on the forward strand.
AACAATAGCATCGGATCGACCAAATTGTGTGGAAGCCCGTCGTATATATATTTATACACACAGACACACACACACACACACACACACACACAGAACACACACACGCACAAACACACACACGCACAAACACACGCGCATTATATCCACGTGCGTGTGTCTTTGTGTTTGTTCCCCATCACCGCTTGGCAACTGATGTTGGTGCGTTTACGCCCTCGTAACATAGCGGTTCGATGAAAAAGACCGATAAAATAAGTATCATGGGTTGATTCATTCGACTAAAAATTCTTTAAGGTGCTGCCCCAACATGACCGCAGTCAAATGACTGAGGCAAATGGAAGATAATATATCATATATGCATGTTTATGTATATACTAGCAGTATCGCCCGGCGTTGCTCAGGTTTGTAAGGGAAATAACTATAAAGCATTTTTAGAGAGTTATAGCCAAAAAATAGCAAAAAAATGGGAAAAAATGATGGTAAATTTTTTTTTAGTTAAAAAAGGTGGAGTTGCGTCCCCTAGACAGTTTGTGTTTCTGATTCTGGACCCCATGTCGAATTTATCGATTTTTTTCAGAACTGGGGGAACTTTTCAAAATGTTCGCTGCGTTAGTTTTGAATTATGACATTGGGCTATGTGTGTGTCAAGTTTCATCAGAATCGGTTGAAAGCCGTGGTCAGGGTGAAGGTACAAGCAAACAGACACACAGAAACACGCACAGACAAACTGCCGTTTATATATATATATATATATATAATATATATATATATATAATATATATATATATATATATATATATATATGTATATATATATATATATACACGTCGTCTGATTAATAAGTATCTGGACTGTTGCTATAGTAACGAAGCTAAATTACACAGAGTGAAGCTGCTTCGCAAAGATTGACCTTGAACTCTGCTGTGCATGCGCACTAAGTTTTAACGATTTAGCTTACTTCTGCTGTTTACAGCAGTGCTGGGAAGGAAGTTGTGTAGCGTGTGATCGTCGCATTGACCATGACAGAGAAAGTTGTGTATGGCGATACCTGCTCAGTGGCCCACGCAAAGTTGCAGAAAGTATATGGAGAGGAGTGTATGACCTTCACACAAGTGTACGAGTGGTTCAGACGTTTCCAAAATGGCCGAAAAAATGCCGATATTGATAAACTGACAAGCGTTCTGGGAAACCCGCAATCAGCAAAACTGAGAAAAACGTCGCAGTTGTGCGAGCAGCTGTGAGGGGAAATCGTCGAATCACCATCCATGAGTTATCAGAGGATGTGCAGATTAGTTACGGTTCAGTTCAGTCCATTATCACTGAAGATTGGGGTATGAGACGCGTGTCTGCCAAGTTAGTGCCAAAACTGTTTTCAGTTGACCAAAAAGACACTCGGGTTTCAGGGGCACAAGATCTCCTTGATTGCGTCGAGAACGACGAAAACTTTGCTTAGTCCTCTGAGCAGGTATCGCTAAGCTTTTGGCAAAATTTGATGCAGATTCTCAGCTCAGCTTTCTCTGTCATGGTCAATGCAACGATCACACGCTACACACGTTCCTTCCAAGCACTGCTGTAAACGGCGGAAGTGAGCTAGAACGTTAAAACTTAGTGCGCATGCACAGCAGAGTTAACGGTCAAACTGTACGAAGCGGCTTTTCACTGCGTATTTTAGCTTCGTTAATATGGCAACAGTTGGAATACTTATTTATCAGACCAGGTATATATATATATGTTAGATGTCAATTCACTCGTGACCGAGGGAGACCATGCCCAACCAAATTGCCAGCTATGCCCATACATGAGGTTATTGCACCTGCGGTCGGTTTCGCCCTGGTTTGCGTCCGCAGCTTTCATGATCGCCTCAGCATCCCCTTAACCGGAAATAGGAGAGTCTCCTCGTCAGCGATTGCACAACCTAAGATTTTAGATTCGAGAAGGCTTGTAAAACACCCTCAGTCCCTCTCCACCGCACGGATAGAGTCCAGAGACAAACAAACCAAGATATCCAGTGTCAATACAGGGCTTGGACAAAATAATAGGAACGCCTTAAAATTTTAAACAAATTTATTTTAATATGGGGTAGGATCGCCTTTGAAAGAAATTACAGCTTGAATTCTTCGAAGTATGGACTCGTACAAAGTTTGAATTGTTTCCAAAGGAATTTTTGTCCATTCTTCAGCTAAAACAGTCTCCAGTTCTTGTAGAGATGATGGTGGAGGATATCGACTCCTTACTTGTTTTTCTAAAATTCACCATAAATGTTCAATAATATTGAGATCTGGAGATTGTGGTGGCCAGATAAGATGTTCAACTTCACTAGAATATTCCTCGTGCCATTCAGTAACAACTTTAGTTGTGTTAATTGGTGCATTATCACCCTGAAAGATTGCGTTTCCCTCCGGAAACAGTTTCGCAACCATAGGATGAATTTGATGAGATAAAATGCTTAAATAGTCTTGACTATTAATTCTGCTATGAAGGGAAACCATTGGACCGGCGGATTTCAAAGATACAGCCCCCAGATCATCACAGATCCTCCTCCATGTTTAACAGCTGGAAGAAGGCAGTCTGGGTCAAATGCTTCTTTTAGCTGTCTCCACACGTAAACTCGGCCGGTGGTCGGAAATAAAGTAAAGGATGACTCGCCCGAGATAATAAAATTCTTCCATTGCTCTAGGGACCAATTCTGTAGGTTTTTACTCCACTCTAAACGCTTTGCAACGTTTGTTTTTGAAAATAGTAGTTTTCTGATTGCAGCCCTCCCATGAAATCCGGCTTTGTGCAGTTCTAAGCGAACAGTTTTTGTGGAAACTGGGTTCTCGGAGTGTTCATTAAGCTCTGCAGTAATCTTGGGAGCTGTACTTTTGTGATCCTTTCTAACAATCCGCGTAAGAGTCCGATAGTCCCCATTTGAAAGTCTTGGCTTTCTTCCGGAGTTTTGTTTCGACGAGGAGGTTTTTCCTCTTTCTCAAAGGCTGTCATTGTTTTCGAGTCAATACTTCTTGATACACCAAACATTTTGGCTGTTTTTCGTTACGCTAGCGCTTGCCATACGAGCACCAACAATTTGACCTCTTTCAAAGTTCGATAGATCTGTCATTTCAATGAATTTTAATGACCTTTTTCCTGATGATATCTGAAAAGAAACAGCAATTTTAGCAAAACATATTAAGCAACAATAATAATAATAATTAAAAAACATAAAAATAAACAAGCTTTTGATGGTTTAATAGATATTTCAAAATTATGATGCTATGATGCTAGGTGTTTCCATTATTTTGTCCACCCCCTGTATATAACTTACATATGTTTCAACCAAAGATTGGTTCAGGTCATGTCTAACTTAATAGCACCACCTAATAGGATTTGCTAAATCCTCTTGAGGAAATCCTTTTGTGGTGGTCAGGTTTTGTGGTATCATGGCCCGTTTCAGTAAGGAGTTCTTGTTGAATGAGTTCTATCCAGGTATGGGTGGCTTATCTGGTATCTCTCGCAGAATTTTCTCCAGATTCCGTTTAAAGGTGATTGGATCCTTTTCTGCTTCGATCTGTTGTGGGACAATGTTAAATCGGGCAGGGCCTTTTAAGGGAAAAAATTATGTTGCAGTGTATTTATGTGCTGTGACACTGAATTGAGTTGGGGACGTATGGACCATGGTCCTTGCCTTGAATGAATTCTGAAACTAATATTGAGGTCTTTTGGGCAATGTTCGTGGTATATTCTCCATGTCATGCAAATGATGTATCGCTCACAGCGGCGCTGGAGAGAATAGAGTTTCAATGCTTTAAGGCGGTTCCAATAATCGAGATCAGAAATGCCCTTAATTCTTTTAGAGATTGCTCTCTGAGGTGATTAAATTTTCGAGGGGCAGCAGTATTCGAGGTTTGGTCGTACAAAGGAAGAGAAAAGAATGTTCCCTGGACCGGAAGGTTCTTAGGGTCCAGGAGCTCATCCTACGAGCTATGTTTACCTTATTGTTGATGTGGGCACTCTAGCTGAGATTGTTGTCAATAATTACTTCTAGGTCTCTGATATTATCAGATGCTGAGAGTCGTTCCCCTGAAGGAATAGAATATGGTTGTTTTAGCATAGTATTTTTCCCAAAATGCATCAGTTCAAATTTTCCCTCGTTTAGTCGCATTTTGCTTTTGCCTGCCCATTTGACTTACAACATGTAGATGAGGCTGGCGTTCAGTTCTGTCTCCTTCTCTGTTGATAATTTTCCGGAGCTTGGAGTCATCGGCGAATATTTCCACTTTGCTATGTTTGATGATACTTGGAATGCCGTTTATATAGACTAGAAACAGAAGCAGCCCGGGACAGTCCCCCGAGGGATTCCACTGGTGACTTTTGCTGAGCTTGCCTGGATTCCACCGATCACAACTTAGACTCATTCCAGTGTAGTAGTTTTCCACAAATTCCAATATTTGACAATTCTGAAGGCCAACTCTGTTGAACGCTTAATATATATATATATATTTGCACACACATATCTGAGACGGGCTTCTTTCAGGATGAGAGGACGAGGAGGGAGGAGAGGAAGGCAAAAAGTTCTGTGACCAAAAATCTGGTTTGAATGTTTGCAACGAAGTGGATTCTGTTTAAGTCACGTCGCCTCTCCAAAACGTGACGTTGGGGTCAGATAAGTCAATGGATGACCGCTGGTCTTACATTCAAAACATGAGATTGTTTTATGCAGCGAGAATTTGGAGGCTGAATTGAAAATGTCATGGACTCTTTAAATCCGCACGTAAACCATCATCTCTTTTATAAAGGCAATTCCTTACATTTTCAGACCATATTTCAAGACAACTTCACTTCTATTACACAACAATACTTATATTCCTTTTCGGGACTAGAATATAGTTCGGTTGTCATTGGTTTCGGAGACTTTACAAAAATCAAAGGTTACTTCCACAAGAGTACAGTCCGTGAAATACTCCGTTAAATCATCCCAACTTGAGACGCTGCTTTAAACATTTTATTAAACCTCTTTGACGAACTTTCTCGATGAAATCACATTTAAAATTTCTAAAGTTTTATTTTAAAAATAAACTTTAATTTCACGTTCAGAAATTACTTGAAATCGCATCACTCGTTAATCTTCTAATTGATTATTGATCTTCTACGAAGTTTAAGTGAACGTTACATAAAGCCAACAATTGCGTATACAAGACGAAGCAGCTGCTACACTTAGACTCATCAAATAATCGTACGAAACCACCCGCTTTATAAGCCACCCGCTTTATAAACCACCCGCTTTATAAGCAAATTATTCACAAATATATCAAAAACGAAATCTCATCGACCTTCTGCAGATTCTCTCTATGTTTCTTCTATTACAAAAGTCTCTACTTTTCTCAATTCACTACATTTAAACCCCTTACAACCCCTTACATTTGCAGCCCCTTACAGCTCCTTACATTTGCAACCCCTTACAGCTCCTTACATTTGCAGCCCCTTACAGCTCCTTATACTGCCTAAGATTTACAGCCCCATACTGAAATATAGGAAACCATTTTTTTTCATCTCAACTGCGTCTCAACTCAACACCTTAAATAGACAGGGTTCCCATTCCCTATTCATCCCTATCCTCCTCCTCTCTCTCTTTCTCTCTCTCTCACTCTCTCATTCCCTCTCTCTACAAACATCGATCCATATAAGGTCAAACTCAATATGAATACCACCCCTCTCTGCAAACTCACTCCCAGTGTCGAGAAAGATCAATAAATCATCTATGTTAATTAATTAATCTTGATCAGGTTAGACATTAATTCCTATTTTTGACACAATGCCACACTTTGATGGACGTAAAGGTCAGTAGTTCTCAGTTTTGTTGACTTTCTGCCACACTCGCCGTCAAATAAAACATTACAGGTGCTCTTGGCACACAAAGTTTTAAGCAATTATGTTTTAAAGTTCAAAATTTAGAATAAGAATAACACAACATCCGTTCTCAAGTGGGGATAAATGATATCTTTTGGTATCAATAATGCTTCTGTGGCTATTAATTACGAAAATCTAGCTTAAGTTGTTTGTCTTCAAAAAATATAATAAACAACATAGCTTCCAAAACATTCGAAGTCTGGATTTTCTCGGAAGTTTTAAAACTGGGCTTAAATTCTCGCGGCCAACAAATTTACTGCCGCTGCACAACGTTCGCGAACCGCTGGGCTACAAGCAAAGATACGTCCACATTGATCACTGTCCTACACTCCAGTTTATTACTGGTATAAACACATTGCGGCATATGTTGTATTTAAGTAAGGCATGATATACCACTACAATCAAGTAAAGATGAAAAGATGATCGTAAGTATGAAAGAAATACGACAGCATTCAGAATCCGAATGAAACGATGTGCAATGGGGTTTATGGTGAGGTCCGCAGAGGAAGAGCTTCTACAGGAGTTTGTTAAATTGAATAATTGATGTGGGGAGGTCCAACGTTTCGGACATTAGTCCTTCGTCAGAAAGAGAGAGAAAGGACGTGGTTGTTGTTATGGTTGTGGGCAAATGAAGAACTATATATAAAATCTCGTATACAGCAGAGTATGACGTCTGAGAGACAGCTTTGATAACACAAATGAATATATAACCATGCTAATGTAAGCAGACACACACACAAACACACACACACACACACACACACAGAGCACATAATACACTGTATGTATGTATGTATGTATGTATGTATGTATGTATGTATGTATGTATGTATGTATGTATGTATATGTGTATATATAAGCACATGCATATGTATATATCTATATCTATAACTATCTATCTATCTATCTATCTATCTATCTATCATTATATCTATCTATCTATTATCTATCTATCTATCTATGCTATATATATATATATATATATATATAATATATAATATATATATATATATATATAATACTATACACATATACATATAAAATCAAAATAAGCAACAGGATATCAAGTAAGGATGCAGTACGACCGTTTCAAGCGGCTCCATTTAATTGAACAATGCATTCATTACATCAATTTAAATATATATATATGCGTGTGTGTATGTGTGTGTGTGTGCGCGTGAGTGCGTGTGTGTGTATATATATATATATATATATATATATATATATAAATAGATGTATGGATGCATGCATGAAAAAAGTTGAATGTGACCTTGAAATTTCGACTTCCAAGGCATTTTACTGTTTCAAAATTCTCAAGAACCAAAATTTCGAAGTCATCGTCAATCGTCACAACAAATATATTTATGTTAACTTGTTTTTCTCACTACAAAGTTTCCGCTTCCACGTATATATATAAAAAAATAATTTATCCATTTCTTTCTCTCTTCCTCTCCCTCACTCTCTCTCCCGCTCCCCTCTCTGTCACTATCATTTTGTCTCCACTCTGTCTCTCTATCAATCTGTCCATCTGTCTATATATCTATCCGTCGGTCTGTCTGTCGGTCTGTCTGTCGGTCTGTCTGTCTGTCTATCTACCTGTCTATCTATCTATCTATCTATCTATCTATCTATCTATCTATCTATCTATCTATCTATCTATCTATCTATCTATCTATCTATCTATCTATCTATCTGACTGACGGATGTGATGTCGTTTCGGCTCCGAAGGTAATCATTTATTTTGACTATTTAAAAGTGTATATTGACAAACATTTTTTGCTTAAAGTTGTACAACAACAACTGTAAACCTTTGATAAATATCAACACAAAATTTTGCCCCTTGTGGGCAAAATTTAAAAGAAAAAATTCTCATAGCCTTCGTGGTTTCATTTAGCCATTTTATTTCCAAAATGGCCACTGGCCACCACGAGGCTGAGTTGCAAGTGAAGCGTGACGCAGAAACAGAAAAACAGGATGCTCTGTTAGCATACGCCGAACCTGACAACTCCACCACCACAACAGCAACAAATACAAAACAAAGGTCGCAAGGCCAAGCACCGTCAAACACCATCAGTGAGTCCACCACCACCACCAACACCATGGCAGAATCTGCTACTAAAACTGCTATCCCTACTAAAGATATCGCCACCAATAACAACATCACCATCACCGCCACCAAAGACCGTGCTGTCAATGCTACTAATACTACCAACACCACCGCCGTCACCAAGAACGACAATAACAACAACAACAACGACGACAACAACAATTCCTTCAACCACTGCTCACTCCATCACCAACAAGTGAAAAAATAACGACGACAAGCAAACGAAATGTCGAATTTTGCCCTAGTGCAGGACTAAAGTACGCAGGCAATTTTCCACCCTTCCTACTTGCACGATCGAACCTAACACACCAATTTTACAAACTGCAGCCAACAACAACATCACCACAAGCAACAACAATAACAAAACAACAACAAATTTCGCTGAGGCGATTAAAGAAAAAAAAACAACAATATACTTACGGCTCAACAAATTACAGGACACGAACATCAAAATAACAGAATCAGAAGGTATCGTAAAAATAACATACCAGAAGATATTTTGGAAAATGAAAAAAGACGAACAATCATTTATAAAATAGTTAACAAAAAAAAACAAAAATCCCAGAGAAGGCCAACACAGGCAAAATAGAGAAGTGCTTGAAACCATCTGGGATCACAAAGAATATGTACCCTGGTGGAACAAATTTGCCCACATACAAGTCGTTTTCTACACCGAAGAGTTAGCTAGACATTTCTCAACGCTAACTCTTCACTCAGATGAACTCCAACTTACACCAAGCTATCGGGGACAGAAAGTGACTAAGATCACTCTAAACAATGTCCCCAAAATAGCCAATAGTCTATGGCTTGTAAAGGCTTTATGCGTAAAAATGGCGAATTATACTATTTTGGAAACACACAGTCACAGAGCATAAAAACTGGGTGGGAAAAAAAATAGAATTTCTTCTACATATACATCATGAAGATATAAAAAAATACCCACCCAGATATGTGTATCAGACGACCACAAGTTATATGTGGTCGTCGATGGCAGAAGACCACGTTGCTACATATGCGGCAGTGAGCAACATCTCAAAAAAGACTGCAAATCTGCCGCAAGAAAACAACAGCAACAACAACAGCAGCCGGAAACAAAAACAAATAAACAAGGTTTACTACCCCACACCACTTTTTGCAGGAACAAACCTCACCAAACAAACAACCACACCAACTGCAGCACCAAGAACAGAAGCAGCATCACCAACAACAACAACCAAGAATATACCAACTCCCAAACCAAGGACATCTGCCAAAAAGACACCCAGCATAAAAATGAAGAAACAATTACAACTCCAAATCCCCACAAAATTGAGACCCTAAACAACACAACAATACCCACAATCACTCAAACACAAAATACCCAAACCCCACATCCAAAACCGCATACACCACAACCAAACGCTCACCAACCCAACACAAAACAAAACCAACACAGTCGACAATAGACCCCAATACTTTCCCTCTTCCAGACTCCGATTCGTCTGATCTGTCATTAGACGAAGAAGACACGGAAGATTGGCAAATAGCCACAGGGGGAGAAGAGAAAAAGGGAAAAAAAAGAAAAGAAAAATAACAAACAAAGCGGGAAGATACACCACTCCCGAAACAAAAACATCCACAGAAAAACACACATCAACACAAACACACCATCATCAAACCCCCCAAAAATGTTGACAGCCATAAACACAAACAACCACGACCTAATGGAACACATTAGGTCAAACACTAACATTACTGAAAACGACATAAAAACAAGTAACCACCCACACACAACACCACCACAACACATAAAAAATATACACGTGACACAGAACACATACAGCACCCTGAAATCTCTTTACCCTGATGCAGTAGGGAGATTTCAAAAGTACTCATCAAAAAAAACTGCAAAAGCCTCATAGAAGAAGACCGTGAGGTGAAAGACAAAGAACTTTCGAAAAACAAGTAACCTTTTCTCTCTCCTTTCCTTTTTTGCACTTTTATCGGAACATGCTCAGAATAGGTAGTATAAATGTACGTGGCTTGGGGTCGCCTTGGAAACAAGGCTACCTGTTAAATGACATCAAGTCACTAAATCTGAATATCATAGCCATCAGTGAGACCAGACTCCACAGCTTGCGGGCACTCCAGCACATTTTCGGTACACATTTCAACATTTATTTTTCTCCGTGTCTACCGAGAATGGGCGGAGGTGGCACCGCGGTGCTTATCCGGAAGAGTCTGGATCTCAAAGTAAGAGCAAATTTCCTAGACCCGGAGGGTAGGCTGGTCGTTTTGGATGTCGATGGCAGCAATGAGTGTGTGCTTTTCGACTGATAGCAGTTTATGCTCCGTCCTTAACAGGCCGACCAGATTTCTTTCGACGTCTAGAGTCTTTCATGGGAACGTCTCGTCCTTTACTTTTAGTGGGGGATTGGAATGCCACCCTGGACACGCATCTAGACTACGTGGGCAGAGATAGCAATAGAAGGGGATGCAAATGCCTCAAAGACCTGCTCAGACGTTTCCAACTGTCTGACAGGTACCGACTGGACCACCCGAATGTGCCAATGTGGACATGGAGTAACCGCATCGGGTCGTCCAGATCATACTTAGACAGAGTATTCTGTAGGACAATAGATAAAAATAGTGTAGGTTGTCCACAATTTCATATAGTCAGTTACACAGATCACAAGTTTGTGACTTGTACACTTGACTTAGATAAGACACATAGGCAGGGTCCTGGTTACTGGAAACTGAACGCGTCTTTTACAGCACGACAGGTTTACAGGGACCGGATCAGCACATTAGTTAAGAGAGCTTTGACGGGTACCATCATCAACAACAGATGGTGGTATGCCCTAAAAAAGCGATTAAAGCAGAATCAGTCAGATACAGTAGAGCCCTAGCATTAGACCGAAATAGAATAGAGGGAGAATTAGTTAAGGTTTTAGAAGAGGCACTTAGAACTGGCATCGCGTCCAACGTACTGGCGGCGAGATTGGCCCTCGACCAACACCCTCAACGCCAAACACGAGGGATGCGTTGTCAGAGCTAGGATGCGTGCTCTGAGGAACGAAGGAGTTGGAGCCGCCCAAGAGGCCCGAGTGGTGGAGACGCAACGAGGCAACAGAGCCACCATCAAGTCTCTTATAGATGAACAGGGGCGCGAATTGCTCGAGCCTAAAAGGATGTGTGGGGTTTTCAACAACACTTCACCCAACTGTTTGGGACAAGTGGTGAGTCAGAAAGCAGAGTGGACTTTAGTGCCTACCTGCATGCCTTGCCACGACTCTCAGCAAGGGAGGTGGAGTCTTGTGAAAAGCCTATCACAGCTGCGGACGTACAGGATGCGATGGTAGGCTGCGCGAGAGACAAGTCACCAGGCTTGGATGGTCTGCCCTACGAATTTTATTTTCATATGCCAGACTTGTTTGGAGGCGTCTTGGCAGCTGTCTACTGCAACTGGCAGCAGAACGGGAGTATTCCTGCTTTTGTAAAGCGAGGAGCAGTGGCACTGATCAAGAAAGACCCAAACAAGGGGGACGTCATAGATAATTTCAGGCCCATCACTCTGCTCAACGCAGATTTGAAAATTTGGCCAAGGTGTTAGCCGAGAGGTTGGCGCTTGTCATCAAGAAACTAATCGACAAGGCGCAAACATGCGCCGTGCCGGGTAGAAGTATTCATGACAACCTCCATCTGATGCGCTACATCATAGACAGGGTAGTTAAAAATCCTGGCATGGGTGGGGCGCTGATCAATTTGGATCAATCAAAAGCCTTCGATAGGGTATAGACCATCACTACTTGGAGGCTGTCCTCAAAGCGGCTGGTTTCGGTCCAGTTTTCCGCGGTTGGATCGCTGCCTTATACAGCGGCATCCGCTCAGTAGTTCGCGTAAATGGTCATCTATCCAGACCTTTAACATCATGCGTTCGGTTCGTCAGGGATGCCCCCTCTCATCGCTGCTGTATGTACTGACTCTTGAGCCACTACTGCGGAAACTGGCGACGCTGAGGGGCATCCCACGAGAGCTGGGATGCGGGAGGAGCGTGTCTGCATACGCGGATGACGTCACCGTCATAGTGTCGAGCTACGAGCACATCGAGCTGGTCGGCGAGACACTGAAAGAATACGAAGCGGTAACGGGAGCAAAAATTAACCGGGAAAAGTCAGTGGGCTTGCGGCTCGGCACCTGGAGAAGCAAGCCCATGCCGTCCAACAGCGTCTCCATCGTGGGACGCTGGACGGACGGACCGGTTAAATTGCTCGGGGTCTGGTTCGGTCCGGACCTCCAAATGGAGAAGAACTGGGGCGAGATAACGACTAGGGTG
>NC_043007.1:29494801-29496066 GCF_006345805.1 Octopus sinensis
AGAAATACGATGAATAAAAGGATTTCGTTTAACGATTTTGACGAAAAGATAAAATAGATTCTTTGACGTTTCGGGCGTTTGTTCTTTCTCTGAAAAAACAAAGGACAAAATAGTCAAGCAGAAAAGAAGAGGAAAATGCGTTAAAAACAATAATAACAAGGAAGAGAGGAAAGAAAAAGGAAGAGAGCAGATATGTCCTTGAATGAAGTGGTTTCAGAGACGGAGATATGGTTGCTGTTGAGTGTGTGTAGCTTAGTGGTGAAGAGTTCGATTCTCGGTTGTGCGTTGTGTTATAGAGCATTGCTCCAGTCCACTCGGTTGGTAAAAAAGAGTTGTACCAGTGATTCAAAGGGGGCCAGCCTCGTCACATTCCATGTCATGCTAAACTATATTACGATCACGCGTGTCTGTGAAGCGCTCAGACTCTTGCACGTTAATTTCCCAAGCAGGCTGTTCCGTTGATCGGATCAAGTGAGAGACTCATCGTCGTAACCGACGGAGGGTCAGTTTATGGTTGTTGTGCTGGTGTTTGCGTCAGTGTGTGTAAGCGCACTTGGTAGCATGTGTGTGGTGGGGGATGCATTCGTGGAGGCATGGGGCTGGGTGTAAGGCTATGTGTATGTGTAGGTATGTGTATGTGTAGGTATGTGTATGTGTAGGTATGTGTATGTGTAGGTATGTGTATGTGTAGTATGTGTATGTGTAGGTATGTGTATGTGTGTGTGCGTGAGAGGGAAAGCGGCAGCAGTGTATATTTCTTTCCGTGAGTGGTGTTTGACGTATGTGTATTGCACTTGCGTTGTTGTATATATATATAGAATATGTATGTATATATATTATGTATGTATGTGTGTGTGTGTGTTGTGTGTACGTGTGTGTTTCGCCGTGTAGGTGTGTATGTGTGTGTACGTTAACTTAGACGGTGCTGGTATAAAAATGGTGCTTTTTTTGCGATTATGTGTGTGTCTTTAAATATGTTTGTGCAGGGCAGAATTTTAACAAGAAAAAGTCTGAACGTGCCTGTAAACCAAAATCATAGGACACACACACACAACACACACACACACACGCATATATAATGTGAAGCTTTGTTATGTTGCCGAGCACTCGGCTATGAGTGGTTTGCTTTTTTAGGAGAAACAACTGTAAGCCAATGAATTCCGGTTCCCTTGTAGCTTATTCATAAATAGCACGGTTTGTACTCGCCAATGCTTTATTCTAAAGCTATGTACATTGAGTTGCAAACCTGGTTATTTGTAATCGTT
>NC_043007.1:29496166-29498666 GCF_006345805.1 Octopus sinensis
GCCGGAAACAACCACAATAACAATAAGAACAACACCGAGAATATCTTTACCATTAACAACAACAACAGCAACATCAACAATAATTTAGAAGAAGAACGATATCAACCACAAACAGATCGATTATTAATGTAAGTGATTTATATAAACAACGGTTTGGCGGGATTTTTAAGAAAAACCAACCAGAATTTATCGAAGACAGTTATGAAGGAAACTCAAATACTATCATAACTGCAAGAAAAAAGAAAGTAACAGAAAAAGAAAGACAGAAAGCTTTCCATAACGGCCCCTCCTGAGCTATAGGCACGTTAACACGGGTTTCCCAGATTCTGTGGCGTATAAATTCCCTGCCTGGACAGAAGTCCGGTTTGTCGCAGGGTTTACTCATTTTTGCCAGCAGTGGGGACTGGAGCAACGGGAATTGAAGTATTATACTCCATTGCCTGGTCTAGGAATCGAAACCACAATCTTACGTTCAGGAATGCAACACCCTAACCACTAACCACTGGCGCTACTTACGTATCCATAGAAAAAGCTCAGGTGTTCGAATTATCAACGAAATATTGCAAAAGGATTTGAATATTAACGAGATTGAAATATTTTGTGGATGTTATTAGAATATATTTTGGATTGCATCAACTTTAACTCCCGGTCGTCGTTTTTCTCGTCGAATTCCCGCCAATGCCAGCAGGTCTGTTGATCACGCCATGTTTTAACGCCATCTGGTGAAGGTTTAACGGGGATCTCATAAAAAACCACCTTTTCGTAGCAAGGATCGTTGTGTGGATTTTAGATATTTATAGAATCTGGATGATGTCTTTAATGTAACGGGACGCCTGTTACGTCGGTGATTCGCTTTATGCTGTTTTTACATACACACACACACGCACACACACACACGCACACACACACGCACACACACACGCACGCACACACACACGCACACACACACAAATATATATACGGAGACTTGCAAACAGCTGGCTTGTGAAAGGGCTGTCAATAAGATTCAGTGCACTTGTAGGATTCAGGGGTCATCAGGAGAGAATGCACATGATCTGTCTATCTTTCTACCTATTTGTAGCTATAGACGGGTAGCAAGACAGACAGATAGGCAGGCATAAATAAAAAAAATTACATCACAAAAATGACATGAAGGTAGCTTGAAATTTTAAGATATTTAATTTTATGCTCGGAGAAATGGATCTGTATATGACGTTTCGGATGTAAACACTTTATCAGAAAAACATAATTATTGAAGAAGAAAGGGGAAAAGATGAAAAGTAAAAGACTTAGACGAAAGTTGTAACATGCAAGCTTCAATTCAGTCGCTGATTTGATGCCGTGTGTGTGTTTGTGTGCAACAATCAAACTGGCCGGTTCATATACAGAATTGGTGCTAATTAATTGGTCCAAGCCCCAGTATATTACTGCTTTTTAACAGCCAATGCGTGAGGTGTAGACATCCTGAACACAAGAGGTTCCAAAGATAGGATATGTACTTTGTTTACTTACTAAATAAGGAAATGTGTGTACGTATGGGTGGGGTGGTGGCAGAGTGTTAAACTCAGTTGTCTGCGCTCTGAGTTCTAATCCCGCCGTTTTCCTTTTCTATTCATTCGTGGACGATAAAAAAGTAGCAGTCAATTACTGGTGACGTTACTTTGCTTGTTTGTTTCCTTCTTTCTTTCCTCCTCTCCCTCCCTCTTTCTCTCTCTCTTTCTCTTTCTCTCTCTCAGTCTGTCATCACGGCGTCATCAGGTATTGAAGCCTTGAGATAAGACATATGTCATCACCACCACCACCACCACCACCACCACTCTATTTCAACAACAACAAGTGCAACAACAAAAACAACAGGCAAAAATACAGAAACCAGCAGCGAAAGCAGCAGCAGCAGCAGCAGCAGCAGCAGCAGCAGCAGGAAGTGTCATGCAAGGTGCGCGCTCGTGTTTGCGTGTTTTTGTGCAGGTGTGTTTATGTGTGTGCACCTGTGCAGGTGTATGAGTGTCTATATGAACATATACACATGCATACAAACGTGTATATATATATACTATATATATATATATATATATATATATATATATTTATGTATGTATGTATACGTGTATATGTTATTGTGTGTATATATATTATGTATTCATGCGAGTGTATGTTTATGCGTTCATGCGCTTATGTGTGTATGTGTGTGTGTGTGTGTGTGTGTGTGTGTATGTGTGTGTTTGTGTGTTCGGGTGTTGAGGTAGTTTCATTGTGCATATGGATGCCGAATCCCATACTGTTGACATCGCAGCAGCAGCAGGGCTGCACCTGCACTGGTTGCAGTAGATCTACTGCCTGCAGCAGCAGTCGTAGATGCACTTGTCCAGTACTAGCAGTAGATATACTTATGCTGGAATATCTACTGCAACAGCAGCAACAGCAACAACAGTAACAACAACAAGGAGACGGAAACGTGGTCGATCGAACAGCTAGAAACAGCAGGCAATTCTCCATCAGA
>NC_043007.1:29503666-29513666 GCF_006345805.1 Octopus sinensis
CAACCACAATTGGACTGGCCAAATATCTTGAAATAACGAATGACTGGATGCTAAGGCTCGTGGAAAATCACGAGAGACGAAAGAAGCTTCATTCTATCATAAAGGAAAGCAAAGAAATTGCTATTGATCTCGTGCAGGATACCCAAACAGAACAACCCGAGGGAAGTACGGCAATTATTGTTGCAAAGAAGGTAAAAATAATGGCAACGAAAAAAGTGCACGAGCAATTGGCTGATAGGTGGGAGGAGAAACCTCTGGACGGCAAATATGTGGCCCGTAGCAAACAAGCTGATGTTGACCAGAAGCAAACCCATCAGTGGTTACGGAGCTCAGGGCTAAAAGCAGAGAGCGAAGGTTTCATCCTGGCTGCACAAGATCAAAGCCTATTAACCCGGAACTACCAGGCCAATGTGATGAAAAATGGAGCAGACCCAAAATGCCGATTCTGCAACGACATGATTGAAACAGTGGACCACCTAATCTCTGGATGTAAAGTCTTAGCACCAGTGGAGTATAAATTAAGACATGACAGAGTTGGCCAATATCTACACTGGCTAATAAGTCGGCATTACAATATCAAAACTGCCGACAAGTGGTATAATCACCACCCTGAAGCTGTAACTGAAGGAGAAAATGTAACGATTCTGTGGGACTTTCCAGTACATACAGACCGAACCATCAAAGCCAATAAACCGGATATTGTTGTGAAAGGCCAAAACAATAAAGTTTGCTTATTGATCGACATGAGCATCCCCTGTGATCATAATATCTCGGCGAAAGAGTTTGACAAGCTCAGAAAATATAAAGACCTGCTCATTGAAATTGAGAAAATGTGGCATCTCAAGGCGGTTACAATACCAGTGATAGTAGGAGCACTAGGAATGATCAAGAAGGGAACCGAAAATTATATGAGAATGATCCCTGGCTTACCATCCCTGCAAGAAGTGCAAAAGATTGTCTTAACTGGTACATCACACGTATTGAGAAGAGCATTGTCGATGTGAGAACTATTACTACCCATGTATTTTAATTTAACTTTAAAAAAAAATGAACGAACTAGTGAGTTTAGTTTAATGGCCTACCAATGTATACTATGAGTTTCTTTGCCCTAGGGGTCGGGAAGACACTCGGCAAGAAATGGAAGCAAATTTGAAAGAAAAAAAATAATAATGATAATAATAATGATAATAATAATGATAATAATGATGATGATGATGATGATGATGATGATGACTATAATGATAATGATAATGTTAGTAATAATAATAATAATGATAATGGTAATAATAATAATAATAATACACTCGGGAAGACACTCGCCAAGAAATGGAAGCAAATTTGAAAGAAGAAAAATAAAGTAATAATGATAATAATAATAATAATAATAATAATAATAATAATAATAATAATAATAATAATAATAATAATAATAATAATAATAATAATAATAATTTTAAATTTTGGCACAAGGCCAGCAATTTTGGGTGAGAGAGTAAGTCGATTACATCGACCACAGCGCATAACTGGTACTTATTTTATCGACCTCGGCGGAATTTGAACCCTGTACGTATAGACGAACGAAATGACGCCAAACATTTCGGCTAGCGTGCTTAACGGTTTTGCCAGCTCGCCATAGAGACCATACTGATAAATGGTAAAGTACTAGAAAGTACTAGAAATTAAGAAATACAAGATGTTGTGGGACTTTTACATTCAGACTGAGAGAGTAATAGAAGCTAGAAGGTCTGATTTAGTAGTGGGAGATAAAGAGGACAGAAAGTGCCAGATGATTGACTTTACAGTCTCAAATGATGAAAAAATTTATATGAGAAGTATATAGAAAGATAGCAAAGTACCAGGCCGTAGCCATTGAATTACAGAGACTATAGAAAGTGCGGGTAAAATATATCCCAGTAGTTATAGGGACATTGGGAACTATCCCTAAAGATCTGAACAGATGTATAGAGGAAGTAGGCATGAAACCCAGTTTAAGTACAGCTGCAGAAAACAGTGTTATTAGGGACCGCTAGGATACTTAGGAGGGTTCTTGGCATCTAAGGTTATTTGTGGTTGCCTGGTGTTAGGAATTTTTTCCAACAGTCTAATCTGTTGAGCGTAAATGAAACCACCACCATCACCACCACCACCACCACCACCACCACCACCACCACCACCACCACCACCACCACCACCATCACCACCAGCACCAGCACCAGCACCACCACCACCACCACAACAACAACAATAATAAGTGTCTTCCTCATGTATGCCACAGGAGCATAGAAGAGGGAGACATCAAAAGAACAGACAACAATTTGTGTGAGGCTGTGCAATAAAGATGGGGAGAAAGAAATGGAGAAGATAGTGAAATGTGATGAAGGCATCCATGGTGTACAAACGATGTGATAACATTAATGATGCAGGAGAAACTCCAGCTAGGGCCAATCAAGGAACCCCACAGATCCAGGATTACCCTGGTCACCTCAGGTATGAACCTTCTCTCCAGTTCTCCAAACTACAGACACCATACTTCGGGTAGGGTCGTTCACTCTAACCCCTTTTGCTAAAGTCAACCTCTTTTCACAAATTCATTGAGAGGCAGTGCTTCTCTCTCCACCCTTTCCTTTACAAGTGGAACTTAGAAAATCGACGCGAGCTTGACCGTTATCTTTTCTCTATCTTTTAGGACCTGTTCCTCTTGATATGAGATCACCAAACGCGCACATATTGTACCTGGTGTGCTCTTATTAGACGGGTAGTCATGATGGGTATATTGGGTTTCGTATATTTGTACTCCAGTGTCATTTTGATGGCATGTATTGCTCTCTCATTTAACAACAACAATAATAATAAGAGTAATAATAATAATAATAATAATAATAATAATAATAATAATAATAATAATAATAATAATAATAATAATAATAATATTCTGCTCAATACCACAGATTTGCTTGTCAGTTGTTTGACCTTAACCAGTTGAGCATGTCCCTTAGTGGCTGACGATATGTGCATCTCTGATCACGAGCAGAAGTAGTGGGGGAGCATCATAGCCATGTGTTGAGAGGGATTCTTTGGGGTTTGAATAGTTCACCTCTGGAAACATGGGTGGTTCTTTCAACATCCTTAAACAACCCTTAATCAGGGACCGTTTGAGCGGGATGGGCTACTCAACCTGAAGAAAATTCTAACTGGGCCCCACCTGCAAGGTCATGTGCTGTTTATCTTGATATGAGATCACCATGTCGCGCACATATGGTTGTGATGCATGTGCCTGGTGTACCTTTATCAGACGGGTAGTCATGATGGGTATATTGGGCTTCGTATATTTTACCCCAGTGTCACTTCGATGGCATGAACTGCTCTCTCACTCAATAATAATAATAATAATAATTATTATAATAGTAATGATGATGATGATGATGATGATGATGATAATAGTAATAATAATTGAGGCACTCCTTGAAAAGTGGAGGAAAATTAAATCATCTGTTATATATGGCTGATTTAAATATCTTTGGAAAGACCGAACGTGAAATAAATGGCCTCGTTTCACCGGTGCAGATATTCAGTGCAGATATCGGAATGGGATTTGTGTCTAAGAAGTGTGGTCTGCTTCTAATAGAAAGAGGCAAAGTAGTGTCGTCTGATGGAGTAAAGCTACTCAACGGCGAGAAAATCGAGGATATTGAGATTAATGGATATAAATATCTGGGGAGCTTGGAATACAACAAAATAAAGGAAAGTGAAATGAAGGAAGGCTTTAGGCGAAAATATCTCAGAAGAACCAAGTTAATTATGGGAAATAGACTCAATGGAAAAAACAGAATCAGAACAGGGAACACATGGCTGTTTCCTGAATGCGATTTGGTGCAGGTGTTGTTAGGTGGACAAAGAACGAGGTCGAGGAAATGGCAGAAGAACTAGAAAAGTGATGACAATAAGGCGCTACACCCCAAAAGCGATACTGACAGACTGTGTGCCTAGGAAGAGGGGAGGAAGAAGCCTCCTAGGATGCAAGATCTATGTTGTCAACGAGTGAATCCTTTCTTGCTGCTGTTAGAATTAACAATAAAATACCAACCGAAAATGTGATGCTCCCTCAAACATTTAAGAAACAAGATGAAGAAAGAGTAAACCACTGGAAAATGAAACCACTGCAGCATGGGCAATACTTGAGAGAAATGAAAGGAAAAAACAAGATGAACACTTGGAGATGGCTAAGAAAAAGTGCTCTGAAAGGATGCAGTGAGGTATTGATATGCAGCGGCCAGGAACAAGCTCTGGGAATTAATGACACTAAGTTCCAAATAGAAAAGTATAGCGAATCGTCCCTTAGTAGGATGTGGCAGTAGAAACGAAACGATCTCACATATTGTGAGTGAATGAAGCTATCTGGCCCAAAAGCACTACAAAAGGAGGCGCGATAACGTGGCTAAGTTCGTCCACTGGAGGCCATGTGAAAAGTACGGCCTGAACAGAGCATGGGAATGGTACGAATATGAACCAGAAGGAGTCACTGAGAACAAGGAACATAAGATATTGTGGGATTTTACCATCCAATGTGACTCCCTAATCAAGGCTCGGAGACCAGATATTGTTGTGGTAGATAAAGCTAAAAAGGAAACTAAGATAATAGATATTGCAGTATCTGGAAATCCAGACATAAGTGACAAACAGCTAGAAAAGATCGAAAAGTACAAACTACTAAAAGAGGAAATTACAAGAATGTGAACTATGAGGAGAGTGTCTGTCATTCCAGTAGTTGTAGTGACATTCGGAGCACTAACGGCCAAGTTTGAGAAACTTGTCGAAGAAATCGGAATTGACATGAGAGCAGAGCAAACCCCTAAAACTGCTATGCTGGGGGTAGCTAGAATTTTGAAATTGGTAATTGGATGTTGAATGTCACCCACGATAATTAATAACCGAATATCAAAGCTTATAATGTACGGAAAGAGGTTCTGTAAAGCCTCTGACGGCAGGCTGGTGTCTACTCTCAAAGAATCTACCAGAACAAACAAAAGCGAACGTTTGGTCTGGTTCATAATAATAATATATTGAATATTTAATATGGAATTATATGGAATATAATAACACATGCAATATTTCCGAAGACTAAGATTGGTGTTGCGCCCATATTTGACCGGATGGAATAAAATCCTAGTGATAGTATAGTATCACTTCGGTATGGATCTGGAATTATAAAATGGCAAAAACAAGAACTGATGAAAATAGATAAAAAAGCAAGAAAAATATTGACAGTAAACGGAGCCTTCCACCTTAAGTGTGACACCAATGGGCTGTACTTGTCCAGAATAAAGGGTGGGAGCGGTTTGATCAGTTGCCAAGATTGTATCGAAACAGAGGAAAACAGCATAGGGGTCGGTATGTAAAAAATGCCGTGGAGCCATTGTTGAAACATGCGCAGAACGCCGGAGTCGTCAAAACTGAAAATTGTGTAATGAAAGAAAAATTTAAAGAGGAAAAGAACACACAAAAAACGACAGAACATAGAAGTAAAAAAAAATGTACGGATAATTTGTAAGAGATACGAACGCCAAGATGGATACAGAAGACGGTTGGCTCTGGACAGGGAGGAGCGACCTGAAGATAGAGACAGAGACAGAAGTACTTATTTGCGCAGCTCAAGAATAATCGTTAAGGACTAACAGCGTGAAGTGCAGAATCGACAACACTACTGACAGCGACAAATGCAGAATGTGTGGTGAGAGGGGTGAAACGGTTTGGTACATTGTTAGCGAATGCCCAAAGTTGGCACGACGCGAATACAAAAGACGCCATGGCAATGTGGCAAGAATGATTCATTGGGAGCTCTGTGGGGATCACAGCCTACAAAGAGCAAAGACGTGGTATGAGCAAACCTCAGTCACTGAGAATGAGAATTAGAACAAAATCCTGTGGGATGCAATGATTCAGTGCGATCCCCCGACCAGACATCGAAAACCGGACATTGCTGTGGTGAATAAAAAAGGAAGAACTTATATGATAATCGACGTAGCATGTTCCGGTGATGACAGGATCAACGGGAAAGAAGAAGAAAAAAAAAACCCCAACGATTTAAAGTGGGAAATATGAAGGTTGTGTTCAATGAAGAGAGTAGACGTGATAGCAATAGTAATTGGTGCACTTGGAAGTATCAGCACTCAACTACCAACATGGCTGAAAAAGATCGGTGCAAGTGTGAAGGTAGAACACCTACAAAAATCAGCATTGCTTGGAACTGCAAGAATTCTTCGCAGGATTCTTGAAGCAGGACCAGTAAATAAAAGTCATCCCAGTCAGCTGACACATTCCATCATACACACCAAAATAAGCTGAGAGTTTTCATATGATGATGATGATGATGATGATGATGATGATGATGATGAGGATGATGAGGATGATGATGATGAGGATGATGATGATGATGATGATGATAATAATAATAATAATAATAATATAATAATAATAATAATAATAATAATAATAATAATAATAATAAATGCCCTGATGCAGTACCAGGCAGTGGCTCTCATGGCTTCTGATCTTAACTGATTGGAAGTGTTATCATGTTCATTGTTTTGTCTTGGTATAAAAGATGGGCTACAGCAAATATTCTGCTCAATACCACAGATTTGCTTGTCAGGTGTTTGACCTTAACCAGTTGAGCATGTCCCTTAGAGGCTGACGATATGTGTATCTCTGAACAAAATTAAAAATACCTCGGTATAAATGAGGGCTCTGGCATTCAACATGCAAGTATGAAAGAGAAAATCAGGCAGACGTGTTACAAGAGAGTTCGAGCAGTCCTAAAATCCGAGTTCTATGCACATAACAAGGTGTTAGCTATAAATTCCTTCGCAGTTCCAGTTGTTATTTACAGTTTCAATGTGTTGAACAGGAATATGAGTGAAATAAGTAACATTGCCAGGAAAATCCGTAAGCTGCTGACTTGCAATAAGATGAACCACCCAAAAAGCAGACGCAGATCGTCTTTACCTGTCCAGAGCTCAAAGAGGTTCGGCTTCATCCAGTTTGAAATCTCCTACAAAAACGACCACGACTGGTCTGGCAACATATCTTGAAACATCGAACGACTGGCTGCTAAAACACGTTGAAAACCATGAAAGACGTAAGAAGCCTCGTTCTGTTATGAAGAAGAGCAAAATATTTTCAAGTGAGTTTATGCATAATACTGTAGTTGCAGAGAAGGTGAAATCAATAGCAAAGCAAAATGCGTTTGAACAATTGGCTGATAGGTGGGAACAAAAACCTCTGCATGGCAAAAAATGTGGCTCGTAGCAAAGAAGCTGATGTAGACTAGAAGCACAGCCATCAGTGTCTAGGGAGCTCAGGGCTAAATGCAGAGAATGAAGGCTTTATATTGGCTGCCTAAGATCAGAGCTTAGTGAGCCGGAACTATCAAGCTAATGTGATGAAAAATGGTGTAGACCCAAAGTGCCGATACTGCAACGATGGGAGAAAAACAGTTGACCACTTAATCTCTGGTTATAAGGTTTTAGCACTTGTAGTGTACAAATTAAGACATGACAGAGTTGGCCAATATCCACATTGGATAATGTGTCGGTATTATATCAGGTCATCCCGTACGTTCTGTCTGAATTTTGAATAAAGAAAACAAGTAATCAAATGTTATATTTAATTGAAATTTAATCATCAATGTACTTGCCCTGATCATCTATGACTTCCTTCCATCTATTTACAAGCTTTTGAATCCAATCAGTGTAAAACTCTTTTGATTTCAAAGCGAAGAACTCTGAAATGTCAGTTTCGACTTCATCCTGGCTTGCGAATGTTATGTCCCCCAAATGATTCTGTAAACTATGAAGCAAATGGTTGTCTGAAGGAGCAAAGTCGGGAGAATAAGATGGATGAGGAATTTTTTTCCCAACCAAGCTCTTCGATCTTCTATGATGTGATCTTTGCAGTGTGGGGCTGCGCATTGTCCTGATGAAACATCACTCCTTTTCGATTCACTAATAGTGCTACTAATAAGGAAGGGACAACTGGCACCAACGACTTAAGTGATTTAAGTGAGGAAGATCAGAAGATTTTAGATATGTTGCAGGAATTAATGAGTAAAGAAGTAAGAAAAAGATTATCAGCATTAAAAGGCACCAACAGAAAGAAGCTACTAGAAATGACTAGGAAAGTAGCTTCTGTTATCAGTAGGATAGATGCTAGAAATATAGGAGTCATTAACTTATTGATCTATGCAGGAAGAGTAGTAGTCACCAGAAGATTAGATATCACACAAGGAAAGACTAACAAAGAGCAAATGTGGAAGAGGAGACTACAAAATAAAGTGAAGACTTTAAGACAAGATTTGAGTAGAATAGAAGCCTGGAAAACAAACAAGTTAAGGAAGCACAAGATGCAAATCTTCCCTCGAGTAAAGATACTTAGTCAATGAGAAAGGATTTGGGACAATGATAGAAAAGTTGAAACAGCAAAGGCAGCCAATCACCAGATTAAAATCATTGAAAGAAGGAGAGGGTTATGAGTATCTAAGAGTATTAGAATCTGACAGAGTACTAACTACAGAAATGAAAGAGAAAGTTGAGGAGTGCATCATAAGAGTGAGGAAGCTAATGAAGTCAAAGAGAAATGGTTCGAATCTAGTGAAGGCTGTAAATACTTGGGCAGTATCATTGCTTAGATACTCAGCAGCATTTGTAGATTGAACAAAAACTGAATTAGCAAAGCTAAACAGAAGAACGAGGAAGGAATTCAGTATGAATGGAGGACTCCACTCAAGGGCAGGAGTAGCAATATTATACCTACCAAGAAAGGAAGGCGTAAGAGGGTTAGTATCAGTAGAAGACTGAGTGGAGTTAGCTAGAGTAGAGATAGACTCCTATGTAGGTAATAGTGAAGAGGGTTTATTAAAGGCCGCTAGAGTCACAGCAAGACGTAGGGAGTTCAAAAACCCAAACGAACTTAAAAATCAGAAAAAAAGAACAGAAATTATCTGACTGGCAGAAGAATACATTGGATGGTAGATTCCCAAAGATAATTTCAACAAATAGTAGTAGTGAGACATGGTTATGGCTGCAGAAGGGAAAGCTGCAGAGGGAGACAGAAAGTTTGTTAGAAGCTGCATAAGATCAAGCATTAAGGACTAATTGGATAAAAGCCAAGATAGACAAAAACCAAGTAGATTCCTATTGTAGATTATGCAAATCAAAAGAGGAAAGTGTTAGTCATATAGTAAGTGAATGTAGCATGTTGGTACAGAAAGAATACAAGAAAAGACATGATAACCAAGGGAGAGTAATCCACTGGGAGGTATGTAGAAAACTAAGATGTGAACATACTGATAAATGGGATGAACATAGTAAAATACTAGAAAGTAAGAAATACAAGATGTTGTGGGACTTTAACATTCAGACTGAGAGAGTAATAGAAGCTAGAAGGTATGATTTAGTAGTGGGAGATAAAGAGAACAGAAAGTGGCAGATAATTGACTTTACAGTCTCAAATGATTAAAATATTTATATGAGAGTTATATAGAAAGATAGTAAAGTACCAGGCCGTAGCCATTGGATTGCAGAGACTATAGAGAGTGCGGGTAAAATGTATCCCAGTAGTTATAGGGACATTGGGAACTATCCCTAAAGATCTGAACAGATGGATAGAGGAAATAAGCATGAAACCCAGTTTAAGTACAACTGCAGAAAACAGTGTTATTAGGGACCGCTAGGATACTTAGGGGGTTCTTGGCATCTAAGGTTACTTGCTATAACCCGATACGCAGATTCTTGGCATCTAAGACAACTTGCTATAAGCCGATGTTAGGATTCTTTTCTTTTCCAACAGTCTAATCTGTTGAGTGTATAATAATAATAATAATAATAATAACAACAACAACAACAACAATAATGATAATAATAATAATAATAATAATAATAATAATAATAATAATAATAATAATAATAATAATAATAATAATAATAATAATAAACAGCAAATATTC
>NC_043007.1:29523666-29531166 GCF_006345805.1 Octopus sinensis
ACGACGGTGAACAGGTGTGGTCGCCGTTTGTGAGGCACGCTTTCCCGCAGCTCGTCTCCATGACCGAACTGCAGTCGTGGATCAAAAAGAGGCCGAGGAAGGGCGAATGGCACCGCGAGTGTCGCGTTGCTCTCAAGCAACTCTGCCGTCCTGGGTCGACCTTAAGTGACTTCAACACAAACAAAGCATTCTATAGGGGTTTAGTGGAGGGGAGGTACGACGACGAGCTCGGGGCGAACCTGGACGTCGACGAGGAGTACTTGACCCGCCTGTTCGGGACGACTTTCGGGCCAGGGCCCATGGACAACTTCCAGAGATCCCTGGCCTGGCAGTGCTACCGAGAAGCGCTACCCGTTCGGGATAAGCTCTACAGACACGGCTCGAGAAAAACAGGGGCCGACCTGCCCGAGATGCGGTCAGAGCGACGAAACCGTTCTGCACGCACTCGTTCAGTGTCCAACAATTTCCGACCTGTGGGCTTATGTCGAACGACTGCTGTCACGTGTGGGACGAGTCGGTTTATCAGCTGAGTCTATCGTCAATATTGTCACGCCTCCTTCCTTCAAACGGGAAGGAAGAGCTATTTTCATCATCCTTGTGGCTATGGCGAAAGAATGTATCTGGTGGACGCGTCTGAAAGGATTGGAGACAAACACTTTCCTCTCTGGTCAATCTCTCATCAACTTCTTCAAGTACCACTTGAAAAGGAAAGTGAGAGTAGAGAGGCAAGTTTTGTCTAGCGAATGTTTTAAAAAAAGATGGGTGAATGTAGCAAGAATGGCACGTATGAATGACGAAGCCACCTTGAGCATAGTCCTATGAACCCAGAAATCGAAAACAGAGAGTTGCTTATTTGCAAAAAAAAAAAAAAAAAAAAAAGAAATATAAAATGTGACTTCATTGACCGAGGTTACCGTGGTCTTTTCCGCAGGCTTTTCTTTCCACGGGTAAACCTCACCTGTCCTCCCCTTTACACTTCATATTGACATTTCTGTGATAACGATCCCTATTGATCATTTTTTTTTCCTCTCCCCCCTTTTTTTTTTTTTTAACCCCCCTTATTTTTGTCCTTTCTCTCCTTTTACGATCCCTTTTGATCGAAACCCCCCCTCCTTTTTTTTTTTTTTTTTTTTTTTTAATACCTTCAAAAGAAAAGCTCTACCTTGTAATTTGTTCTATCTGTGTGCAGCCCTGTGTGGCTAATAAAGAAACATATCTATCTATCTATCTGTCTGTCTCTCTGTCTGTCTGTCTGTCTGTCTATCTATTAATCTATCTATCTATCTATCTATCTATCTATCTATCTATCTATCTATCTATCTATCTATCTGTCTGTCTGTCAGTCCTCACAGCTTGACAGCCGGTGTTGGTGGTGTGCTTATGAGCCCGTAACTTAGCGATTCGACAAAACAGACCGATAGAATAAGTATCTAGCTTTAAAAAATAAGTACTGAGGTCAATTCATTCGATTAAATATCCTAGAAGGCGGCGTCCCAGAATGGCCACCGTCCCATGACTGAAACACCCCTCCACACACAAACGTAAAACACTTGCATACCTCCATGTACGAGGGGCTGCTAAAAAAGCCCCTGCACTGAAGGACTGCTGCAATAAATGCAATAATGGTGTGAATCTTAGAGAGGAAACTACGTTGAATAAAATCATAATCAACCGATCTTCCTGTATTTTCCTTTCTCCATCGCCAGAAACCTTTCCGTCTCCTCTCCTGTGTTTCTTTTCTACTCGTCTGTCGACTTCGTTTTCGATCTTTCCAACAAGGCAGATACTTCTGTATGACTTGCCTCCATTGATGGACAGCCCTTTTCTCCACATAAGTGTTAGGCTCCCCATCTTTTGTTACTCCTTTAAGACCTGTCAGCTTTTCGCGAGGTAGACGTATATTATTTTTCTCACTGCTCATTCTTGGACAAATTCTTCAGGCAAAGCGATGCACCCCTTTGTGACATTCCACAACCATGCCTCCGTGTCTCACAAGATTCGTTCCATGTTCAAGCCCAGCCTTTTACTTTTGTTCGAAAACCTTTTTTACGTGTGTGCAGACAAGTAAAAAGTTCTCAAAAAAGCAAACCTTATTTTTTCTCTCGAATCCTTTAAGAGAAGACGTCTAAACGCTTCGGAAACTTCCTGTATGAGAATATCTTCAGAAGGTTACATTACTCCATACGATTGTTCTCAAAAAATCTAGCACTTGAAGAGTGAATTGAAAGCATTACGGAACAGGACGGTAGTAGTAGCAGCAGCAGTAGTAGTGAAAATAATTTCTTATATGAACTCAAAGCCAGGCAATAAATGAACTCCAGTACATGAGTGGCATCCATTTTATTATAGCGCGGAAAGCGGAAGGCGAAAGTCGACTCTAATAATTAGGTCCCTTAGGCAATATATGAAGAGTTCCACAAGAAACAGAACTCACGCAGTATATATTCTACTTTCACTTTAAACTACAATAGAATATATCTTAAACAAAATAAAAATAAAATATGGCTTCCATTTTAAGATAGAGCAATTAAGCCTCTCGCATTGTTTATTGCTGAACTATATTGTCACAAACTACAAGAAAGACTGGTCGATGTGCAATGTAAAGGTTGGATACAACAGATTACCTATAAATATTAGTATTTTGCTAAGGCATAGCTATACTAATAACCTAGTGTTAGAACTCCATATTCAATTGCTTCAGAACAAAGCGTCAGTCGAGTACAAAACAACAGCAAAAAGTATATTTATATATGAACCTCGAAGATAGTGAGAGACAGGAACTCTTAGAGAGAGAAAGTGTGGCTTTGTTCCGGGTAACCGGCCTGAAACGATTCCAAATAGGGATGAAACGGCATCATACAAAGCTACCATTCGACTGGAAATACTTTTATAATGTGTATGAAGAAAAAAGAATATTAAATATTTTGTTCACCTTTATTATTTCATTTAAAATTCAAACTTCCAAAACCGCTTAAATCTAGAATGGATTGTCTCCCCTATGATAGCTGACCACGTGCAGAGATTAATAATCAGACAGAATACAGGAAGAACACTAAAATAGAACAGTAAAGAATGGAACAAGATTATATGGGCAGCCTTGCCTATGATTGAAAATCTGGGAAGTTGGTCAAGGTGTTGTGATCTCTTAGCAAAGTGTGTGTGCTTTGGAAATATGCAGATATAAGTGAATGGTTCGATAAATACAATGAAATATTTGGAAGAAATGTCAGAAGATACCCTAGAAAATTAAATAAAACTAAATTAACATTGTAAAGGAATATCTGTGAAGATAATCTTGAGAAGATATTAAAAGATAAGTTGACAAGCAAAGGAAGGAAAACGAAATAAGGAAGCGACGTGGGTTAAAAAGATGGCGAAAACAACAGCAGCGAAGAATATCGAGGAAAAATATAAGAACTGTAAGAAAATATCAATTGAAGAGACAACAACAAGAACAACGACAACCACAGGAAGCATAGCATTAACAACAGCAACAGCAACAACAACAACAGAATATAAACAATGAAAAACAATTTATCCAAAATGTGTTTGGAACATTCTGGAATCCTCAGAAGATTTCCGGTTGAATTATTTACCGTTACCCCATAATGTATTTACCATGTACCGATAAAAGTCAGTATGATATATACCTATAAAATATCTAATATATATACCCATAAAATATTTAACATACCCGCCAACCAGCTTAACGTCCACTCTTTAGCAGAGTCCACCCTGGATAATTCTTCAGTCTGAAAATTACTTCACTCCTCTTCCACACCAGTCTTGGAGATATTAAATATGGTCATCGGTGATGTACATCCCCCCACCCCTCGCCCGAACAGAGACATTAGAAAAAATCGATAAACACAAAAGTATTGTTAAGTGATCCTTCAATCCGGTAATTTACCGATTCCATCTTCAAAGAGAATAATGAAAATAAAAATAAAAATAAATAAATATGAGAATCTTTAGAATAAAGACCGCCTCTATCAAATATGTCGGCATCAATCAATCAATCAATCAATCAATCAATCAATCAATCAATCAATCAATCAATCTATCTATCTATCCATCTCACAATATGACATCTTGGAGATAAAGGTGCACAGTGCCGCAATGCTCCCTTGTCTCCTTCACCCCACGGAATGTGACTCTCTCCCGCAAACACATCAAGGCCCCTTCATTATCTGCGCTCAATCTTGCATACCAGGTTGCAGGATTATATTCCTAATGTAGATGTCCTGCGCCGCACTGGCGCAGTTAATGTGGAGGCCCTCATTGCTTCATCGCAGATGCGCTGGACGGGATTCATGCGCAAGTTAGAGGAGGGAAGTCACTCAAAGGGAGTTTGAACTGTGTTAGGACCGTAGAACCGTGGTGGCTTGAGTTTGCTATACAGGGATGTGCAGAAGAGACACATGGCGGACTCTGGCATCTCTCCTTACACCTAAGAGGAGCTCTGCCGTCCAGTGAATGGTACCGGGCCCTTGATCTCGCTATTCCAACCGCTAATGAGAAACAACGGAGAGAATACGAAAAAGCACATTAGAGACGTCACTTCTCTGTTGTGTCAAGCAGCTTCATTTGCAGAAGATGTCAGTGTTGTTGCAGATCAAGATCAGACGTTGTAGCCGACATGCGAGTCTGCCACGGATGATAATTGAACAAAAAAGTCAGCGTCGACCTCTGGCGGACAGCGGAAGAAGAAAAAAAAATCTTTCTACATATCAACATAATCTCCATGTAATAATCTACATTTCCACGACCTGACCCTAATGTAAAATAGAAGCTAACATGATGTGTTAAGAGATCTTTAAATAATCCAAACCGATCTTGAATTGAGGAGAGGTAAACACACGGTTACAGCTTGAATATATACAAAACAAGCAGGATAAGCAATTCCATATCTCAACGAAGTATGATCGTTGGCAAACAAGGGGGAAATAACGCTAGGCAGATTTCAGTCTTATTAAACCTCCTCAACGAAGTATGGTCATTCATGTGTTTATAAAATTTAGCCTGACAAATTGTTGTATGCATAAGAGGAATAGACATATCATAGACGGACGATTTACAATTAAGAAGCGTATGGGAAACGCTTGATATAAATCCAAATTGGCAGGGACAGGTTATGGAGAGGTTAGAAAACTGGTGTTAATATGTAAATACATGATATGGTGTTAATGTTTTCGTTTGGACGTAGAAGCTATTATTTGAAAACAACAGTAACAATCAATTAACTATCAATAATTAATTGATTTATTAATGATGATAACTAAATGACAATAAGAAAATGGCGGACCTTATATATTAACATAAAAGCACATACAAAGTTCGTTGATCACAAATCACGACACGTACTTAGATATATCAGCAGAAATATAATCACATAGTTAAATATATAAATATAACGAAAGCAAGTCATGGAACAGATATTCAGCGATGTTTAGCAAAACAATACATCACAATCGTCTGCTTTCACTGAATTGAATTCTTCCAATGAAGCTTGAGTTGTTTTAGTGGTTGAAAGATCGGAATTTGAATGAAAATTGATGAACAGTCGAACAACACCACGAAAGAAGTATAGACTGCTGAAAGAATATACCAAAAACATAAAAGATACGCCATATTAAAGTAAAGATATGTCATGGAGGAAGTGTAGATATATAGATGGCATTAATTAATTCATCCATTAAAAGTAGGAACACGTCACATTTGATTAGGAGAAACGAAATAAATAAGGAAACGAGACGTCAGGAAATTTTTAGTCTTTGACACCGAAGGGAATACTTGATTCGAATGTTAGCAGAAAACTAAGTGAAAAACTATTATAAATAGAACACGTCTGAAATATCTACTAAATCTTTTAAATCTGTATTATAATACGAAACAGGTTTCTCTGTCCGTGTGTCACACGCTCTGATCAAAACGAATTTCAGGTAGAATTTTTTCTCTCTTGGAAAGAATGGGAGGTAATTCCCATAACACCACCACCTAGCACTGAAGTTCCGGGTGGGGTATCATAGTGGTGGGTGATGGATTAAGTCTGCAACGGTATTTGAACTCAGATGAGAAAAAGACGGAACAAATGCTGTTAGTCCACAGTTCTTCCTGTTTCACCAACCCACAGCCCAAACCGTTCTACAATCTCACTAGAAAGGAAACAAGAAAACCTGAGAAACATTTGAATATGTTTTGTCAAACACTAAATTCCATTGAAAACGACCGAAAATGCCAAATGCCAAATGAAAGGAGCCAATAATGAAACAGTCTGCAGATCAGCTCAGAAATGTAAATTCCTTATAATTCTTGATTTTTGTTCTTTATTTGAACCTCTAAATTTAAGCAACGTGTTTCACGACAAAATTTCTGAAGATTTTCTGCATCATAGAGTAATACAACAACAACAACAACAACAACAACAACAACAACAACAACAACAACAGCAGCAGCAGCAGCAGTAACAACAACAACAACAACAACAACAAAAACAACAACAACAACAACAATATTATTATTATTATTATTATTATTGAGTGAGGAGGAGTGCATGCCATCAAAGTGACACTGGGGTAAAATATACGAAGCCCAATATACCCATCATGACTACCCGTCTGATAAAGGTACACCACGCACATGCATCACAACCATATGTGCGCGACATGGTGATCTCATATCAAGATAAACAGCGAGTGACCTTGCAGGTGGGGCACAGTTAGAATTTTCTTCAGGTTGAGTAGCCCATCCCGCTCAAACGGTCCCTGAATAAGGGTTGTTTAAGGATGTTGAAAGAACCACCCATGTTTCCAGAGGTGAATTATTCAAACCCCAAAGAATCCCTCTCAACACATGGCTATGATGCTCCCCTACTACTTCTGCTCATGATCAGAGATGCACATATCGTCAGCCACTAAGGGACATGCTCAACTGGTTATGGTCAAACAACGGACAAGCAAATCTGTGGTATTGAGCAGAATATTTGCTGTAGCCCATCTTTTATACCAAGACAAAACAATGTACATGATAACACTTCCAGTCAGTTAAGATCAGAAGCCATGAGAGCCACTGCCTGGTACTGCATCAGGGCATATTATTATTATTATTATTATTATTATTATTATTATTATTATTATTATTATTATTATGAATAATAATAATAATAATAATAATAATAATAATAATGATAATTTTGCTGTATGTAATCGGCTATACCACCTTGGAAATTGGTTAGTGGAACCGAGTGAAGGAAGGATCCCAAATATTTTTAATACCGACACAACTTTCCCAGATACCTTTGGGATTTGGACTTTTCTGACTGTAAAACTAGAAGAACATTTGCTTCTGTTTGTCTACGATGACTTAAGCACCACACGACGAAAATAAACAACGAATTTCTTCAAGAGCTATTTTTACGACAAAAAAATTTAAAAAACGATGAGGTTTATCAACTAAACGACGGAATTACAAATCAACTTCCTGGAAATGTGGTTAGATTCA
>NC_043007.1:29536166-29543666 GCF_006345805.1 Octopus sinensis
TGCCGAACGAGTGTTTGCTGAAAAGTTGTCTTCCTCTGCACGCTTCTATGAACAGACTGTTGACGCTAAGGGCCTGTAGAATTTTTCTCAAAATGGTAATATTCTGCTGTCCAAGCAGCAGACCAAGAACTTTCAAAAGTTCTTTAAAACTAATGATACTTAACCTAGTCACCAGTCTATGCATTTTGTGCCAACCTACAATTGATTAGATCGATTCTGTGACGGATACTTAGTTCATGTTACAAAAGGAAGACTATATGCAACAAGCATTCAACTTGAAATTTATTAGATATATAAACATTATTATGACGATTGTTTAGCCAAGAAGTCTGTTTCACCACAGAATCCTGGGCTTCCACAAACATTTCCCCCCATCTTCAGTAGAAAGGAAACCAGGACATAATGACCAGTAAAGAGAAAAAAAACGATTAAATCATAAATCTTTTTAATCTCTTAAAGAATTCAGAGTAAAAGTTAGCTCCCTTGAACTAAATTTCTGTGTAACTTAGTTTGCAGTCATTTTAATTAATATTTTATCGGAGTATTCGTTGATTGCGTGCTGGACTAATTCTCAGCGAAAACGGATAGAGCTGTTGTAAAGAAATAGCAATATTTCTCAAGTGGTTTACAGAGCGGACAGTGGAAGTGTGGCAGAAGAGACCCTGTAGACATCCATAAAAAAATCCAATCTTGACTTATTCGATGATTGCGACGACGCAACCTCAGATTCCGAAATAGACCGGAAATGTCGTCTGCCCTGTCTACCATTCTGTTTCCCTCTATGTGGACATCGAATTTCAGTCTGTGAGTGTCTCGTGTGTGAGGACAGATTGACCACTGACATATCTGTACCACGTCATTCACAGCGGCGCCATTTTACAATCAACCACTCTCATTTACCGGGAGACATTAATTATTCCTCTCAGAGATTTCTCATGGATCTAAACATATAAACGTCTGCTTTCAGTCCTGGTAGCTGCATGTGTTACTACGTTTATAAAAAGTAAGAGAAAAGCTGATGAAATCTGTTTATGAAGAGACAGGAAATGTTTGTAAAGATTGTATACTGATAAGATATGTTCGGGAATAAGGCGGCACATGAAACTGAAAATATATTAATTCTCAAATGGTAAAATATGGAAGGTATGGGTATGTCAGAATCTAGAGAAGAGAATTTTACGAGAAGTTGATGAAATGACGGACATACCCGAGAACTGTTACGTAATGGCGTTTGTTATATTTATTTAAGATAATTTTACAAACAATCTCTACTCCTTAAAGAATTTAAAGCAAAATGCTTTTTAAAATTGTAGACATTCTCCAGATATTTCTTGGTAAATACACAGATCGTGCTTCAAGTAGTATGTCTGGTGAGCTCAGTGTTTTGTAACGTTGGTGAGGGACATAGGCTTAAGTATAGTTACAAGTCACTGTTATATTCCCTGCGAAATTCTTGTGACTAAAACCATAAACAGTGATTTACAAGTTATTGTTAATGATGTTATTCACATGATTAACAGTCAAAGACAATTCCTTGCAAAGGCCAGCTTTACACA
Source organism: Octopus sinensis (assembly GCF_006345805.1). Lineage (NCBI taxonomy): Eukaryota > Metazoa > Mollusca > Cephalopoda > Octopoda > Octopodidae > Octopus > Octopus sinensis. The sequence continues at coordinate 29,537,723 of NC_043007.1, forward strand.
GCTGCGAGTCTATGGTTACTAACTTCCAATTCTTCTTGCACCACACTAATGTGAGGTGGTTTTCTAGAGGTACAGTTTGTCACGAATACGTCAAACAAAAGAGAAATTATGGCTATGGGTGTGGAGAGGGGGGAAATATTCCGACTTCTTCAATAGTGACTGTTAGTTGGCTAAAACGGTGAAAAGTACTGATACATTTGAGTACATCAAACTAAGCAAACACATCAGGAACAAATGAAAATGGCTGTTCTGTAGCATAAAATTGCAATATGGCTTGCACAGACTAAGGCTACAGATGGGAGGAGCTCGAAGGCATCGTGGGTCACCATCGTTTCCGCATCTATCTACTCCACACGAAAGATAAAGACCCTGGAAAATGTATCCCCACCCAGGCGCTACTTATTATTATTATTATTTTTTTTTTGTTTGGTATCACCTTCTGCTTTATGGATCGTGGATCTTAGTCATCAGCAGGTATGAAACACCACCATGTTCTTTGATTTTTTCATCGTTCCGACCTACGGTGGATGTTAAGCATTATTAATCGCCATTCTCTGGTCGCTCACAAAGAATGGTGAAGAGAAGAAGAAGAAGAAGAAGAAGAAGAAGAAGAAGAAGAAGAAGAAGAAGAAGAAGAAGAAGAAGAAGAAGAAGAAGAAGAAGAAGAAGAAGAAGAAGACGATGAGCAGCATTGATTTCGACAGGTGAACATAAAACACACATATAGACAGACCGACGGACACACACAAATACATACACTCTCTCTGACACACATGTATGTAGGTATGTGGATAAATGTGACCGCGTGTGTACCGTTGGCGATTTTTTTTCCCTCTGTCTTCCCTTCTCTGGATCTTTCCTTCTCCCATGTTTCCGACGAAGAGCTTCGCTCAAAACGTTAAACCCTCCTTCTTTCCTGAGCGTCCAATAATACTATATTTGTTCCACGCCCTCGCGTTGTGTTTTTTTGTGCTTTCTTGTTTGGATTAACTATATATATGTATATATATGTATATATATATATTATATATAATATCTATATATTATATATATATATATATATATATATATCTATATATTATATATGCATATACATATGTGCACATATAAGGATGCACATGCAGGTATACACATGCACAGACTTACAATGTTCTGAAGAACAGGTTAAAGGGAAAACAAAATAGAAACAATAAGTAGAAAGATTTCTTGTTGCAAGATGTCTCCGTGCATTCGTCATTTGTGGCAAGTGGGCAAGTCTATTTCTTTTGTCTGGAAGAGTCTACTTTACCAAATTTCAGGGATGCCACTCTGACTAAGATAAAATACAACACTTCAGAAGTAACTTCGAGAACTGTTACTCACGAAACTCGAGCATTAGGTTAACTACTATGGGTGTTTCAGCACTGCCCCTCTCGCTCTCGCTCTTTCTATCTGTGCACCTCCCCACACACATGGTGATACAAAAAATAGAACTGAAACCTGAGTAGAGATACTTTTTTTTATTATTGATCGGCAGACGGGACAGAGTGACTCAGTGGCCGAGAGTTTCGTGCGTTAGAGATTATCAAAAAAGTCTCAAAGTGTGGAAATTAATCTATATAGACCAGTTAAAATGATAAACCTCTCTCTTTATAAATATATATATTGTGTGGTAAGAAGCTCGCTTCCCGACTACATCGTTCCAGGTTCAGTTCCACTATGAGGAAAGTATCTTCTACTATAGCCTCAGGCCGACCAAAACCTTATAAGTAGAGATGGTAAACGGAAACTGAAAAGAAGCCACTAGTGTTGGTGTGTTTACGTCTCCGTAATAAGCGGTTCGGTAAAAGAGACTGATAGAATCTCTTTTGATGAAACTAGGCTTAAAAAATAAGACCTGGGCTTGATTTGTTAGACTGAAGCACTCCAAGATGGTGCCCATACACAGCCACAGTCGAATGACAGAAACAAGTGAAAGATATATATATATATATATATATATATATATATTCTAAGCGTTACCCACTACTCTTGTCTTCTTGGCCCCAAGGCCGTAGTTTTCTCGTCTGTTCGTCCTTGCCCACCGTCCTAAGTCACACTCTGTGTTGTTTTCCATTATTTCGCTTGCTCTCGGCCCTGAATTTTTGCGGGCGCCACCAATATGAGAAGTCCCCAGTCTTATTAATGGTGCGAAACTAAGTATTACCAATTGGTTGATAACTGATGAAGAATTAGGAACTTCTGTGTTTGTCTCCCGTCCGGTTGTTCTACACTCAATCAGTACACGTTATGGCGTTCCTTTATTTACCACACATTTTTCATTTATATATATAAAAAAAAGAAGAAATGTATATATTTTCAGAAAGTTATGAAACACTCATTTTGTACGTCTGTTGGCAACTGTCTGTCTCTGTGTGTGTTCGTGTGTGTATGTGTGTGTGTCTCTTTTACTCGCTCTCACCCTCTCTCTGCCCCTCTCTTACTCTCTGTGATGTAAAACATGACGAGGTAATTCGACCAATGTACGAACGATCCAGCCAACCAGCCAGCATTTATATCGGCTGCTATTTTTAGAGATGCGTGTGTGTGTGCGTGTGTGTGTGTGTGTGTGGCGTGTGTGTGTGTGTGTGTGTGTGTGTGTGTGCGCGCGCGTGTGTGTGTGTGCGTGTGTGTGTGTGTGCGTGTGTCTGTGGTTCAAGGAAAACCAAAAATGATGGAGATTTTAAATAATTGAAAAAAGAAATGAAATGAAAAGAAGAAAAAGACGAGAGATCACCGCAAAATTTAATCAATTAAAAAAATGATTATTAAATTTAATGTTAAGTAATTAGTAGTTCGGTAATTAAGTTATTAACATTTAATTCAGTACATTTGAAAGTATATTTAAAATACAACCGGCAAATATGAAAGACAAAATCTAAATTGAAATAATTGTCTTTTGATTCTTTAGAGTTTGATAAGGTCTGGTGGTGGTGGTGGTGGTGGTGGCGGCGGTAGGGTGAGGTGGCTGAACCGTTAGGATATTGGACAAAATATCTTGTAGTAGTAAATTTCAAAGTTCTATGATCTGCGTTCAAATCAGGACATGTCAATTTTCACATCGTTTTTTTCAGGATCGATAAAATAAAATACCAGTTTAATACTTCGATTGATTTAATCGATTAACCTTCAAATTCTAACAATAATAATTTTAACTTTTATTTGTCTCTGGCCTTGACTGACGCACCAGATAACCTATAATCAAAATGCTCCAGCTGTGACCAGTGATCAACTCATCTTTCTCTTTCAGGCCATGTGTATCGAGGACAGCGTTGTCCACTGCCCTCATTTAAGGTGATAGACTGCAATTTGAGGAACTCTTAGCTGCTACTACAAGTAGATCAAGCAACCATCTAGTTGTTAGATCGTACACCATGTGCCCATGTGTGTACACACCCTCATAATATATATATAATAATATATATATATATATATATATATATATATTATATACAATTCGTAGGTAAGGCCGGAACAATGCGACATAAATCCAAGGTAAATCACAAGAAAACAGGCATATGAAATTAATGGTGACTTACCCTGCATTCAAAATTTCGGGGGTTATGACCCCCTTTTTAGGAATTAGCGAATGCTGCAGAGGTAAATGTGTGTGAGTATGTCTACTCCCCACAAACTTTGGATTTATGTCGCATTGTTCCGGCGTTACCTACGAATTGTATATAATATATTCCACACAATGCTTCATACTAACTATTCCATTATATATATATATCTGTAAATGTAATATGTGACAATTATTGGGTAGCCATGATAAAACTCCGAATTTCGGATGCCGAGGTGGAAATCCACACCGCCATCTCTTCAGTTATCCGGCCATCGGAAAAATGCTATGGAAAATGACCGTTAAACAAAGGGGAATTACTGTGTGATTGACCGATACGAAGACAAAAGAGCTATTCGAATAATTGTAACATATTACAGTTACAGATAAATTCTCTATTTACATAATTCGAGGTTTCTTCTTTCTTTTGTTGACTTACCGTTTTTATCAATATATATATATATATATATATATATAATATATATATATATATTATATATATATATATATATATATATATATATAATATATATATATACATATATACTATATGAAATAATTTGGGAAAACAATTTTCCAAATCAATCAGGTGCAACCCTTCAGCGTTATATGCATCTACATATCGTACTTTGGGGCCTTATTTATCGTGTGTTTATATATTTATCTATAAATATACAAAGCATTTGATAAAAGTAAATGTTAAGTTTTGGGGGATTTATCGATATGCGGGTTTTCTATTTCAGATAATACAAAAATAACCCAATGAGTATATCTGACAGTAAACTCACGCTATCGGTTTGTACGTCAAGAAATAATACTTAAAGGATATAACCAGAATTACCAGCAGGGTATATAATGTACTTCATTAATTATATCATGCTTTAGTTAATGCTGTATATTTATTAAATATGAAGGAACTACACGTGTTTCAGTATTGGAAAATTACAATATATATACATATACACAACTGTATACTTATATATATACATATATAAATACATATATGCAATCATCAGATTTACAATTATTCCACCACATCTTCAGGTTTTATTACAAAATATCATATATCTAATTTTACATCCCTTTAAAAATAAGCAATAAAGATAAAAGATTACGAATTAAAAATTAAATAAAAATTATACTTTCTAATAGTAAGAATTAAATTTATAAATCATACATTATAAATATGAATTAGTATCTATATATATATATATATATATATATATATATATATATATATATATATATATATATCATCATGTAAAATCAAGTATATATCAAATACAGAATGTGAGATATAAGATTAAACATCAGAATAAATATGTCTGTGTTTAAAAGTAATATATAACCAAGAAAAATTCAAATACATATCTTCCTTTTTTTTTGCTGGTACTAAAATGGTGATTTGAGGAAATATTAAATCTCACATTCTGTATTTGCCATAAATTATATCTTTTATATTTGACATATATGTAGAGAGAGATTGAGAGTGAGAGAGGGGGAAATAAGTGTTGTTGTTAGCCCCAGGTCATCCCTGACCCAGCAGATCTATGATGAAAAGCCCGCCAGCCATGACAATCATACATTGCTTTAAGTGAATTTGCATGTCATTTGAGGGGAAGATGACTGCTTTTTCTAGCTAGTCGAACGGCCGCCAAGATATTCGTTCATCGGATTCTCAAGCGATGGGGAGGATATTTGACTGGAACCGTGGTCTGTTGATTATTTATGACCGACTGTCATAGAATTCGAACTCACAACGGCGATAACATTAAAGAGAAAACGGTATTTTGTTGAAAACTGGACTGCTTCACTTCTAGGTACCGCCACCAGCACCACCACCACCACAACCACCTCCTCCCTCATCTCCTCCACTACCGTCTTTACCAGGAGGAGGGAATCTTACAGTTTGTGGGTGGGACCGATGCTATATGTGGGTGTTGTTATATGGAAGCATATAGGCCAGAGTCTTGTTTAGATGTGTGTGTGTGTGTGTGTAACTCGATCATTGTATGTGGCCGCGTGTAGGAAGAGGAGGTGGAGGAGGAGAAAATCTGAAGGATTGCAAAAGCGTTGTGGTCGAGGAATGACCCAAACCTAATTTTCAACCTTAATTGCCGGGAAAATAATGGAATGTGGTGATGGTGGAGCAAGATTTGGAAATAATGGTATGATGGAGTAGGTCTCGTTCGTCAAGCATGGAGCGACCCTTTTGGAAGGGTTATTTAATAGGGAATCCATAGACATAAATGTGATAGGCCTCGGTGGTGAAAATTTATACAAGAAAAGGGTTTGATCAGATTGCATTTTTTCGGGGCTGAGAAGGAGATCGTCCTGCAAGTAATATGGAACAATTCTTTGTGT
>NC_043007.1:29548666-29556166 GCF_006345805.1 Octopus sinensis
GGAAGGGCGGCGCGCTGGCGGAATCGTTATCACGCCGGGGAAACCTGAATTTAAAGATGTAGGAAAATGAAAGTAAACATCGTAAAGTCCCCGAGGAAATATTTTGATTACGGAAATATGATTATAAATTGATATAGGCTCACTGGGGAGACACTTCTAATATGGGCCCTGCGAGGAAATGCCTTAACTAAGGCCCCTTGAAGAAATACTTTGACTATGGGTTTAATAGAGAAAAGCCTTGATTATGGGGGATGTACTTTGTCGTTGGGGGCACGGACCCAAATATGTAACAGAAATCTTCTTGGTGCATTTCTTCGAAGATAAAATAATAAAATATACGGAAGTAGCTTCTATTGACTGGTGTGTCAGAGGGAAGTAAAGAGGTCAGAGGTCAGAGGTCAGTATAGGATGAATAAGAACTCTAATTCTTGCACAGAAATATTTAAATGACGAAGAAATGAATATTTGACGCATGGGTTTGATAATGAGAAAGCTGACTCTTCCGAACTGCAACACCATCTTAGAAGAAGCGGAACAGATGGCTGTCGAAAGAGATAAACACTGAGGAAATGTAGTGTGGAGGCACGGTTCCGATTTGACTTCCGACGTTTTGAGTTTGAATCTAACACCAAGCTGAGTGTCTTCTTTATTGACTTTTACGGGATCTGAACGTTATCCAGGTGCTGTACGTACCTCCCAGTGCTTTTGCCTACCCCTACATGTAGTGTTTGGTTAGGGTTCATGTTATCTCACGTTGTTCGTGGGAAGAGAATGTGTATTTGGTTGGGTTTCCTCGAGGTCTGTTGTTGTAGAATTAAGTTTCGAAGTACTGAGGATAGGATTGCAGTATTTGTGTCGGTAATATGTATGGCGAGCAGAAAGTTGTATGTTTTATTGTGAAGGAAGGTCATGGATGGATAGGTTGAAGACATTGATGAAGCACGCCGTGTGAAATGCTTAGCGGATTTCGTCCACCTTGACGTTCTGATTTCAAATTCCGCCGAAGTCTACTTAGCCTTTCACCCACACGGGGTCGATAAATTAAGTATCACTTGCGTACTAGGGTCGATCTAATCGACTGACCCCCTCCTCACAAATTTCAGGCCTCCTGCCTATAATAGAAAGGATTATTATTATTATTATTATTATTATTACTAAAGTAGTGAGGTGGCAGAATCGTTAGCATGCCAGGCAAATGCTTGGCGGTATTCCATCCGTCCTTACGTTCTAGTTTCAAAATCCTTTCGGAGTCGATTTTCATCCTTCGGGGTCGATGAAAAAAGTACCAGTCAAGCATTGGGGTCGTTCTAATCGACTGATCCCCACCCCGCAAAATTTCCGGCCCTGTACCTATAGTGGAAAAGATTATTGTTGTTGTTGAATAAAATGGTGAGAGTGGCTGGAACCAGTCTGTTCCTGTGTCTGTAGGTGGGAGGCCACTTTCCCTGGGTGCTTCGGAGGATCTTAGATCTGTGGCATATCCTGACTGTCTCTTGATGGTGGTCGTCCTTTACCAAGAAGACCCTACCATCCACTAGATATACCCTATGCGTACTTTATAATCTAATCCCTCTTTCGTTTCTTTCTCCTCATCTCATTTTTTGTAAACCACCCATATTATGCCGACCATGGTTTTGTAATATTCCTTTCATATGACATACTACTACTACTACTACTACTACTACTACTACTACTACTACTACTACTACTACTTGTATTTTTGCTTTGTTTATTATTTAGATGGTTGATTGGTTGAATGGTTAGATACCTTGTGGTATTTCTTGTAGCACTTTATGTCCTGGTTTCAAACTCTGTCACAGCTAATTCTCCATTTCACCCCCCACCCCCGGAATCGATAAAATATTGTAATAATCAAGTATCGGTGCCGTTAGTATCAACTGACCCCATCCCCTCAAAATTGCTGGTTTTCTACCGAAACTAGAAACAAATATTATTATCAATTCTCGTAAAGACGTGTTTTTTTTTTCTTCTCCCTCTGTGATACGACTTTATTTTGAGTTTTACCAAACAAAAAATCTTGCTTTGGAATTTCTGCCAATAAAAAGTTTGCTTACATGAAGATGTCTGACTTCGATACACGGTGAAAGAGAAAACCAGACTTCGGCAGATTTTCTATTATTTACTTTCGCATTTTGACGACACTTCGCGATAAATTGTCTCACAGATTTGCTTATTCTACGAAATGAAATCTGATAATAGCACAAAGACACACACACGCACACACACACACACACACACACACACACACACACACACACACACACGCACGCACGCACACACACACACACACACACACACACACACACACACACACATACACACACTCAATAAAAAACAGCAACAAAACAAACTGTACCAAAGAACGTATGCTTGCAATAAAAAAGAGGAAATAAGGAACATTTTAATGAAGAATTACTAATTGAAAAAGGATTTCAAAGGGTTTAACAAATGATTTTGATGGCCGTAATAACTGCAACGATATTGGCGCATAAACAATGTTAGGCAATGAATATAGTAGTAGTAGTAGTAGTAGTTGTAGTAGTAGTAGTAGTGGTGGTAGTAATGAAGATAGTTTTGTTTCTGTCGTGACACGGAAATTTTAGGTTTTATTTAGTCCCCCCCACCAAAAAAAAAAAAAATGGAATTGGGAGAATTTCGTAAAACAGTTTGGCGTCGCTGTTGGATTTAATTGAAAACAAGACAAAGCGAAAAATATATTGTTTATATTTCAAAAACAAAATGGAAATTTCTAATTCCAGTTCAAAGTGCAATTAAAAGAAGCACTGCCTGAAATGACAGTAGGTGCTGCAGTGATGTCTATTTTATTTTTGCCAAGTTCTTGGTAGATTTTGGGGGTTGGAGTTGAACTGTTTGTTTTGTTCAAAGAAACGTTGGCGTTTCTAATACCGGCGGGTCCTTTGTGCTTTGGCAAGGATATCTTGCCTTAGCTTTTCTTTTACCTCAGGTAAATCTGTTTCTGAAATGTTGTATTTACACAGAATTTTTGTTTTCTTCTTGTTGCTTAGTAGTGTTGATTGTCTACTAATTTCGTTAAGAATTGACAGATCTCTTCTCTTTTTTATTTATCCACAGAGTTTGTTTGGGTGGTGTTACTCCTGTTTGGATGGGTTTGAGGGAGTATCCAGCTTCTTTTCTGGCTGCAGTGGCTGCTGCATATATTATGTCATTTAGCTCAGTGATATTGCCATTTGTTTCTGTGGCTACCAGTTACGGCCAGGTTTATGCTATTTATCATTGATGTTGTTTTATTGTCTATTTTGATTTATTATTATTATTATTATTATTATTATTATTATTATTATTATTATTATTATTATTATTATTATTATTGAGTGAGAGAGCAGTTCATGCCATCAAAGTGACACTGGGGTAAAATATACGAAGCCCAATATACCCATCATGACTACCCGTCTGATAAAGTACACCACGCACATGCATCACAACCATATGTGCGCGACATGGTGATCTCATATCAAGATAAACAGCACATGACCTTGCAGGTGGGGCCCAGTTAGAATTTTCTTCAGGTTGAGTAGCCATCCCGCTCAAACGGTCCCTGAATAAGGGTTGCTTAAGGATGTTGAAAGAACCACCCATGTTTCCAGAGGTGAACTATTCAAACCCCAAAGAATCCCTCTCAACACATGGCTATGATGCTCCCCCACTACTGCTCGTGATCAGAGATGCACATATCGTCAGCCACTAAGGGACATGCTCAACTGGTTAAGGTCAAACAACTGACAAGCAAATCTGTGGTATTGAGCAGAATATTTGCTGTAGCCCATCTTTTATACCAAGACAAAACAATGTACATGATAACACTTCCAGTCAGTTAAGATCAGAAGCCATGAGAGCCACTGCCTGGTACTGCATCAGGGCATTTATTATTATTATTATTATTATTATTATTACTATTATTATTATTATTATCATTATTATCATTATTATTATTATTATTATTATTATTATATGAAAGCTCCCGGCTTATTTTGCTGGATATGATGGAAAGTGTTAGCTGTCCACAGCCAGCAGACTAAGGGGACACTTGTTTACTGGTCATGCTTCAAGAGCCCTGCGAAGAATTCTTGCAGTTCCCAGCAATGCTGATTTTTGTAGGTGTTCTACCTTCACACTTGCATCAATCTTTTTGAGCCATGTTGGTAGTTGAGTGCTGAGACTTCCAAGAGCACCAATTACTATTGCCATCACGCCCACTCTCTTCATTGACCACGACTTGCGTATTTCCCACTTCAAATCGTACTGGTTGTTCAATTACGTCCATTCTCTTCATAACCCACAACCTGTGTTTTCCCACTTCAAATTATTATTATTATTGTTTTTATTATTAATAGTATTGTTGTGGTTGCTGTTGTTGTTGTTGTTGTTGTTGTTGTTGTTATTATTATTATTATTACTATTATTTAGTATTCTTATATTTATTGCTTGCTTTTCTCTGCATTGCTGATCCCAACTCTGCGTACCACTACATACATCCATAATTCTCTTTTAGTGAAGATATTCTTCTTCTACTCAAACAACTCCCCAGAAAATGCATTTTTTTCTCTTCATTCCTCATCTTCAGCATATTCCTAAGTCCTGCCGTTTACGTTACGGATTTGCCCATTTTTTGTCTTTCATTCCGAAGGCATCTATTATTAGAGAGATTATTTCGGGTTTCATTCTCACATTCGGAGGATTATTTTTGGATAATTTCTCCATTTATTTGAGGATTACATTATTATCTATTGGCGTTGAAAATTGGATTAGAAGGTAAATTTTCTTTTTCTGGTTGTTCCTGATTTCTCATTTCGTCAGTTGATCATGATTTGGAGTGGCGGATCCTGGACTACGCCCACCATCATTCTCTAAAAAAGCATTCTTGGTGTATGTCTATTCCATTTTGTCTCCGGCTGTTATTTCATGGAGCTGACCCAACTCGCAGCCAGGGACACGGTTCTGTCTTCCTCCTCAGATTCTCATGTTACGTTATTTAGCTTCATTACAAACCATTTGATGTGTATCTATATCTTTTATCTTTTCCCTTCTTTCAGTCATTAGAATGCAGCCATGCTGGGGCGCCACCTTGAGGAATTTTCAGTCGAATGAATCTACCCCATTACTTATTATTTATTAAGCATGATGCTTATTCTATCGTTTTCTTTTTGCCGAACCGCTAAGTTACGGGCACGTAATCACACCAACACCGACTGTCAAGCGGTGGCTGGAAACACACACACGCGCGCGCGCGCATCTCTCTCTCTATATATATGTAAGTCAGGCTTCTTTCAGTTTCTGTCTACCAAATCTAATCACAAGGCTTTGGTAGGCTCAAGGTGCTACTCAGCGGGACTGAACCATGAATCATATGGTTGGGAAGCAACCTTCTTACCACACAGCCACGCCTGCATGTATATATATAACATATATATTTAATATATATATATCACATATTACACATACACACACACACACACGTCAATTTATATATACATATATATATATGAATAAATAAATTGATAGTTTGCTTGTGTGTGTGTGTGTATGTGTGTGTGTATGTGTGTGTATGTGTGTATGTGTGTGTATGTGTGTATGTGTGTGTGTGTGTCTTTCAGTGTGCAACAGAAAACGCCTTTGGAAAACGTGGGTTTTTCTTAGTGGAACCACTTCAATAAATATCAACCTGTCACTGTCTTTGTCTTCTTTTCACTCACTGTTCAGAATCGTCGGGAAACACGGCCTTCTGGCATTTCTTTCGAGTCTTTGTGTTCTGTGTTCAATTGCCGACGATGTCAGCTTTGTATTTCATTTTTTTGGGGTCGATAAAATAAATCTGTGGTGAAATACTGAGCTCTGGACCTTTGCCAGAATTTCCGAGGCGCGAGGCTTCACGCCTGTTTTTCCTTTCAGGTTAATCTCTCTCCGATCTCTTCTTCTATCAAGGGATAATAATTTGCTGAGGGTTTGGCCTAAGATGAATCTATCTCTTTTCAGCCCTTTTGTCTATAACAAAACTTCTTTTGCTAAAATAATCAGAGAGCTTAAGACTTCTTGCCCTTCTCGGCCAAAGGAGTGAAGCGCGATGATCACGGCGATAGATACAGCTGATAGCTGGATCCGTCCTTCACGAATAAGAACAGGATGTATTATGTGCAGAACGGCTTCGTCGCTCTACACCCATCTTGGACGGGTCTGTCTGGCGATACTTTCGTATCTGTAGAACCGGCAACGCTCTCCAATCTGATTCGGTTGCACTGCTAGGCAAGCGAATTATAGAAATTACCCACGGGTCAAGACTTGAAATTCCTCTACAACGGACCAGGCAGTTGATTGTCGTGGACGCTTAGAGCTACCCAGAGAACGACGTCGCTTTTACCCGCCACTAATCCTTTACGGAAGGTCAAAGTGAAAACTTCCACTTACTGTATTGCTTGATGGGTAGAAGGCTTTGAGCGTTTGGTAACATTCCAGATGCCAATCGTGCTGCTTAGGTCTTTGCTTGACCCACGACTGCAGCTTTGTCTGAGACGACATGAAGTAAAACGCGTCTCTCAAACGGCGACCACACTTGTTGTTGGTGTGATGAAATTGTTTTTTTGTAATGTTTGTTTGTTGATGTGTATGGTTCACTGATTCTTTGTTGTGTTTCTGGCACTGTAGTTTGTGGTGCTTATTGGTTGGTGTTGCTTTTGCTGGTTCCGGTGTAGATTGGGGTGGTTGCATTTTTAACGTTGGTCGTGTTTTCGGTGGTGGTGGTCGTGGTGGTGGTTTTATTGATATTGTCATTGTCGATGGTGTTCGTGTATCGTTGTTTCAATGCATCTTTCGCCTTCCTTCCAGCCTCCCAGCTTCTTCCCTTCGTATCATCGTTTCTCTTCTTCCTTTTCTTTTTATTGCACACATTTTATCACTGAGAGTCTCTTCTCTGTCTTGGATTCTGTTGCTTCAACTGCTGCTGCTGCTGCTGCTGTTGCTTCTGTTGCTGAAGGTACTGTTGCTTTCGGGGCTGCTGGTTTTATTGCGGAAGCTGGAGTTCAAATCTCACCAAGGTAAAACTCTGCCTTTCACCCTTTCGGGTTTCACAAAGCAAGTTAAGCGCTGAGACCTACACAGTCGAGGGTCCACCTACCATAATTTTCTGCCTAAAGCTCAAATGAGAAATTACTATTATAAAAAAAAGAAGACTTATCTTCAACATTCTAAAGAGGAGGGAAATTCTCTTGATTTTCTTTTTTGTCTCTCTTAACACTACATCACTTCCTGTCTACGTTGTTACATTTCTGTTAACATTACAGTACTTCCTGTCAAGATGGCTACTGTGATGAGTGAGAGAGATCTTTCTCTCACAACCTAGAAGACAACCTCTTCTGACTGTGGAGGTGAAGAAGTTCCAATGAACTGAAATTTGTAGACAACTGTTCAGATAATGGCAATCATTCTGAGAGTAACATTAAGAGCAAT
>NC_043007.1:29561166-29571166 GCF_006345805.1 Octopus sinensis
TAAATTACAGTGAAATTACAGTTGCCAATAATTACTCATTGCAGCCAGCTACCATTGTTGTTAAATGACTGACACACTTTGGAAATATGATAGCACTGGATCAAATTCATCGATTTTGTTAAATTAATTAAATTTCAGCGTTGAAGTGGTTAGTAAATATGGCATCTAAAACTGTTGTTAAATGCTATCAGACTTTTCGAAAACCGATATGACTGGATCCAGTAAATAAATAAATAAATAAATAAATAGAGGAAAATAGAGAGAGGGAGAGAGAGAAAGAGAGAGAGAGACGCGGGTGAGAGGGGAGAGAGAGATGAGAGAAGAGGGAGAGTCGCTCCACCTCTTGTAGTGCCCTGCTTTTAACATTCCCTTCAAGTAGTTCCCAAATCCACTCAAGAAAGGTTTTATTCACAGTTGAGTTTCACATATGTCAACGATGGTCGTGCAAGCAATTAGTAAACACAATCTCCCGATACGATGTTCAAAATCGAAAAGCAGCAAGTTAAGTTATTACTCAACAATAATCGATTAATCGATATGGATAATATAAAAAAAGATAAACTGGAGTGAATCAATTTTGGGCGACCCTCTTCTCAGTGTGATGGTCGACGTCAAAGTAAAGAATCGGATAATCTTTTATAGAGACTTTCATCTCGGGGATTATTAGTCTCAATTTACAAAACCCCATGAGCAGTAACAAGGGTACTACTGGAAGAACATTATCAGTTAGGGACACACTCTATAAGCAAGTGCTTCCATGCTGCGAACCTGTCCTAAATGCGTGTAATACGATGAAATCTTTCTGCTCGTTCAGTGTCTGAGAGTTGATAATATGTGGAGCTCGATCGAGTGGATGTTTTGGCATCTTGGGTGGAGCGAGATGTTGCAATGATTGTTCTTCATTGTTCATCAGCCATAAAACAGGAACACAGCGTGTTCCTGTTTTACGGATGTGACCAAAGCACTTGTATAATGATTAAGTGTGAAAGGGTCGGGTTTAGGACTCCCTTTTTCTGTCCAGATTCACATCAACTTCAAGTTTTGCAGTGAAAGGTGGATGTGGGAAAGCAGAGCATGTCCTTGTGCAGTTTTTGTGGGAAACAGGGTGCAAGTGGTGAAGTTAGGATATAAAACCGGGTCATTTATTCAATGAGAGAGAGAGAGAGAGAGAGAGAAACTTCCCGTACCATCACACTCCATATGCATCGCTTCGCTGCCGTTTGAAAAAGCCTTTCTTGGTTTTCTCTTAGTTTTCACGCTTCATTACATTTACAGCATTCGGTCGTTTATTTGTATCTTCACCCCCCCTTTATTTATGTAATCTTTTTTATATAAGAAGGTATCCTATGTGGGTAGAAGTACTCTGTAACCAGCAAAGAAATGATTATTATTATCATCATTATCAACAGCGACAAATAGAACTCAAGATATATATATATATATATATATATATGTGTGTGTGTGTGTGTGTGTGTGTATATATATATATATTATATATATATATATATATATATATATTTATTATATAGAAGGAGCTTCTACAGGACTAGAACTGTTTCATTCTGAAGATTTCTCTTGAATGAAACAGTTCTAGTCCTGTAGAAGCTCCTTCTATATAATAAATTAATTTTACTCTGCTATGTATTGAGTACCTTATTTACTGTGGTTAACCCCGAATCAACCCGGACCTACATATATATATATATATATATATATGTATATATATATATATAAAAGCCACAAGCTAGCCAAATGAAATGTCATAAAAAAGTAAATAAATTCTGAGCAATGAAGATGAATATCTGTTCGTTGGACGGCTTTGGTGTTTCTGTTTCGGCGCAATTGGCGTTACAGATTAATTGTGTTAGGAAGTAGATTGTATTTTGCAAAGGACGCCATTTCAAAGATGCACGGTTAGTGTTGCCAGCGGCCACAACAGGACAGGTTATTAAGTGAGTAAATAGAATGTAACTGGGTAGCGAGCTTGAAGCGAGAAAAGAGGACAGTTGTAAAGAGAAAGACGAATGGCTTCGAAACGGAAATACCACGTTTATGATTATGGAAATTCTATTTATTCCAACATGGCCCAATAGATCTTGAAATTGTCGCCGAAGGAAGTTTAAAATATGATTTTACACACTGTTTCAGCTGCGTTGAGGCATAATTGGAAGTTTATGTATATCCTAATTAAAATTGGGGATTGTGAAGCGACAGAAAAGGAGAATGTGGTAAGAGAAAAGGGAAACGATGCGAAAGAATGTTTGGAGGGATTTGGTGGAAGGATCGGATTGTTTCTGAATTGGCAGTTTTGACCATACTCACACACACATACACACACACACGCTCACACACACACACACACACACACGCGCACACACACACGCACACACACACACACACGCAAACACACACACACTACACTTAACTCCATTATAATAAAGGTATGGGCACCGGCAGGGTTATATGTTTATAGTTAAGACGTTTGCCATGCAACCACCTGCATCCGGGTTCAATCCGTATCTGCGTCAATGAAAGCTAATGTTTTTACGGGTTGAACAATGCTTTACGAGTAATCGGGAGAAAGGAAATACTTAGTTTGTCTTCTTAATAAGCACAATTAGACTATGCAAACATTCGGTGCGTGTGTGTGTGTGTATAATATATTATATATATATATATTATGTGTTATATATATATATATATATATATATATATATATATATATATATATATTATATATATATATATATTATATATATATATATATATATATTATATATATATATATTATATATATATATACATACATACATACATACATACATACATACATACATACATACTACATATATACAGTTGCGGCCAAAATGTTCAGAACGGCATTGTTTTCGTCAGAAAAGTAGATATAATTTTTTATCAAAGTTGTTTTATATTCTATAATTTTCACAGACAATAAATACAATATTATTTGTTATTGTCTGAGATTTTGGTGTAATTTGAGAGGATAATACAAAAGTCATGGATGATTTAGTGATTTACTGCAAAACCCATGGCGGCCAAAATGATCAGAACGGTTGCTTTTACTCCGTGTTTTAGTAAATTGAACCGGCGAACTCTAATGTTTTGAATTTGTTTACTTGACGGTTCGTTTACTAAACATTAGTAAGAACATCTGCAGTGTACTTTGTTTATATAATGCCACTTACTCCGTTACCAATTCGTCAGCAGATTATTAAGCTTCGAAAGAAGGATAATTTAAGTATTGGGTCTATTGTTAACATGTCAAAAAGTGTTGTTCATGGTATTCTTAAGGTGTACGATGATTATGGTTCGTGTGAAGCAAGAAAGTCTACAGGTAGGCCAAGAAAAACGACCAAGAGAGAAGATCGTGCTATGGTAAAGTTGGTTAAAAAGGACAGATTTAAAACTGCTGCTGCTGCTGTTTCTCGGGAAATGAGCATTGTACTGAAGAAAACTTTATCTCGAAAAACTGTGTCTCGTCGTTTAGTTGAACATGACCTACAAGCAAGAGCACCTGCAGTGAAGCCACTGATCAGCTCCAAGAATAAAAAGTGTCGTCTTACCTTTACAACCGAACATGTGTTGTGGTCTCAAGAAAAATGGCAAACGGTGCATTTCAGTGATGAATCTAAGTTTATGCTATTTGGCTCAGATGGGAAAAGGTACGTCCATCGAAAAGTAGGTGAAAAATTGTCGACTAAATGCCTTAAGACTAGTGTTAAATTCGGTGGAGGAAGTGTCATGGTTTGGGGGATGATATCTGGAGATGGTGTGGGCCCTTTTGTGTGATTACATGGAAATGTAAATGCAGGAGTTTATAAACAACTTGTAAAAGATCCTGTCTTGCCTGTGCTGAGAAATTCAACTATGCGACCACCCATATTCATGCAGAACAATGCCCCATGTCACAAGGCTAAGGTGGTCATGAACTTCCTCAAGGCTGAAAAGGTTATTGTTATGGATTGGCCTACTCAAAGCCCAGATCTCAATCCTATTGAAAATGTGTGGAATATTCTAGGAGAATGTTTGAAAGCCAGAAATCCTAAAACAACTGAGCAATTATGGAATGCCCTTCAGGAAGAATAGAATAAGATCACCCAGCAAGAAATTGAAAATTTAATTTCCTCATGCAGTCAAAGATGTCAGAGTGTGATTGAAGCTAAAGGGCTTCACACTAAATATTAAATAATTCCAGTATTCTCTGTCATTTTTGATTATTTTGTTATTTTTTCAACCGTTCTGATCATTTTGGCCGGTATGGGTTTTGCAGTAAATCACTAAATCATCCATAACTTTTGTATTATCCTCTCAAATTACACCAGAATCTCAGACAATAACAAATAATATCGTATTTATTGTTTGTGAAAATTATAGAATATAAAACAACTTTGATAAAAAATTGTACCTACTTTTCTGACGAAAACAATGCCGTTCTGAACATTTTGGCCGCAACTGTATATATATATATATATATATAAAATACAAAATGGGAGAAGAACGCAAGACATCCAAATAGACGATACAAAAAACAGGGACGGGTCATTGGAAGCCTTTCAGCTTCAGTCAAGTATCGCTCCCGTATGGTGGTGCCGTCTCTATAATGTATCAGGTATTTTTCACTTCGCGAGGATTTGTCTCACGCTAGAACCAAATAAATTTCGAGAAAGCCATGGATCATTTTTATCAGCTGACAAATGAATAATTGTGTTTATAAAATTAATTTTTGAAAACCCGATTCAGTATCCCCAGCATATATTTTAGGCTCATCGTTGTTGTTGGTTTCTACCCCAGCGTTGCATATTATCCACTTCACCAGTTATCATATTATCATACAGTTATCACGAAACCCGGAGTTGAGCAATTTGTGTCGGCCAACAGTTTGCCTCTCTTTTCATCCGGCTTTGCAACGTTAGAAGCCTCGATGTGACAACCAAAATTCTTACTAAGATGAATTACTAACCTTAAAGCAGTTCCTATTCAATATCTTACTATGTCCCAGCGGGAAATGGTAATCTTATTAGATTAAGGAGATTCCTGGCTACATTAGTTCTTACTGTTACATTAAACAGTCGGTTGCTCCATGAAACATTCCTCTTCTCATTCCTCTTCTTACGTTGTGTTCTTTCAGCGTGTTTCGCACATTTAATCTTATCCGAGAGGGTACTATTTCTTGGCGTTTTATCATAACATCCAGCTGTCCCCAGAAAAGGATCTTCGTCGGAAGGGGATACCCGTTTACCAACGTTGTCAAATAAATTCCATGGGGTGGCTGATCTGATTAAAACCACGAGTTAATCTCATTCAGTTTGTGGTTTCGTCTGAATCTGCTATCCTCCAGTCTGGGGGCAGCGCGCAGGAAATTAACAGCGACATCACATTCAGAGCAGCAGCAACAACAACAACAACATGTCTTTCATGTTATTAAAATAACGTCAATGATCCAAAGAACGATAGCCACAACAGCAACAACCGTTGTTTCACTAAGAACTACAAATAGAAGAAGAATATGAAAAGCCAAAAGCATCAACATTAAAGACGACAGCATTTATAAAAAACGAAAAAAACAGAAGACTATTTTAAGCTAATAAATGTCATTATATTTGATATAAAGTAGATAGCACACACACACACACCACACACACACACACACACACACACACACGCCCCTCCCCCACTACATAAATGATGATTAGCATTTTAAATACATAAAAACATTACAAACATTTACAGAATACAGGACTCAATACAGGCGCAGATTCTTATATTTACGCTTTGATAACAGTGACATCGAAGTTTCGCCTTTAATATACATATGTACATGCGCGCGTGCGCACGCGCACACATACGCACGCGCACACATACGCACGCGCACACATACGCACACGTGTATTTATTCATATATATATATATATATACATACATGCATATATATATATATATTGTGTGCGTATATGTGTGTGAGTAACTATAACTTTAGCCTAGCTAAAAAGTCACATTCGATCACAGCACCAATAACAATGGCCATACTCGATAACGAGGGGACAGCCATAATATATATATATATATATATAATTTTAAATTAATAATAGAAGGGTAAAATTTATTAATTAAATTAATTAATTCAATCATCAATTAATTTGCAATTATACCAAGGAGATCGGTACGTTAAAATAACCTTTATAGGTAAAACTATCCACATAATTATAATTAGGGTTCAGCTAATTGCTTCACCACATACCGAAATTAGAAAAAGGAGTTAAAAATTCCTTTCCTGCTACTATAACAATCTCCATGACGGTAAACATACTTTTTTGCCTTCGTAAAAAAGTATGTTTACCGTCATGGAGATTCTTATAGAAGCAGGAAAGGAATTTTTAACTCCTTTTTCCAATTTCGGTATGTGGTGAAGCAGTTAGCTGGGTGAACCCTAATTGTAATTATATAAATGTCATGAATCTTTTATCCATATGTAAAACTACAAGTGCTGATACACTGAACTGGTTATCAGGCCTTCTCAACACCAAGTTTAAGGGAAATCCCGCCTAATCATATTAATGGGAAAATATTTATTAATGAGAAAACAAAGAAACAATTTACTACTCCCATATAATTTTCTATTTTTGTTCGCCACAGTGCTGGACAGGTCTGAACAATTTAAAAACATCTTAATTTATTCAACTTGGCAATTTGCTTGTTCCTCCCCACCGTTCAGTCGTCGATATTATTCAAATTATACTGACGATGCAAATTAGACAGAAACCTGTTGTCACTCGCTGAAAACAAAGATCAGACTCTCCGTTCTCGAAACACGTAAAATAAGACTTAATTCCTGCAAATTATTTCCTCTTTCCTTCCAGAATTATCTGCATTCAGTCTCCAAGTCAGAGATATTTCAAGCAGTTAATAACTGATGGTGTGCGGTATACGGTGCATCCCTCTTTTACCGAATAATACATACATACTTGTATGTCTGTATATATATATATATATAAAGTTAATCCAAACATGAAAACACAACAACGCGAGGATGTGGAACAAATATAGTATTATTGGACGCTCAGGAAGGAAGGGAAGAAGGAGGGTTTAACGAATCGAGCGGAGCTCTTCTTCGGAAACATATGAGAAGGAAAGATCCCGAGAAGGGAAGACAGAGCAAAAAAAAAAAATGCCAACGGTACACACGCAGTCACACACACACACACACACACACACACACACACACACACACATATATATATTAACATAAATTGATATGCAAACGAAAATTATCTGATGACTAATATTATTCTTTTGGCAGAGTCAATTACAACCGACAAATTCGAACTCTTTACTTCTATTACTGAAAACTTATTAACGAAGTATAACATCACTTTCAGCTTTTAGAGAAAGACTCAGACAAACGTCTATTAACAATCTCCAGATATAAGAAGACCGTAAGCAAATCCATGCGAAGCGCGTCACTTCTGGCTGTAAAACAGATTTCTTGTAAGAAGCGTTACAGTCGGGTAATATTAGAATTAATTACGTGTTGGAAATGAAATTATGGAAAGGAAGCATAGCATTCTCTCTTTTAATAAAATAAAAAAAAAATTTGTTAAACACCGCCTTTCTCATCTTTTGGATGGCATACTACCATTATCTGTACACCTTCACAGTCGCTGGACATATATACGCACACATACATGCATAAATGCACACGGAGTTAGATAGACTGACATTTAAATAGATAGATAGACGGAGAGATAGATAGATAGATAGATAGATAGATAGATAGATAGATAGATAGATAGATAGATAGATAGACGGAGAGATAGATAGATAGATAGATAGATAAAGAGAGCTGGATTGCTATAAAAATAGCTAGAAGCCTAGCTACATAGATAATAAAACGATAGCTAGACAAATGGATAGAAAGGTAGGCAGATAAGTATGGGGTGAGACAATTATAATCTGACAAAAAGAGTGAAAGAAGGAGAGAAAGAGAGAAAGAGAGAGAGAGAGGGGGGGTGGAGAGAAATTTCTGTATTGATAATTTAATAATGAACGTTAAGAACGAATGTTGAGGTGAACTTGACAAGTTCGTATGTAATTTCCAGTGAAGCACAAGCTGACTGTGATTGTTGCTGTTGTTGTTGTTGTTATGGCGGCTGCTGTTGTTATGGTTGCAGATATTGTTGAGGCTGTTGTTTTAGCTATTGTTGTTGTATAATTATTCTTGTTATTGTAAACGTTGTTTACTAGCATCCATATATAATGCAAAACCGCTGACTATATCAGTGAAGACCGCTTCAGTTTAGTGAAGATGTGATGTGGTGATGGTCGCGGTTGGGTGGGTTTTACGTTCTTCTCTCTGGCTTACCAATGCTTGTATTGTAATCATCGGTATGTGCCTATTTGTCTACTAGTCAGTCTGTAGGTAGGCCTCTCTCTCTCTCTCTCTCTCTCTCTTCTCCCCCAACACACACAGGTGAAGAAAAGAAAAATCTGTATTCGATATATTCATTTGGAATTGGAAGTATTTAATAACTAATTCTGGTCTCCGTTACTTAAAGTATCGTGTGCAAACGAGGCGCTCATATCCTAACATTCTCTTCACCGGCGTCGCGGCAAGAATTTAAACGTAATTTTAAAGTGTGTTCTAAAGCCAGGATATTTGAGCCTCTATTTTCCAGTTCATACCAAGGGAACACTTTGGTTAAGCAGCGACATCAGTTACTTCTGTTGTATGAGCAGACAGAATATATTGGAACGGATATTTTGACATACCACGTGGTGAGGCGACTTATAGTCGAGTTAAATAGTGGGTCCCGGTGATTATAAGCGGAAGGGGAAATATCACAATGGTTTAATATATCTTCCCGTTGGGCGTGTCCAGCTATGGGCTAGTGTGGTAACGACACGTCTTTCTGCGCTCGAGATACTAAGTAATCAAGATCTGAGTCAACCTGGTATGATATATATATATATATATATACCAATTAAGGACTGCACACGAAAAGTGGACAGTCAACATGCTAGATATAGACGTCAAATCGCCATTCTCCACAAAAAGTTTATGTTCTCAGATCAAACTCAACAAAACCAAAGTAATAAACAAGTGAAAAATATACGAAATAAATATTTACCCATGTACTAAATTTAGTTTCAGCTGTTATTTTCCGCAAGGAAAACTGCAGCCATCATCAGCATGGTCCCATATAAAATGTAATTTGCTGGACTAAATGCCAACACGACACCAAAATATCGCGTGCATGGAGTCCGGCCTATTACATTTGAAATATATATTTCAAATGCCTTTACTTTTGGCGCGATGAGACCCGAGAAAACTAGCCTGCAGCTAATAGTTAGCAGCAGTTAATTTATCGGTTAGAGAACAAATATTTATAAAATATTTAGTCCAGCAAATTACATTTTATATGGGACCACGCTGATGATGCTGCACTTTTCCTTGCCGAAAATAACAGCCGAAACTAAATTTAGTACATGGGTAAATATTTATTTCGTATATTTTTCACTTGTTTATTACTTTGGTTTTTTGAGTTTGATCTGAGAACATAAACTTTTTGTGGAGAATGGCGATTTGACGTCTATATCTAGCATGTTGACTGTCCACTTTTCGTGTGCAGTCCTTAATTGGTATATATAAATATTTTAATCTTCGGATTCTATCTTTAATATGCTAGACCACTGGTTTTAATTGATAAATATCAATTTTTTTTTACCCTAAATTTAATTTTATATATATATATATATATAATATATATATATATTATATATATATATATATTATATATATATAATTAAATCTTCCATGTGGAAACGTGTACCTCCTGGCGACAATGTAACCGTTAATCTAATCAAGATATCCTTTACCTGAAGAGTAACCTGCGGTATACACCTGGCTTGGATGTTTACCAATTCCGTGATTCCGCTCGCTATGAGATATATATGTAGCCCGGATCTTATCTACGACATTCCT
>NC_043007.1:29578666-29618666 GCF_006345805.1 Octopus sinensis
AGCATCCTGTTTTGTTAATCATCCTTTGAAATTTAAGAGGGTCTGGCAGATTTTGTTCACCTTTCCTTTCATTTATACAGTCCATTTACAGAGTCTATTATCTTTCCAACAGCTTAAGTTCTGCCATACTTTAATCCAGACAGGTTATATGTATGTCTTCTATTTTTTGATTATTATAAATCTTCCACTAAGAAGGGAACCGGTTTCCAATAAAGATACAAGGTTCCATCTTTGGGATGTAGCTAACACAGACAAATTCACATTTGGAACTTGAGAAAAGTCTTGCATATTTTTACCGTTCCACTCACAGATTGCACTTGTAATGCATGAATCTGCCGGTCAATTTCTCTTTCTGAAAATCCCAGTTTATCCAGATTCTCTTTTAAGCATTTACTAATAAAACATAGCGTTCCAATTATTGTTGGTGTGAACAGGAATGTATGTAAGTATGCATGTGTGTGCATGCGTGTGTATGTGTGTGTGTGTGTGTGTGTGAGAGAGAGCATGTATGCATGTTTCATCTCTTAACTTTTACCTGCGAGAATGGTTTTTGCTATTATTGATTTTATTGTTTTGACAATGTAATGGTCAACGGTTCAAAGCTTGGTCCAGTACTTCAGTAATTGCGTGTGTCAACGTTTTCGTGATAGAAAAAGTTTAGGGCTTCGCAAAAGAATATGAGTTGGCTGTGTATTTAAGCTTGTCGGTTGCTTTTCTTCTTATTTAGTGCATTTCCTGTTTTTATTTGGAAGGTGGGGGTTGTCAGTCAGGCCTGTCACGATGCTGTTACCATGGAAATTTGTTTATTTTGTGCTTTGACCATCAAAAGAACGATTTGGGCAGGTGGAGAGGTTGTTAGTCTGCATGTTTCCCTCTAGGGGTTCATTGTCCTATAAACAACGTGATTAATATTCTTTTACTTGTCATGCCTTTAGTCGAACAAATCGATCCCAGGACTTATTCTTTGTAAGCCTAGTACTTATTCGATCAGTCTCTTTTGCCGAACCGCTAGATTATGGAGACGTAAGCACACCAACATCGGTTGTCAAATGATGGTGGGGACAAACAGATGCACAAATATACACACTCACTCACACACACACACACACACACACACACACACACACACACACACACACACACAGAGTTGAAATTTATAGAAAAACGAAAGACGAAGACAGGTGTATGAACAACAAGCAGGTGTATTAGTTTGACGCTCGGGAAAATGAAAAAGTATTTTATGTTTCGAGACTACGCTCTACAACAGAAAAGAATAAGAAAATAAACAGAGAGAGAATGAAAGAAACCCGTAGATTTAGCGGTCAAGCATATATATATATATATATATATATATATATATATATATATATATATATATATATATATATATATATAATATATATATACGTTTAAATATTTGTTGTGCAACATTTTTTATGTGAAGTCGTGTGTTGAAACAGATATTGTTATATTTCGGAATGGTCATATTGCCAGTTTAGCCAATAAAAACACACGCACTATATATTTGGTGTTATTTTGCTTCAGTGATATTTATTTTTTACATTAATCTAATCTTATTTCGGCCAAAGTTCTTTCGTCACACTCCTGTGACCGCATCAGTGGTCCTTTGTTTTCTTCTCACTTACTTGTGTCTCTCCTTACTAACCGTCAGCCATTTTGTATTTCTATTGTATGTCTTCATTTGCGCATGCTTATATCTCTATGTGCGTCTATGTTTATTTAGTGTGTGTGTGGGGGGATGCCTGTAATATTTGTATCTTCTGGTTATATACATTCTTGTAATTTGTATTTTGTTTTTGTTGTTGTTGCTTTTGTTCTAATTTTGTTCATGTGTTTACATCCACCCATTATTATCATTACATATGCTTGTATGTATGTATAACAACAATATTAGTAATAATAATAATAAATCTAATCGAAAAAAAAAAAGAATATACATATACATATATATATATACATACATATACATATACATATATATATATATATATACATATATACACACATATATACACATATACATATACATATATATACACATATACATATATATAGATATTCATTTCTATTTCTTTAATTACCTGTGTATTTATTATGTTTGCAGGATCCACTATTGTCATATGTTGTGGTGTGCGCTATTGCTCCATTCTAGTTTTCTATTCAGGCTAGGTTTATTTTCTATTATATGTGTAGCTTCTGTAATTTGTCTAATTGTTGCATCTGTTCTATGTGTGGACAATATCTTAATCTCTATGTTATTGATTGATCCCCCGTGTTCTTGTTCGGCGTGTTGGTACAGAATCGATGAGCTTTTACCTTCCTTGAGTTGTCTCCAATGTTCATTCACCCGCTCACCAATGCTTCTTGCAGTTTCCCCTACGTATGTTACTGTCTTGTTACTGCATCGTCCCTCTATACATCTTATACTATAGACCACATTTCTAGCTTTACAGTTCGTTTGTGGGCTAAATCTACATACAGTGCAATAGTTATCCGTACAGAGAGTTCTACTAAAAGAATAGCTTCTACCAATTATAGATCTGATAGGGTTGCCTGGCTTTTCAACAACCTTAATTCTTAGTTTAAGTTTATCTAGGGTCCTTCTAAAGCGGTACGCTAGTTCACCTCCAGGGGTGGTGTCAACGAACATGACACTCTGGTATTTATAGCTATCATACCAAGAGTTGGCCTTCCCTATTTTCTTTTTTGTCCTTTCTATAGTGTTCCATGACTTGTTCCTATAGAGTGGGCAAATCCCATTCCTATCATTACATAATATATTATCAAATTTCTTCATGGCTCCCTGGTATACTCTGATCCTTTCTTTATGGCTGTAACCTGAGAACTGCATGCGGTGAATGAAATACTGTATGTGTCTCTTTAATTCTGTAGGCTCGCACTTGCGTGACACATTTCTCATTATTCTGACGAGGTCTGCCATCAAAATATTGAATTTGGCATTGCCCGCAATGGCTGAGTTCCGGTGGATCAGGTATTTTGAGGCCATAGGTTTTGCATAGTATGAATGAAGGATTTGGGTTTTATTTTTCACAATTTCTAGCCAGAGTTCAGTGTCTAGTACTGGTAGTCTATGGTTGGGGTGTTTAGTGGGGTAGTCTATTGTGACCTTAATACTCTGGTGGATGGAGTTAGCTATTTGCTGGATGCTCTCCATAGTATTAGTTTCTATTACTATATCAACAGTACTCTCTTGTGGGGGTGCCTTTACTACTATATTGATATCATCAACATAGCGAGAGTACATGTTTACGAGTATGGATTTCTGCAGTAGGCATTCTTTAAGCCTTCTGTCCCACCATACCATGAAGAGGTTGGCCACATCACCAGCGATACTAACACAACAATACAAAAGCAACAACAACAAAAACAAAATACAAATTACAAGAATGTATATAACCAGAAGATACAAATATTACAGGCATCCCCCCCACACACACACTAAATAAACATAGACGCACATAGAGATATAAGCATGCGCAAATGAAGACATGCAATAGAAATACAAAATGGCTGATGCGGTCACAGGAGTGTGACGAAAGAACTTTGGCCGAAATAAGATTAAGATTAATGTAAAAAATAAATATCACTGAAGCAAAATAACACCAAATATATAGTGCGTGTGTTTTTATTGGCTAAACTGGCAATATGACCATTCCGAAATATAACAATATATATATATATATATATATATATATTTTCATTTAGAGATAGTAGGCCCCTTCATCTCACCATATGAAAGAATTTTAAATTAAATACTTACTACTTTATAACTTGGCTACACGTGTTTCATGAGGTACATTTCTCGGTTCCTTAACCATGCCGTGTTTTGCTGGAACCATTCATAAAATATAGCCCCAATCATCAGGCCCCTATCTCACTTTCTCATATTTTGATACTATAAACTATATTTTAATTTTTTAAACAAATAAGTATAAATAGGTTCGCCGGACCCTACTGTACAAGCCATAATTTAATTCAAATAAAAAATTACAAAAATATAAATAAAAAAATAAATAAAATCTAAAAACTTATATAAAAATAAAATAAAAATAAAAAATAAAGATGAAAATAAAAAATACGAATAAAAAATAAAAATTTACAAAAACTATGTTCTTACGTAACTTATGTCTATGAATATAAAATTAATAATATATAGGGTTAAAAAATAAAAAATATGTATTTGTGATGCTATAAAATGATATAAAATGAAAGGAATGGCAAAAAAAAAATATGTTTGTAAATTCTAAATTGTTCTCATTCGTATCTTTTGTAAAATTTGCATTTCGTCATTCCTACCATAGTTTTTATTCGAAAATATTTATTCGTCATTGCTTCCATTTTTATTCGAATATATATTTTTTGCCATTTCTTTCATTTTACATCATTTTATATCACAAGTATATATTTTTATTTTTAACCCTATATATTATTAATTTTATATTCATAGAAAATAGTTTTAGTAAATTTTAATTTTTATTCGTATTTTTTATTTTCATCTTTATTTTTTATTCGTTATTTTATTTTTATAAGTTTTTATTTTTTATTTTTTATTTTTTATTTTTATTTTTGTAATTTTTTATTTGAATTAAATTATGGCTTGTACAGTAGGGTTCGGCGAACCTATTTTACACATACTTATTTGTTTAAAAAATTAAAATATAGTTTATAGTATCAAAATATGAGAAAGTGAGATAGAGGCCTGATGATTGGGGTTATATTTTAAGAAAGGTTCCAGCAAAACACGGCGTGGTTAAGGAACCGGGAAATGTACCCCATGAAACACGTGTAGCCAAGTTATAAAGTAGTAAGTATTTAAATTAAATTTCTTTCATATGGTGAGATGAAGGGGCCTACTATCTCTAAATGAAAATATATATTTCCTCATTGAGAATAATTTGAACCCCTGTGATGCCGGATTTTTTATTCCCTAACAAATAAAATTAAATATATATATGACGGGTTTCTTTCAGTTTCCATGTAGAAGACACTTGCCCAAGGTGTCATGCAGTGGAATCACGTGGTTGGGAAGCAAGCTTCTTACCACACAGCCAGTGTTTTATGGAGTCAGATTCTGCGGGTATTGTGTTTATATATATTTCTTCAATTCTGTTTGAAACGTAGGTATCTTATAATATTTTATTGTAGGCCAGTTGATTTACTTAAGAGTGGAGCATTATAAATAGTGCGTTTATATTATTGTATAAAAATGAGAATAAAAATAAATTCAACTTAAAAATTGATTTAGAAATTTAGAAAGAATATGTTAGAATTAATTAGAAATTAATTATATTTTATCAGTTGTTTCTCATCAAATTTTCAAAAGTATATTTTATATGGAAGTGTGTTGCGAATTCTGGTCGTGGTTATAAAAATAGCTTGTTTGGATTACTTACCAACGCAAAACATACTTCAACTTAATTGGAAGAGCTCAATAAAAAGAATAAAAAGAATTTAACATTGGCAGCTACTTTACAAAAATGACAAACCATATGGGACAAAAAGCTGTCAGATTTGAATGAGGGCAGGTTTTAATTTGTCTTTAAAACAATGTATCTGTTATTTTAGAAGACAATTAGTAGAGTTAAGCTTAAAAAATCTCAGTGGTTTCTAATAACACTGTAATAATTTGCTTTTTGTTTTTGGTCAGTAGGTGTTATTTCGTATTTGTTTCTATCTAGAAATGAAAGGAAATGACTACTATTCCCTTCACACTTTACTTTTGTGTCATGAACAGCAATGTTTTGAAATTGACCTATTTTCCATTACATTTCAGACAGATTCACTGCTGAGTTACTGAAGCAGAAATATATATTTCTTTATTGCCCACAGGGGGTTAAACAGAGGGGATAAACAAGGACAGACAAAGGGATTAAGTCAATTACATCGACTCCAGTGCGTAACTGGTACTTATTTAATCGACCCCGAAAGGATGAAAGGCAAAGTCGACCTCGGCGGAATTTGAACTCAGAACGTATCGGTAGACGAAATACCTATTTCTTTACTACCCACAAGGGGCCAAACACAGATGGGACAAACAAGGACAGACAAACGGATTAAGTCGATTACATCGACCCCAGTGTGTAACTGGTATTTATTTAATCGAACCCGAAAGGATGAAAGGCAAAGTCGACCTCGGCGGAATTTGAACTCAGTACGTAACGGCAGACGAAATACGGCTACGCATTTCGTCCGTCGTGCTAACGATTCTGCCAGCACGTCGCAGTGACTGAAGCAGAAATATCGTTATAGCAAATATTCTGCTCAATACCACAGACTTGTCAGTTGTTTGACCTTAACCACTTGAACACGTCCCTTACTGGTTGACAATACGCGCGTCTCTGATGATGAACAGGAGTTGGAACATCATAGTCATGTGTTGAGAAGGATTCTTTGCAGTTTGAATAAGCGCAACAAAAGCAAAGTTTGAAGAAAATATTAGCCATTTTCATACATTCTAGTTGCTACCCAAGGACAAAAATTATGTTACACGGTGTAATCTTTTCTACCATTGGCACGAGGCCTGCAATTTTGGAAGTGGGTTGGGGAATGTGGGTAAGTCGATTACATCAATCCCAGTACCTGATTGGTACTTATTTTATGAACCCCGAAAAGATGGAAGGCAAAGTCGACCTAAGCGGAATTTGAACTCGTAACGTAAAGACTGACGAAGGTTAAGTTTGTCCAGCGTGCTAACTATTCTGCCAGCTCGCTGTCTTCGACGGGTATTTACTAATAAAAATCGATTTGGAGTTGAAAAAACATTTATGAAGCAAAAACTAGTGAAATTTGCGAGAGGGATCCTTAATTGGTTCTGTCAGACTAAAAAAGTTGAGGGTCAGCGTTGCACCGGTTCGAAATTTTGACCAGTTTCTGTCCCGTTGCAGTTTTGGTTTGGTTCCACATAAATGTGTCCATGGTGTAGGTGTTTGGGATGATAGTGTTGCATAAGCTGAAAATATTCCGGTTTTCCAATAAACTGAAAGTATGAATATTTAATAAAGCAGATGTGAAGAGCGGATTTTAGGTGCAAAACACCGGCTTTTTAGATGCAACTTTTAAGTGTAAAAATAGGAATTTGGTGCAAGATTAGGTGCAAAAGATATGTTTTCATTCAAATTTAATAAAAAACGTTAAGACTCTTTGCGAATAAAATTATCCTTAGATTTAAAGCAAAGATAAACCAATTTAAGCTCATTAAATTGTATATCTCTCTTGTCGTTTTCCAAATACAATTTATATTTTAAGTGTTAGGCCAAGAATTCTTTTCTGTCTATATTTCCAAACTAAATAATAAAAGAAAATAATCAATACAAATAATTAATAATTAAAATAATGAATATAACTGATTAACACCAAATTTAGGACTTTGAATTATATTAGGAAAAGTTAGATAAGTTAATGGAATTGGGCATTAAAAATTCATCATTGTCAAATGATAAACTATTTTCTTATGTTTATTGAAATAATTTTGAAAATAATAATTCGTTTTGAAATATCAAGAAACAAAAGATTTTAAAACGTATTTTTGAAATATTTAAAATTTCAAGAATTCATTTAAAAAACATTTTACATAGATGTTTGCTGTTGTTCATTAGTAGAGTTTCAATCTGCCGCGGATCTTGCTGCCTTGACGCAGCGACGCCAGCAAAGGAACCGACGAACATCAGCGCAAGGTCTTTCACAACATCGAAGACGGCATCAAGTTGGTCATCAGGCACTTTGTTATGGTAACATCAAGTGCATCTCAAGCCTGATCCAGGTGGCAGGTTCCGGTTGGGAGTCTGTGAGGCCTGGTTTGTCAACGGGAATCAAGAGTTATGTATGAATGTATGTTTGTATGTCTGTCTGTCTGTCTATCTTGTATGTTTGTATGTATATATGCATGTATGTGTGCATAATGTATGCATGTATGTGTATGTCTATGTATGTCTATATATGTATGTATGTATGTATGTATGTATGTATGTGTGTGTGTGTATGCGTGCGCGTGCCTGTGCGCGCGCGTATGTATCTGCATGTCTGCTTGAGTGTGTGTATATGCACACGTATACGTATGATTTTTACCTATTTATGCAACTGTGTGTATGTGTCTGTCTATCTGTCTTTAAACACACACACACATACATATATATACATATATATGATCTATACTTGTGTAAATAGAAGAATATATATATATATATCACACACACATGCTTTTACACGCTCCCATATCTACACACGCATCTATACCACTGTTGCTGCGTTGGTCTGCTGCGACCCCCCCCCCTTTTTTATCCGTTCTTTGTTGACAACCCACTGAGATGGCATTAAAAACGCTGCGGCAGTCGTTAAGTGGACTGTCTCTCCTCCACAGGTTCAACTCGAAGACATCAAAACCAAGCATTTGGCTTTCATTCAAACCCGTTGAAGAGCATTCAGGAACGGTTTTACACGCCAAGACAAACAATTAAGACTTTAAACGATTTCTGTGCTAAATATCTTACACACACACACACACACACACACACACACACACATACACATACACACATACACACATGCAAACACGCACACACACACACACACACGCACGCACGCACGCACGCACACACATACACGCATACTCATACAATATATACTGAGGTGTACATATTCATATATATTTATGTACATATACACCTGTGTATATGTATATATATGTACATGTATGTGCGTATGTGTGTGCGCGTGCGTGCGTGCGTGCGTGTGTGTGTGCGTATGTATGTACACAAATATATATAACTCATACACATAGAAAGAATTGAAGTTACTTTCTGCGATTTTGATCGCAGTTTAAATGGTTAAAGTTATTAATTTATAAGATGGAGACGTGGTAAGGCTTTAGTCGACGTTAAGACTTCTCGTGGGAACAATGGGGGTGACCTGGCCTCCAAATGGAAACGTGCCAGGTACGAGAGCCTTCTGCTGAGTTGCAGGGTGAAGGGATAGAAGATCTGGCTTTTCCCAGTCGAAGTTGGCTGAAGGGGACACCCTGTCCAGTCAGTTTGGAGGATGCGTACAGTCATTGGAATGAGAAAAAAGGAGTGAAAGATGGCTCTGCGCCGGATGGGAGAGGCAGAAGAAAGATATGATGAGCAGTGATTTGGTCACACCTGCTGACCCATCAACCGGAGAGTGTTCCGGTTCAGGGTCGAAACAGCCGATGATCATTGGATACTATCTTCCTGGCTCAATTTACTTTGGTGAGTGGAAGAGAAACACACACACACACACACACACACACCACACACACACACACACACACAGGGTGACCCCAAAATCACTGAGGGAAAGCAATTTTTGAGAGTTCTTTTATTTTTTGACATTTTTCTTTTTTTTCAGGGATTTTATAGACCAGGTCCTAGAAATTAATTATGGAAAAATATGACACCGCCAACGCACCCAAGACGTGAAATTGTTCTATCAAAATCAGGGGTCAATTATTGAAACCCAGAGAGCATATCGTTGGCACTTTCAAGTGAGAAATGCTCCAAGATGGAGCATTTTGAAAAACTAGGAACAGTAAGTGATCTCCGAGATCTGCGAGACCTCGCACTGTGAGAACAGATGAGGCAAGGGAACAAGTGTATTGAACAGAATCCGGTCACGTCGACTCGAAGACGGTCAGTTCGGTATTTCACAAACTTCGCTGCAAACGGTTCTCAGTCGTCTTAACCTTTTTCCATACAAGGCACAGTTGGTTCAACTGTTGAAGTTCCAGGACTAGGAACACAGAGTATTCGTATAAGTATCAAGGAGAAAAAAAATCAGTAATAAAGTCCGCTAAAGTTCCAATAAACACCAACCATTCAGTCTTTGTTTCTCCCTTTTCTGCCAAAATTATTTCCAAGTCTTTCTTGGTTATATTTTGTTGCTGCACTGCTTTTACACCAAATGTAATCATGTGATTGGTCATAACCAGTGTGTCAGGTCATAATTAGTGTAAGAGGTCATAATGTGACAGATCTAATGAATGTGACCGATCGTAATTAATATGACAAACCATAATCTATAATGTCTATTTGAGATGGAAATTCTTAATTAAATCAGGGTCACATGGAAAGAGAATCTGCTAAATCCAAAATCTCGTCTGCTCTCTTCATTTAGAAATATAGTCCTCACATTTACCCCAATTTTGTTCCACGATCGTTCCTGACCCTTATCTCATTTATTTGGCATCATTCCTTTCTCCAAACTCCCGCGAAGACCATCAACTACAGTGTTATACCTCTTACCACATTCATCAGTTTCAAATTTTGGCACAAGGCCAGCAATTTAGGGGTAGGTAGTAAGTCGATTAGATGAACCCCAGTGCTCAACTGGTACTAATTTACCGATCCCGAAAGGATGAAAGGCAAAGTCCACCTCCGCAGAATTTGGATTCAGAATGTAATGGCGGAAGAAATGCCGCTAAGCATTTTGTCCGACATAATAACTCATCTGCCAGCTCACCACCTTATTTCTTACCATAATTATTCCCAGGAAGGACTTTAAGTCCAAACAACAGACGATAAACCGTTTCCCTCTTTTTCTTCCCAAACCTACACAACTCTCACTTCATGTTCCTCCAACGAAATTCCTTCCACTGCAATGTTTTTTGTTTACTTTTTGTTCCTCTGTATTTAATGACGGAAGAAGTTTTCAGGAAATCAATTATGAACGCATTAACAACTCCGTTTAATATACAAGCCAACATTTCTTTCAATTCAGATCTTTTATTGAATTTTGTTCTTATATTCTACCATCTGCCATTGTGGCCATTGTCCGGTTATTGAGGTTTCTCCATCGCCCAGTATCATCTCCTTTCTAAGAGTGATCATTAGAACAGTTTATGAGAATTATGTAAGATAATCTCTCTTATCTTCCTCTCCTGACGTAATCGTCCTCACTATATCACCGCCATATTACATGCTACTTTCACGTTTCATTATTCTATTCACGTCTTTCGTTCCTACTTTTCTTACTTATAAATTGCATTCCACCATTCGTCTGTCAAGCAGAAGACTATCTCTGCGGAGTCTGTTAATGATGACTCTCACCTGCCAGCGCTAAATAGGCTTTGTTCTACTGGACTACATTGGACAACAGCAACAACGACGATGACAACGACAACAACAACAACAACAACAACAAAATCAACATTGTCAACTCGAGCCAACAACAAAGACTACTCTGGCTTTAACCTGCTGGTAATGAGCGCATAAGATCACGTGTTCCTTGATATATAATGTTTGCAGAAAAAAAGTGGACTCGGAACAGCTGGAACTCTCTTCCTGACGATGTTTCCTCAATAATAAGAGGGGGAGACTTTGAGTCAAATGACAATCACCATAGCAACATTAAAGTTTATGGCTTCTCCAGACATATTAATTCTAATTATATATAATTGAAATAATAAAGATGATACTGGTTGAGGAAATTAAGAAATTATGACGATTCCTTGTTGAGGGTCAGGAGAAATCCCTTCTTCGTCACCACACTCCTTCCTTCCCACCGTCGGCTTCAACATATTTCTCCGCCCCTTTCTTCTTCGTCTTCTTCTTCTTCTTCTTCTTCTTCTTCTTCTTCTTCTTCTTGTTCTTTTTCTTCTTCTTCTTCTTCTTCTTCTTCTTCTTCTTCTTTTTCTTCTTCTTCTTCTTATCCTCCTCCTCCGCCTCCTTCTTCTTCTTCCTTCCTTCCTTCCTTCCTCTCCTCATTGTTCCTCATTAAACCTTAATTCATACGCCTCCTCAACACATCCGATCGTCAGATGTCATCCTAGACGCGATGCGACTGGCAACACCAAACGCTAAATACCTTTTCAAACAATCACCTATTTGGTTTACAAATATTTCGAAGTCAATTTGATACGACTCAATGTCATTTGAAACCATCCACAATGGCGCTGAAGAAGCCAAATATATTTCCTTGCTTACATAATTCCTGTCTTGTAGAGATATTTCCGATGCTTAAGTTGGATCGGACATTTTTTTTCCAGGAATAAAATTCCAACAGAGTATTTAAACATATTACAATTGCTTGCATTACTTATATATTTTATCTTTTAAATTATAAACTAAACGATTCACTGGAGATGGTCATTTCGGGAAGTGAATTGTAGATGGAAAATTTAGTGAAGGTAATTAAAGTTTCTTATTCGCACTCTTTTCTATTTTCCGTGTTCTTTTCTGTAAAATTGTTGAAATCTTATCTAAAGTTAAAAGAAGACCCGCAGGCGAATAATCATTCGTTATGGCGATGATTGTGTCTCATAGGATTTTAAATGCACATTTTCTTCACCAGACACTTCACTAAACAAGGCCAACGATATTAGTGTAGAGTCAAAGCGTTCAAATCCACCATTGTAAATTCAATCAGGTTATTTAATGGTTCGCTGATGTCGTCTGGGTTGAGTCTAAACTTACCTTTATAAACTTCTCCCTTATTCTGACGATTATCAGTTACAAAATCGAGACAAAATTAATTTCAAAACGATTTTTAATGCTGTCTTCTTTTATGTAATAAAAAGCTGAGATAAATCTCGCGGAGGTGGTGCTGGTCTCTCGCAGATTCTCCTGGTACCTATTTCCAATGTCTTTGATGAATTGAAACAATGTAAAATAAAGGTTTTGCAGTTAACTTGAACTCCTAGACGTAATAATAGGCTGTTTTAATACCTAGGCCAGACGACAATCATAACTTGACCTTTAAGAAACTGAAGGCTGTTTTAGAAATACAATTGTTGTCAAATTCTGCTAGCGTTGACATAATTAGTAATATTCTCCTGATAACCTAATTCCAAGTCCAATTCTAAATACCCTTAATTCATCGCCCAGCTTAATGCCATACCCTGGTTGTTGGTCATTTGGCCAACAAGAGAATCCACTCTGTTGGAATCCTTAAGTTCAACCTTCTCAATATAACTTCGTGCTGCTCATATCGAACGCCTGAAAAGCCATCATGGCCGTTGACTGTCCTTTTTCTTTAATTTTGGTCAGCGAAAAAAATCAATAACTTAAATATTTAATGCATTAGTGTAGTTTGAATTATGTTGTCTGGTGGATATAAACATAATATAGGTGTTAGGTATGTGTGGTTCATATCCCATGGTATAGCGCATAGCAGTGTGTGTGTGTGTGTAGTTCGCATTACGTGGTGTAGGTGGTAGCAGAATATGGTTCATAGAATATTCTATAGTAATGCGTGGTTGATACGGCAATGTTAAGGCAGTAGTTTTGTTTAAGTGATAAAATATTTGTTGATTTCATATAACAGTGTGATCTAACATAATATTGTTTCCAAGTTTAGCACAAAACCAACAATATTCGAGTGAGGGCGGGTATTACATCAACTCTAGTCGATGTAAAGTGTCAGTGACATACTGGGGTCGATGTAATATACCCCAGTACTTGAGTGGTACTTTGTTTCATTGACCACGAAGGGATGAAAGACAAAATTGATCCCGGCGGAATTTGAACTCAAAACGTGTTGATAATGGTCAGTTGAAATAATGTTGATATGATACAATATGTTTTAGTTGATAATATTTTCAATTAAATAAGATATTTACTTGTTGATAATATTATCTCTGTGGTAAAATAGTATCTGGTTGATAATACTTCCTGAATAAAATGTTCCTTACAGCTTTGAGTAGAGACATTTCGCACAGAGAATCCTTGCTCTTCATCAGTTCCTACCAATTATTCAAATGTATCCGTTACGTGACAGAAATAACTCTATTTAAACATATATATTGCAAACCACCCACTTAATAAAATAACCCGGAAGCGACTACATGATGGAAGAAAATGAAATTTCGGTGAGAAGAAAATTATATATTTTTGTGAGTAAATAACTTAAACCACATCATTTCAAATAATCATTTTCGCTCAAATATCTAAATCCACTTTCTGGCAACATGGCTGAAATTTGTTTAACCACTTCCGGTGCTCTATTGAAATTGTTTTCACACAATAATTGTTTAGATATGTATTTTTTATATATATTTTTCTCGTTGTATATTTGTATCTTGCCACCCACATAGTAAAACATAATTTTATCTACTTCGATTTAGGCATAGTTAAAGAGAATTTTATCTCCATTAAATGATATAATCTTTTAATTAGCATCTAATCCCTGTTAAACCTCAAAGGTAAACACACAAAGATAACGAACGACCATATTCACAGCTTAATCAAGTTTATTCCTGTTCAATTTATCGTTCTTATTCCGCTCTTGACAAAATTTATTGAAAAATAAGAATTTCAGTTAACTGCAGAAGAAATGTTTTTTTCTTCTTCAAACGTCAAAGGTAAACAACCATCCGTCATCCACGAACGAGTGGGACTTGGTTACCTGCACCATGCTTTCGTTAATTGATTTAGGTGCTTTTGAAGTCACGAAACAGACATAACTATCCGATCGACTCAATCATCCTTGAACTCAGCAGCACATCCAGGCTGTGATGGATATCTAGATAGATAGACAGACAGATAGACAGACAGATAGACAGACAGATAGACAGACAGACAGACAGACAGATAGATAGATAGATAGATAGATAGATAGATAGATAGATAGATAGATAGATAGATAGATAGATAGACTGACTGGCTGGCTAGATGGATGGATAGACTGAGTGAGACAGAGTGTGTGTGTGTGTGTTGTTTCGGTTGTCGGCTGGTTCGCATTTTAAGCTAAGTAGACTAAAGCAACGTGAAATGAAGAGCCTTGCTCAAGTTAAAGTGTAAGTAATTTAGAAATATTTGTAAGAAAGTAACAACAAAATACAGGTAAAAATCAGATCAATAAGTATCGATGAAGAAAATAATATTGATTATATAGTATAGACAGCAATTTGTGGTAGAGAAAACCAATTCTGACACGGACTGAATTTACAATCATTGATTTATGACATGGCGGGAATCTGATAAGTCTTGAAATACACAAAATGTTATGGATGCAACCCATTACCTCTTGAGAAAACAACAGAACGTTGATGCCAAATATCTTCCGAGTGGCTGGCCATCACCGATCTGGTCAGTCATTTGACCATTCGTCAAGCAGAAGACATGAAATATTTTCATATGTGACATGCCCCAACACTTCTCTATCTGTCCTCGATTGAATTTCTTGTC
This sequence comes from Octopus sinensis, assembly GCF_006345805.1. Classification (NCBI taxonomy): domain Eukaryota; kingdom Metazoa; phylum Mollusca; class Cephalopoda; order Octopoda; family Octopodidae; genus Octopus; species Octopus sinensis. Next base: position 29,593,846 of record NC_043007.1, read on the forward strand.
TTATTTGACTAAAGTCCCGATTATCATCAGATGTTGACTTGTGAAGGCACAAATCTCTTTTAGATTCTAAAGCTTCCACATTCGCTGCCGTACCTACATAACAATGAGGCTGAGTTCTCCCTTACTCGAGTCAGAGAAGTAATAATTTGCTTGTGTTCCTGTCTGGAATCACTGACCTGCGATATCGACAGACTATGTGCCCAGATACAAGTGAGGAAGAGGCTTCACTGGATACAGGATCTGCGTTGTTTGTCAATGAGGAAAACAGTCCGGGCTGGTACGTGAAACAACAGATTGATCTTTTGTTTATTGTTGTTAGAAATAGCAACACGATACCAAGTGGAAATATGGCTCAACCCAAAATCATTTAAGAAACCAGATAAATAACAAAGATTAAACAACTGAAAAATGATAACGATGCATAGGCAATAGCTGAGAGAAATCGAAGGGAAGGATAAGACCAACACCTGGAAGTGGCTAAGGAAAAGTGATCTGAAAAGATCTACTGACACATTGATATGCTGCGCATGGGAACGAGCACTGAGAACTAATTTCATAAAGTTCCAAACAGATAAGAACAGTGAATCGATCCTTTGTAGGATGTGTGGCAACAAAAATGAAACAATCTTACATATTGTGAGTGAGTGTAGCAGGCTGGGCCAAAAGAATACGAGAGGAGGCACGAAAACGTAGCTAAGTTTGTTCACTGGAGATTGTGTGAGAAATAGGGTCTTGAAAGGACACAGAAATCGTTCGAGCATAAACCAGAAAGCGTAAGGTCTTATGGGTTTTTATTATCCAGAGTGACTTATTGATTGATGATCGGACACCAGGCATTGTTGTCGTGCATAAAAGAAAAGGAAACCAAGATCATAGATATTGCCATTCCAGGAGATGCACGAATGGGTGACAAAGAACTGAAAGAGAGTGAAAAGTACAAGCTATTAAAAGATGAAATTCCACGAATGTGGGCAACGAAGAGGGTAACTATTATCCCAGTAGTTGTAGGGGCACTGGGAACATTAACAACCTGATTTGAGAAATATATTGGCAAAATTGGAATTGACATGCAGGAAGAACATGCTCAGAAAACTGCTTTTTTGGGGGATAGAGAGGATTTTGAGACAGGTGCTTCAAGGATAAGCTAATATCCAAGTACCAAAGCTTATAGTTTGCGGAAAGAGACAGAATTAACCGAAGCAAGTATAATTGGGGGCTCTGAGAAATGAAATGGAAATATTCGGCAAGAAATGGAAAAACAATTAAAAGAAGAAAACTAATAATAATAATAATAATAATAATAATAATAATAATAATAATAATAATAATGATAAAAATAATAATAATAATAAATAATAATAATAATAATAATAATAATATAATAATAATAATAATAATAATAATAATAATAATAATAATAGATGTCTTGAGGATTATTTAAAAAAAGAAAGCAACATCGAAATTTCACTTCGAAAACTGAGAACAAACGCAAATAACATATTGAGAAAGAACAATAATAAAGTTTCCATATAATAACATTTGAATATTGAACGACGGAGACTGTCTCTCGTAAAGTGACGACAAGTCAGAGCATTAAAAGGGAATCACTGGCAATACAATAGAAAAGCCACAAACAAATGAACTCACGGCTGGTTGTAAGCAAGACCTACAAAGATGGGAAAATAGAACGAAAAATACTGGAAAATAATGCTAAAAACAGCCTCGAATGCAATTTAATCTGAGTTTTCTGTTTTCTAGAGATGCTCTGCTGGGTTGTTAGTGGAACACAGTAATTAATGTTGCTTTGTACAATAATAAGATTAAAGAAGATCTGCAGGAAGTTTCTAAGGTTAACGGATCAATGGAAAGCAAACTAATCCGTTAATAACTTCAGCGTTGTGCGTAAATCTCTGCGTGGATTATATCCACAGACGAGACAGATTAAAGCTGCTTGGACATCATTTTCAACGAATTTACTATGGCTAACATTGAAACATCATCGTTTTCTTAAAGTCGATCGGGATCAGCAAAGGGAAAACAACTAGAAAAAACCCCCTGACAAGTTCGATTCTCGGCTGCAGATATTTTTCATTTGTCAAAAGACGCCATTGGAAATAAAATACAAACATTTATTTTTTTGTTCCTTTCCGTTTTCCAAAGACTTCGATAGATATATCACCCCACCCTCACCCCATCAATACAAAACCCTTCGCTAACAACCCAACATTACGGAAAGATTCGTTCCTGAAAAATCTGCTATAACATGAAATCACAAAACATGAAACCTATTTACCATTGACTTCCTTGTTGCATGAGAAATACATTTCGTATCAAGGAATTTTATGATACGGTGATACAAGGGTGCCAATACCTTCATCTGGACAGAATCAGAGGGAAGAGAATTATATAAAAACAAAAATTATGGTTGGTTGTTAGAATTCTTTTGTCAGTTCAGATCATGGTCGGATATTACCTCACAAATTAACTTCAAGTTTAACAATATCACTGCGAACTTACGCTCTATCTCGCCATTGTCATCCGCTTCGCTAATCCTGTGCCGGGATGGATCTGTGAAATCCATTCCTGATAAGGTCTACAACATGGACTGGAATTCGGGAAGTTCTGGCGGAATAGCACTATCATTTAGTCTTTTATTCTTTTACTTGTTCCAGCCATTACACTGCGTCCATGCTGGGGCAATGTCTGGGAGATTTTTAGGCGAATGAATCGACCCCAGTCCTTATTTATGAAAGCATGGTAGTTACTCTATCTGTTACTTGGCCGAACCGCTAAGTTACAGGTACGTACACACAGGTAGTGGGGGAATGTACACATACACATACATACATATAACGATATATATATATATATGTGTGTGTGTGTGTGTGTGTGTGTATTTGTGAGTCTGTGTTTGTCCCTCCACCATCGCTTGACAAGCGGTGTTGGTGTGTTTACGTCTCCGTAACCTAGCGGTTCGACAAAAGAAAATAAGGACTAAGCTTAAAAAGAATATGTCCTGGGGTCGATTTGTTCGACTAAAGGTGGTGCCCCAGCATGGCCGCAGTCAAATGACTGAAACAAATAAAAGAACAAAAGAATATATCTATCTATCTATCTATCTATCTATCTATCTATCTATCTATCTATCTATCTATCTAGCAATCTATCTATCTATCTATCTATCTATCTATCTATCTATCTATCTATCTATCTATCTATCTATCTATCTATCTATCTATATAGATATATATAGGGCAAATGAAAGACGGAAGATGGAATATACAAGAATTTATTGATCACGAGCATTCGTTTTATTATCCAATATAAATAAATAAATAATAAATAAATAAATAAATAAATAAATAAATAAGTATATATATATATATATATATATATATTATATATATATATATATATATATATGATTACATGAATATACAAATTATCGTCAAAGTCGGAAAAATTGCAGCTATTTATTTTCCTAAAATGTAATACTACACTGTTTGATGTTAAACTAAATATTAAGATACAAACTCGACGAAACTAAACAGAAACAGTGTACAGCAACGATCGCAACAGAATGAATAACAACAGTTACACCATCAACAGTAAATACACCACTAACAACAACGCGAGCAACATCAAAAGCAACAATAATAATAACAACAGCAACATGAAATCACAAACATTAAACGAAATGAAAACCAAAATGGCGTATATAATTCCTGTGAAAAAATACAAAATGTTTGTATTTGGTTGTATTTATAATATTTTGCAGTTAATTGCATTGAATTAATCGATCTAATCGGTTAATTTTTGTAGTTTTGAGTAGGCAGTTTAATGAACACATATAATCGCTTAAGATTTTTACTGGTTTCTATTCTTGTCTTGTCTTCTTCCGTTTTTCTCTGTTTCCGCAATTTTTCACTCATGTTCGTTCCAAGTTTCGTTGCTTTTCATTTCTCATCGTTTTGCAGTATAATTTCATTTATAAAATAACAAATAAGCAATATATTATCATATACACACATACATATATACATACATACATACATACATGCATACACAGGCGTATGTACGTACATGCATACGTACATACATACACACTTGTATGCATACATACACACATACATACGTACATATATATGACGAACTAACTGTTACTTTCTCAGATGCAGCACGGATTTTTGTCAGTGAACAGGTCGCGGATTTTAGCGACGAAAATATTTTGACAAATTAAACTTAAATGTTGGAGTGAATCGAACGGCTTTTGTGTGTTTCTTAAATGGCTTATAAACACCTTCCACGCTGCAATATATTATCACATTTATTATGGGTAAAATCTAAACAGAGTTAGTAATTTTTGGTGGATATGTATGGAGTTTAAGGCGGACTTTTGACATGGAAAGATGCGATTATGTGTTTGAGGCTTGAAGACTGACGATTAGGAGCAGCTGATTGGACATTTGACCGGTTGTGGAGAGAGGACAATTTCTGCCCTGGAAGCAAACGCGCGAGCGCCCGCACGGGATTATGCGTGTACAGATCGAGAGAGAAAGGAAGAGAGGGAGAGAGAGAGAGAGAAAGGAAGAGAGGGAGAGGGAGAGAGCTTTTATTTTTTACTTATTTTTGTCATAATACAGTGGCCATGCTGGAGTAGTGCCTTGAAGAGCTTTCGTTGAATGAATTGACACCAGTAGTTTTATCTTTTTTAAGCCTGGTATTTATTCCATCAGTCTCTTTTGCCGAACCACTGCGTCGCGGGGACGTAAGTGCACCAACACCGGTTGTCAAGCAGTGGTGGAGGACAAAAACAAGCACAAAAACACTCACAAATATATCATATATACATATATACGTAACTTACACACGCACGCACGTACGCACACACACACACGCACGCACACACACACACATGATGGGATTCTTTCAGTTTCCCTCTACTAAATCTACTCACAAGGCTTTGGTCGGATCGAGGCTATAGTAGAAGACACTTGCCCAAGAATCCGGAAGAATTGTGGTTTGGAAGCAGACTCCTCACCACACAGCCACGCCTACGCCAATTTCCATCGATTAATTGGACACGATTCACGTAAATACTGAAATGCATAAAAAGAAGCTCACTCAGACAGAAAAAGGGAAGGAAAAAGAGAGAGAGAAACGGAAAGAACGAGAAAACATAAACAAACGAGAAACACTAATAGGTCTGATGTCAAATAGGTCAGCGTCGAATTATTGGTGCCAAAAACGGACTATTCCTTTTAAGGACTGGTTAACGGCTTCTCTATCTCTCTGTCCAAGCTAACTCAATGGGTTTTGCAATTTAGAAAGCTTGAATAAGGCGGGGGTGGTGGGTGGAATGGTTCAGTATTAGATCAGAGACCTGGCTTCAATAATGCAATAAAAACAGACTCTAGGAAAGGTATCCTTGGCCAAGATGGTGGTGGTGGTGGTCTTAAACCGGATGATATATTAAGTCTACCTTTCAGAAAACCTAATAATAGTCTTCCATTCAGTTTCTGTTCACGAAATTCCCCTTCCAATATTAATTATAAATAATTCATACCCATATTGAGCTGCAGTATAAATTACTGATAGTTCAAATATCGATTGCAAATGAATTTTGCATTTAATTCTGATGAGTTGAGTTTAGCAACTCGTGAATAAATATTTGCATATATTACTGCATAATATAACAGTATTCAGGAGAAGGAATTTCAACGAAAAACTTTGTAAATCAATGTAAAATAATGGAGGGGGGAGGGGGCTTTCTTACTCCATTCTCCTCGTCTGTAGTTGGGAAAATCCCGCGGACATTTGTGTGGATTTTCTGTTATGTGTTTAGTGAAACAATCTCCGAATTATTATCCGCCTGATAGCCTAGATTCGCGGATAAGCTTAATTGGGTAAACACCAGCGTCAATAGAAACTGTTTTAAGTAATATCTATCTGTCTATCTATCTATCTATCTATCTATCTATCTATCTATCTATCTATCTATCTATCTATCTATCTATCTATCTATCTATCTATCTCTCTATCTCTCTATCTCTCTCTCTTCTCTCTCTCTCTCTCTCTCTCTCTCTCTCTCTCTATATATATATATATATATATATATATAGAGAGAGAGAGAGAGAGAGGGGGGAAACAGAGATGTGTGTATATGTGTGTCTCTCTGTTTTGCACTATAAAACATGGACTATTAAACATTTCCGGCTGTATTTCCTCGCGATTTGTTTCATTCCGACAGTTCTTCTGCCTTCACCAATATCCATTGTTATTGACGCTACCAAAGAATGTCCAGGTTTTTCTTTTCCTTTTGCCTCAGACTGCAGCTCGTCCTTTTCTTGCTCAACCACACCCGAGACCAGATGTAATCAGTCCGAATATTTCGTTTTATTCACAACTTGCTGACCCTTTTTATTCTTTATCCTTAGATTTGATCTTTACTTGAAACACGTCTGTCATGTTTTTGATGCAGTTTTTCCTCTGTCTCCTTTTGACCTCACAAACCTTCTTGTCCGAGTGAAACGCCAACAACAGCAAGCATCGTCCATCTTATTACACAGCCTGCTCATCCTATTCCTAGAAGAAGCTCCTCACACTTTCGTCTTCGTGACTCGCACCAATCCTTAATTCCTTCCAATTTTACGCTCTTCTTTCATGTGTTCTCTCAAAATTAGCTTCCAAATGAAGCATCGAGTCAGCACCCAAGTGCTGCTACTCCAGTCACGCCAAAATGGTGCTGCATTATTGCAATATGGCTTTGAAATAGCAGAACATTCTTCAAATCCACCTTTAGTCTTTAGTCTTTAGCCCCATTTCGAAGTCTGGGGATTCGGTCTTCAGTTTCCACTTCTGCTTTGCCTTTTTTTCAACAACCTCGCTCTGAACAGGGTGCAACACGGTGCAACACGGTGCAACACGGTGCAACACGGTGAAGCATGTGCAAATGGTGCCACTTGGTGGCAATTCGCATTACATTGACACAGCTGCATATTTAGTGCATTAGCAAATATATGCAAGAAATGCACATGTCGCTATGCATATTCTGCAAAGTTGTTTTGCATATAACTAAAAAGAAAGTGGGAGAGAGAGGGACAGAGAGAGAGACAGAAAGATGGACAAAGAGAGAGGAAGAGAGAAGGGTAGAGAGAAGGAAGAAATAGAAATAAAGAGAGAGACATAGACAAACAGGTGCATTCACACATAAGCACACACACACAGATACACACACACACACGCACACACACTCACTGGCACACGCGCGTGCACACACATATTTCTCGTACATTGGTGCAATATCTTCATGAATGAATGAATGCCTATTCAATAAACATAACCAGTTGATAATAACCTATGGCGGATCACTAATTACTGTAAACATATACGAGTGTGCACGAGGGTGCGCCGAAGTATGATTGCGTATCTGTGTGTGTGTGTAGAGAGAGAGAGAGAGAGAGAGAGAGAGAGAGATGCATATATATATTTATGTATGTATATATATATACATATGGATTGATGTGTATATATATATATTTATATATATATATACATCTATATACATAGATATGTAGAAATATATATATATATATATATACATACATACCTACTATATATATATATATATAATATATACATATACATACGTACATACATACATACCTACACACATATATATATATATACATACATAATATATATATTATATATATACATACATACATATATATATATATATATATAGCGATTATAATTATTTTTATTTTAATCGCAATTTGATTTGTTTATTATATATATATATATAATATATATATATATATGTATACATATAAATATATATATATATACATACATACATACATATATATATATTTGTACATATATATATATATATATTATATATAATATATATATATATAATATATATATATATATATATATATATATACATATAAATATATACATATATATATACTGCACATATCTATGTATGTATGTATGCACATAGAACACAATAGAATCCGATCTAATTAAACGAATCGTATCGATAGAGCTTCCAAACGATCTCCATATTTCCCCCCAACAGCTTTCACGCGGTTCCTCGCCCCCGCAGCCAACGACAAGCAATGTGCTCCCCATGTGGCTATCATGCAGCGCATCTGCTTTTCTGACTGTGTCTACCAACTGTGGTGCATTTTGCAAACACTGTGCACTGTGCAGTGTACAACTTCAGTGGGCGGTTATCAACAACAACCATCTCTTCCTTGCTGTTTCCAGTTCGTATCTTGCCATACTGCAAATACCATTTACTGTATTGTTTCTGAACTTCTCTCTCTCTCACTCTCTCTCTCTCTCTCTCTCATTCTCTCATTCCGTCATTCTCTCATAAATACAGCCTCTTTCCCTTCTCTCTCTCTCTTTCTCACCTCCTCTCCTTTATTTCTGCTCCCTCTCTCCTTCTCTCACATATACATAGTCTCTCCCTTCTCTACTCTTTCTCTTTCTCTCCTCCTCTCTTTTCCTTTCCTTCTACTTCTCCCTTCCTCTTGCATTTGACATGTTTCTTTAGATTTCTTTTTCAGTTTCTCTCTCACTCGTATAACACTAATCTCTCTCTCTTTCTCTGTCTGTCTATCTATCTATCTATCTATCTATCTATCTATCTATCTATCTATCTATCTATCTATCTATCTATCTCTTCTCTCTCTCTCTCTCTATCTGCCTGCCTGTCTGTCTGTCTGTATAGCTACAAGTACACACACATATATATATATACCTATACGTGTGTGTATATATGTGTATACACACACAGACACATATAGTTAAGAATCCGTTGAATTAGGTACTTCAACTGAGGTACCTTGCTAAGTCGGTATAATCCGTGTACCTAAACAATATCAATTGAACATTGAATATCAAGACTCCGTGTAGGTGTGTTTGTACCAGATATTACTGTCATCTGAGCAGACAACACAACCCAGTTAAGTGAAGATATCCGCTCTTGGTAATCCAGACATGGAGTTTTTTTTATTTATAAAAGTACTTTCCATAGTATTTCCGAAGAGCAAATTCCAAGTTAGGTTCATAAAATATGAGTACAGGTGAATTGAAACGGCCGTAATGAATTGGCACCTGTACATCTTTGTTACTAATATATACACACACACACACACACACACACACACATATATATATATATATATATATACACACACGTTTATGTATGCGTTTTGCAAGATTCTTGATGTGAATTCGTGTGTTGAAACATATATTGTTGTATTTGGGGATGGTCATGTTGCCAGTTTCGCCAACGCAAACACACGCACTATATTAATTGTATTTCGGCCAGAGTTCTTTCGTCACACTTCTGTGACCTCATCAGTGGTCCTTTGCTTTCTTCTTTCTTTTTGGGGTCTCTCCTTCCTAACGACCTGCCATTTTGTGTTCCTGTTGCATGTGCCTTTATTTGCGCATGTGTATATCCCTATGTGTCTATGTTTGGTTACTGGGTGTGGGGGAATGTGCATGGTACCTGCATTAACAGCATCTCCGATTTATTCACGCTCGTTTTATTTTATTTTAATTATTTGTTTTTATCTACTTACTTTTTCTTTTTCTATATTAATTTATTTGTTTATGCATTTAATTACACACACACACACACACACACATATATATATATATGCGTGTGTGTATACATATATATTCTTTTATTCTTTTACTTGTTTCAGTCATAAGACTGCGGCGATGCTGGAGCACCGCCTGTAGTCGAGCAACTCGACCTCAGGACTTATTCTTTGTAGCTTAGTACTTATTCTATTGGTCTCTTTTGCCGAACTGCTACGCTACGGAGACGTAAACACTCCAGCATAGGTTGTCAAGCGATGGTGGGGGAACAAACACAGACACACAAGCATATACACACACATACATACATTCACACACACATACACACACAACATATATATATAATATATATATACGACGGGCTTCTTTCAATTTCCGTCCACCAAATCCACTGGGAAGGCTTTGGTTAGCCCGAGGCTATAGTAGAAAACACTTGCTCAAGGTGCCACTCAGTGATACTGAACCCGGAAACATGTGGTTGGTAATCAAGCTACTTACCATACAGCCGCTCCAGCGCCTGTATATATATATGTATATATCCACACACACACACACGTATAGCTATATATATATATATGCCGTGATGGCGTCAGCCCTCCTGGTGACGTTGATGATCGCCTGGGGCTAAATGCATCAGTAACACCCCCACCGCCCTGCCCTGTCCCTAGCCACATTCGGATGGCTAACGTCCCTTATGTTATGGAGCAGTTACTGTCTATACCTCGTTTAGAGAATTATTATTGCTGTCGAACAGATTTTCTACATCAGTAAATGTATTTACTGTGAAAATCTTTATATAGATAGCCTGCACAGAGAGTCGTTCGTCGAGGGGCGCAGCCTGCCATACGTTGATAATAGGCAAACACCTTGAAACCTGGGTCCGTATGTGGCATCCGCTTCTTCGGGGAATGTATGTATGTATGTATGTATGTGTGCATGTAGATAGATAGATAGAGAGAGAGAGAGAGAGAGAGAGAGTGAGGCAGACAGCCAGACAAACTGAGACAGAGAGACAGAGATATATACATCTGTCAGTCTCCCTTTCTCTCCCTCTGTCACTCTATCTGTCCATGTGTCTGTCTGTCTGTCCGTATATCTAATTATTTATACGTCTTTCAATGTGTGATCAAGAAATGTGTTCATCAAACTTCACAGTTGAATTAATATCTGTGTGTGTGTGTGTGTGTGTGTGTGTGTGTGTGTGTGTGTGTGTGTATGTGTGTGTTGGCGTGACCGTTCAGGGAACATGTGGAGCTGCCTCTGCCCCAAGTGTAGGCCCACTTACCAATATCTTCTTTTCACTAAACGCACAATGGAACGAAGTTCTTGCGATGTGTCAAAAACTTTATTACACATATTCGTTCGACGAAGTGTTTATTCACTAAGCTAAGGATGGTCTGACGCACACGAGTTTTGATGCCGAAGGAGAAGAGGGGTATGAGCTACAAGAGGCAAGATCTTCATGTAGAGATAATACTCATGGTCCCTTAACAATCACTTAGAGGTAGAAGTAACGTCTGACGACCCTCAAGAACAACCACACGTGCAGAAGTATGTGAACAAGAAAGACAATTCTATCAGGAACAGATTCAACGACCATAAGTTTTCCTTAAATATCCAAGAAAGTCTTAACGTCAGAGCCTTAGGCTTGTATGATCGTTAAAGGAAAGCATCGCAGAATACAACTTCGAGTGGAAAAGTGCAAGCAGTGTTTCAATAGCAACAAAAATGCGGATTATGGTTACCCGATAAACAATCATATTAAAAAATTCTCAGCATCCGGACATCTATCTACACTGCCAGAACGAAATTTTCAGTCCCTGCTCACATGAGAGAAGATTATACATTTTGTTGCCTCCGAGTCCTACCATGGTTATGGTCAATAGGCTCTCCACTTTCGGTTCCCCGACCATCTCAACTTGAGAACCCAGCAAAGTTTTAGCCAAAATACGCACAAATGAACACATGCGCATAATGAACACATAAACTTGCATTAATCTCACCTCCTCCGAAAAGAATCTCATCCATACACCAACCCTGCACACACACCACTCCCTTCACTCCTCTGCATATATTTTCACCCACCAGACTCTTCATGCTTCACAGCCATCTCAGATATTTCGGGTCAAATTCCTTGGTAAATCTTCCGATGATTTCTTTTTTGCAATTTTGTTTCGTATTTTTTCACATCATCCACAAACAGGATGTAATGTTTTTTTCGCTTACAATAATTATTTTTTACATGCCGGTTATCTCTGAAGAGCACATGATATTTGTTAACCACCTAATTATTTAATATCCAGTATGAAACAGTTTAGTTGGAAAAGCTGAAACGGATCTACAATACTGTATACTTTGATTTATATATGTGTGTGAGTGTGTTTGTGTGTCCGCGCGCGCGCATGTATATATTTATATATATAGATAGGGAGAGAGAGAAAAAAAACATATATACATATTTTTAAGTATATATATATATATCTTTCCAGAGAGAGAGAGAGAGAGAGAGAGAGAGAGAGAGAGAGAGAGAGAGAGAGAGAGAGAGAGAGAGAAATAATATAGAACATTCAACTGTAAGAAGGGAGTCAGCTGTTGCTCCAGCATTGCCTGTGTCTTCTTGACTAAAATGCATCAAAGAACGCATACATGTTCATATACACACATTCGCATACGCGCACCTACACACGCACTTACACACACACACAATGATTTCATGAACCAATCTAATTGAATTAACTTCTATAAAGATGAGAAGGAACGATAGAGTAGGGAGGAGGGGAGAGAGTGATAGTGAGAGAGATAAAAATAGAGAAAGCTAGCTAGAGAGAGAGAGGGGGGAGAGACAGAGTGAGAGTTAGTTTGAGAGAGAAACACAGAAACAAACGAACTGGCGGGACTTCTGATTTAACTTTGTTACTATGGCAACAACACAGCTTGTTTTCCGTGAAATTAAAACATATTCATAGCACACCTCCTCCTACCAACACCTGCAACAATGGGATGGTCATGGTAGGAAAACATTTGATCAATGGTTGGCACCAAGATTATGTTGTTCATAAAAGGAACGCTTCCAGAACTTTCCCGACTGGAGAGCCACGGGAAGCCGCTCGGTCAGCCACTCTTTTCGACTCACACCTCCACAAATCATACAGACAGATAACGTCATACATATACACGCATACACACACATACACGCATACACACACATACACGTATACACTCACATACACGTATACACACATACACGTATACACACACATACACGCATACACACACATACACGCATACACACACATACACGCATACACACACATACACGCATACACACTCATAGATTCTTCCACTATTCGCCAGAACGCAACCCATTCCAACCGTTTGAAAAATCATCTGGAAAACCTGGCGCCAAACCAGCAACAAAACAACAGCAAACGTCAACTTGCATCCACCAAGACCCGTCTTCTTAACAATAACACCAGAAAATATCAAATGTAACCAACAATCACCTCATTCAATTAATGACATCATCATCATCGTCATCATTAACAACAACGTCATTATGAATGGCAACATTAACAACCAACTCGTTACTAATGACACCAAAAAACAAGGAAACCCTCACTCAACATCATAAATATAACAGACACACAAGGCGGCGAGGAGCTGGCAGAAACGTCAGAACGCAGGGCGAAATGCTTAGCGGTATTTCGTCTGCCGCTACGTTCTGAGGTCCACTTTGCCTTCCATCCTTTCGGGGTCGATAAATAAAGTACTAGTTACGCACTGGGATCGATGTAATCGACTTAATCCGTTTGTCTATCCTTGTTTGTCCTCTCTGTGTTTAGCCCCTTGTGGGTAGTAAAGAAAAAAAAATATAACACACACCTACACTCACACACACTTACACACACACACTCACACACACGCACTCACATAAACACACAGGTGTCAAAAATACGAGCAATTGCCTACAAAATTCACCGACGCCATTGTCAGCATACAGAGGAGACGGTAAGCATCAACACAACCCAAAAGCACTTTTGCTACTTATGAATCTGCCATTGTCTAATATTGGAGATCTTCAGAGAATTTATTTAAATAAAACAGCCAAGTGTGCCCTACGTTAAATATATCTCACTTAATCTAACACAAACTAAAATTAATATAAAAGCGATATCCTTAGAGAGGAGGGAAATAATTTGATTAACGATTAATTCTGCTCAAGAAAGGCAAGGGAGGCTACTTCGGCATACAATTAATTTTCAGTGTGATTTACTTACTGCACTCAATATTTGAAGTGGAACAAACGAATGACATATTCAATACACATGGGAAGAAAATATATATTTGCATAAATTTGATAATTCACTTGGTTGCTACTCGGAGGTTACAGGTGTTGCTTTTCACTGGATGTGTCGACATACAGCAACGTCGACATACAGCAACGTACACCCACCCACCCACACCCACCCACACAGACACACATACACACACACACGCTCTCGTTCATGCACACACGTACACACCATACACACACACATACACAAATGACATTTCACTATATTCATTTCCTACCTTCGTTTTAATTATGCAATATCGTTGCACCTGTGCGCAACGGTATAGCATCATATTATCTGAGACTCGGTAACGTCATCAAACATGAAGGATATTTCGAATGGCAGCTTTTATAATGGAGAAGAAACGACAAGAGACAAAGCAGCAGCTTAGACAAGGTAGGAAGCACTTAATAGATATCGGGTTTCGTGAGTTTTGATTATACACCAACCTGATCAAACAAAGAAGGAAGAAATAAAGAGAGCAACAGAATGAACAGAGGAGGAGGAGGAGTGAATGTGTGCCATTACACTAACCACAAACAATATCTTCTTACAATCATACGATGAAAACAAATACAGATGTATCGACATCTATCTACCCACATATGTGTGTGTGTGTGTGTGTGTGTGTGTGTGTGTGTGTATATGTAATATTTTTAGTTTGGTTTAATCAGCCTCTTGCTAGTTTGCATTTTAGCGCATAAGTCACGACTTGCCTGAAGATCCTGTGCACCTTCAGGTAAAACTCAAAATAGCAAGAGACTGACTCGACTAAAATAAAATATACTATTAATCTCTACTATGGTATTGAGTACTCTTTTTCCGACAGTCAACACTAAACGGATATATATATATATATATATAATATATATATATATATATATATATATATATATATATATATATGCCGATTATCTTGCAGATGTTTACGTATCCATATACGTAATAATTAACATGTGAAACTAATTAGTACATAGGTAATCGTTTTTTATTTCGTATATTTTCATTTGTCTTGCTTATTTTTACACTTTCGTTTTTTGCTGAATTTTTTCTTGAGAACATATTCTTCGTGGAAAATGGCGATTTTGACGTCTATAACTAGCATACAGGCTGCCCACTTTTAGTGGTCAATCCTCTAAATTTATATATATATATATATATATATATATATAATCAATATAGGGTGGCAAAAAATTTTTTTGTAGAATTTTTTTGCCACCAGCGGCCTAGTGGGAAAAAATTAAATAGTCATAGACCCTTTTTAAGTTCAACATCACAATCAAGGAACGGCCATAATAGGCCATTCACCCACTAGAAATAGCAGCCAAAAGCTTTAACCGCAAAATAACATCAATTCCGTAAACCAGGAGAAAATTAAAAAACATTTACCCTGTAATTTCTTATACGATGCACCGTTTCATCTACTGTTTAATGGTAAACTAACCTGATTAAATTAAATCAAGCCAATCTACCATAGGCCCTTAGATTCATCAGTAAGAAATAGCCAAGTCGGAACAGATATTTTTCACGAGGCATTCCCGTCCCTGCCTCGGCAATATCTGACCTAAAATTTTCAAATCATCGCACTCGCGCCAAATTTATCGGCAGCAAATAAATATAAGCCGCCGATTCCATTACCGATAAATTTGGCGCGAGTGCGATGATTTGAAAATTTTAGGTCAGATATTGCCGAGGCAGGGACGGGAATGCCTCGTGAAAAATATTGTTCCGACTTGGCTATTTCTTACTGATGAATCTAAGGGCCTATGGTAGATTGGCTTGATTTAATTTAATCAGGTTAGTTTACCATTAAACAGTAGATGAAACGGTGCATCGTATAAGAAATTACAGGGTAAATGTTTTTTAATTTTCTCCTGGTTTACGGAATTGATGTTATTTTGCGGTTAAAGCTTTTGGCTGCTATTTCTAGTGGGTGAATGGCCTATTATGGCCGTTCCTTGATTGTGATGTTGAACTTAAAAAGGGTCTATGACTATTTAATTTTTTCCCACTAGGCCGCTGGTGGCAAAAAAATTCTACAAAAATTTTTTGCCACCCTATATTGATTAATTATGAATTTTCTGGTTAATTCCGTAATGGAATCGGCGGCTTATATTTATTTGCTGCCGATAAATTTGGCGCGAGTGCGATGATTTGAAAATTTTAGGTCAGATATTGCCGAGGCAGGGACGGGAATGCCTCGTGAAAAATATCTGTTCCGACTTGGCTATTTCTTACTGATGAATCTAAGGGCCTATGGTAGATTGGCTTGATTTAATTTAATCAGTTAGTTTACCATTAAACAGTAGATGAAACGGTGCATCGTATAAGAAATTACAGGGTAAATGTTTTTTAATTTTCTCCTGGTTTACGGAATTGATGTTATTTTGCGGTTAAAGCTTTTGGCTGCTATTTCTAGTGCGTGAATGGCCTATTATGGCCGTTCCTTGATTGTGATGTTGAACTTAAAAAGGGTCTATGACTATTTAATTTTTTCCCACTAGGCCGCTGGTGGCAAAAAAATTCTACAAAAAATTTCTTGCCACCCTATATTGATTAATTATGAATTTTCTGGTTAATTCCGTAATGGAATCGGCGGCTTATATTTATTTGCTGCCGATAAATTTGGCGCGAGTGCGATGATTTGAAAATTTTAGGTCAGATATTGCCGAGGCAGGGACGGGAATGCCTCGTGAAAAATATTTGTTCCGACTTGGCTATTTCTTACTGATGAATCTAAGGGCCTATGGTAGATTGGCTTGATTTAATTTAATCAGGTTAGTTTACCATTAAACAGTAGATGAAACGGTGCATCGTATAAGAAATTACAGGGTAATGTTTTTTAATTTTCTCCTGGTTTACGGAATTGATGTTATTTTGCGGTTAAAGCTTTTGGCTGCTATTTCTAGTGGGTGAATGGCCTATTATGCCGTTCCTTGATTGTGATGTGAACTTAAAAAGGGTCTATGACTATTTAATTTTTTCCCACTAGGCCGCTGGTGGCAAAAAATTCTACAAAAATTTTTTGCCACCCTATATTGATTAATTATGAATTTTCTGGTTAATTCCGTAATGGAATCGGCGGCTTATATTTATTTGCTGCCGATAAATTTGGCGCGAGTGCGATGATTTGAAAATTTTAGGTCAGATATTGCCGAGGCAGGACGGGAATGCCTCGTGAAAAATATCTGTTCCGACTTGGCTATTTCTTACTGATGAATCTAAGGGCCTATGGTGGATTGGCTTGATTTAATTTAATCAGGTTAGTTTACCATTAAACAGTAGATGAAACGGTGCATCGTATAAGAAATTACAGGGTAAATGTTTTTTAATTTTCTCCTGGTTTACGGAATTGATGTTATTTTGCGGTTTAAGCTTTTTGCTATTTCTAGTGGGTGAATGGCCTATTATGGCCGTTCCTTGATTGTGATGTTGAACTTAAAAGGGTTCTATGACTATTTAATTTTTTCCCACTAGGCCGCTGGTGGCAAAAAATTCTACAAAAATTTCTTGCCACCCTATATTGATTATTATGAATTTTCTGGTTAATTCCGTAATGGAATCGGCGGCTTATATTTATTTGCTGCCGATAAATTTGGCGCGAGTGCGATGATTTGAAAATTTTAGGTCAGATATTGCTGAGGCAGGGACGGGAATGCCTCGTGAAAAATATTGTTCCGACTTGGCTATTTCTTACTGATGAATCTAAGGGCCTATGGTAGATTGGCTTGATTTAATTTAATCAGGTTAGTTTACCATTAAACAGTAGATGAAACGGTGCATCGTATAAGAAATTACAGGGTAAATGTTTTTTAATTTTCTCCTGGTTTACGGAATTGATGTTATTTTGCGGTTAAAGCTTTTGGCTGCTATTTCTAGTGGGTGAATGGCCTATTATGGCCGTTCCTTGATTGTGATATATATATATATAATATATATATATGCACTGGTCCTGTGCTTGTTCTCACTTCGTGAACAATTTCCTGGATTATTTCCTGATCATTCACGGAAGCTGCTCAATCGACGACTCCTTTCTTCGACTTGCAGGTCGCCTGCCTCAACGTGCCTCGCTCTTCAACGAAGCAGTTGCATCATTCCTGTATCTGAGTTTTTCCCATGGCATCATCGCCAATCGCCAATCGCCTGCTCAATCATCCTAATAAACTTTTGGCAAAATATACTCGCATGCATAGGTGGTCGCCCAAAGGATTTTGTCCACACTCCATTAGTTTTGGCAGGTAAAAATAAAACCGGATACCTTTTGCACGCACCTCGTACATACATACATACACACACACACACACATACACACATAAATATAAATATAAATATATATATATATATTAGATCGACCTCAGTACATAACTGGTACTTAATTTATCGACCTCGAAAGGATGAAAGGCAAAGTCGACCTCGGCGGAATTTGAACAGTTGTGAAGGAAACATAGAAAACGTTGAAGATTAAGAAACGAAAACGGAAAATGAAAAGTAAAAATTAAAAAGTAAAAAAGGCAAAAGAGTTATCCTCTTCAGTCCTTAAATTATAAGGCTGGAAAGATATCAACAAATTAGTCAGGAATAGGCGGGGTTATACGGTTATATGGTTATATGTGTGCGTGCGCGTGCGTGTGTGCGTGTGTGCGTATGTATGCATAGTTGATATAGAGGAGATCCTATTCAGATCTATAACATCTAACACACTACTGAACTCTAGTTATGAAATTTTCAGTGGTTGCAAACATATGTCTAAATACATTTTGAAGTACTGGATAATTCTACCTATTCCTGACTAACTTATATTCCTGACTAGCCTTATAATTAAAGGACTAAGGAGGATAACTATTTTACCCTTTTTACTTTTTAATTTTTACTTTTCGTTTTCCGTTTTCGTTTTTTAACCTTCAACATTTTCTATATGCTTCCTTCACAACTGTTCGCGTTTCTTCTGTAATTCAATTTTTTGTTCGCTATGATATGTAGTTTGTGCCTGATGAATATGTTTCAGGTATTTCTCAACATATGAAACTATTAGTAACATTTAAAAACATGTATTGTGTTTATAAAATATTTATCTCACCAAATGGAGTATTTTTTTGTGAATCTTACCTTCACGGAACAGTACAATGTATGTGTATGTATATATTTATATGCAGAGAGCTACTTAACTAGCTAACTAGTTCGTTCGTTCTTTAGCTAGATAGATAGACGGACAAATATATATATATATATATATATATATATATATATATATATATATATATACATACGTATATATATACATACATACGTATATATATATATATATATATACATACATATATATATGTATATAGAAAGAGAGAGGCAGAGATAGATTGATAGATGGATGAATAGATGTTACAGTCGCATGTCCAAACGCAAATACAAAGATAAATTCACACACACACACATATGATACATAATATAGGTGTATGTATATATATATATATATATATATTATATATGTCAATATATATGAATGCATATATATATATATATATATATATATATGTATACATATATGAATATATATACACACACGCACTCACACACACACGTATATATATCTTTTATATGTGTATGTGTATGTGTGTGTATGTGTGTGTGTGTGTGTACGTATAGCTGCATTTAAGCGGATGCATGTGTCTTCTCTCCATGGCTGTGTCTGAATGTCAGCGCGTAGGTCTACGACGAAGCGAAAGACGAGACTTTATTTCGGTCATTTAATCTCTCTGTGGAAGCTTTCGTCATGTAAAGAGGCATTTCCTTGGTTAAGATCCAAGCTGAAGCTGCGTGTGCGCCAGTTGTTAAGACTTGCTTGGCGTCACAGTTGCCATTGGCAACACTAGATCACATTTGACAACAACAACAACAACAACAAATAATAATAATAATGATGATGATGATGATGATGATAATAATAATAATAATAATAATAATAATTATAATAATAATAATGATGATGATGAAGATGATGATAATAATAATAATAATAATAATAATAATAATAATGATAATAATAATAATAATAATGAAGATGATGATGATAATAATAATAATAATAATAAAAATAATAATAATAATAATAATAATAATAATAATGATGATGATGATGATGATGATGATAATAATAATAATAATAATAATAATAATAATGATGATGATGATGATGATGATGATGATGATGATGATGATGATGATAATAATAATAATAATAATAATAATAATGATGATGATGATGATGATGATGATAATGATAATAATAATAATAATAATAAAATAATAATAATAATAATAATAATAATAATGATGATGATGATGATGATGATGATAATGATAATAATAATAATAATAATAATAATAATAATAATAATAATAATAAATGCCCTGATGCAGTCCCAGGCAGTGGCTCTCATGGCTTCTGATCTTAACTGACTGGAAGTGTTATCATGTACATTGTTTTGTCTTGGTATAAAAGATGGGCTACAGCAAATATTCTGCTCAATACCACAGATTTGCTTGTCAGTTGTTTGACCTTAACCAGTTGAGCATGTCCCTTAGTGGCTGAGGATATGTGCATCTCTGATCACGAGCAGAAGTAGTGGGGGAGCATCATAGCCATGTGTTGAGAAGGATTCTTTGGGGTTTGAATAATTCACCTCTGGAAACATAGGTGTTTCGTTCAACGTCCTTAAACAACCCTTATTCAGAGACCTTTTGAGCGGGATGGGTTACTCAACCTGAAGAAAATTCTAACTGGGCCCCACCTGCAAGGTCATGTGCTGTTTATCTTGATATGAGATCACCATGTCGCGCACATATGGTTGTGATGCATGTGCCTGGTGTACCTTTATCAGACGGGTAGTCATGATGGGTATATTGGGGTTCGTAAATTTTACCCCAGTGTCACTTTGATGGCATGCACTGCTCTCTCACATAATAATAATAATAATAATAATAATGATGATGATGATGATGATGATGATGATGATGATAATGATAATAATAATAATAATAATAAATAATAATAATAATATGATGATGATGATGATGATGATGATGATGATGATAATAAATAATAATAATAATAATAATAATAATAATAATAATAATAATAATGATGATGATGATGGATGATGATAATGATAATAATAATAATAATGATAATAATAAATGATAATATTAATAATAATAATAATAATAATAATAATTATAATAATGATGATGATGATGATATGATGATAAGATGATAATAATAATAATAATAATAATAATATAATAATAATAATAATAATAATAATAATAATAATAATAATAATTATTATTATTATTATTATTATTATTATTATTATCATCATCATTATTTGCTTGAAAGGCATATCGGCTACGGTAAGTACTTAATTCACCTCCTACACAAAAGAGTGGAATGAAACCAGTGTTTATGGAATGCCTGTATTGGTATTATCATCATCATCATCATCATTATTATTATTATTATTATTGTTGTTGTTGTTGTTGTTGTTGTTGTTATAGTACAGTTACAAAACAGAGTGGTCACGTCCTGGCTGTGTTAAGTGTAAACTCTCTCTCTCTATATAAATAGAAATAACTGGATGGCTATTCTAGTAGACGAAAGAACTGACACAATGAGATGACGGCCGACTGTCATCCTCAGCTACTTTTAGTAATTATTGGCGGCGCTTCCTTCTTTTATTTTGACATTGCTTAAGCTTAATATTAGATTTACGACCGTTTTAAAACTAATGTATGCATAATCACATTAAAAGACGCGTACGTATGAGTGTGTGTGTATGTGTGTGTGTGTGTGTGTTTAGAATAATACATAGATGTGTATCAATGAGTTTGTATACACATATATAGACACATGCATATATTTATATTTATATACATACATACACACATATGTATAGGTATTAATACTTCTACGCATTATGCGTGTATGGGTGTGTATATATATGCACACAAAATTGTGTATGTATATATATATATATATATATATATATATATATAAGCAATGTTTTAATCCATAGCAAACTAGCAAACATTTTCTTTTGTACTTCGTTTGTGAAGTACCATTAAGCAATATGCAGAATCCGTTAGTCTTCAAGAAACGCTGAAAAGTCACTGCAAGAAAATCGGCAAATCAACACGAAATCGACACAAATTGTGTCGCCGAACAAACTGTAGAAAGTTCCCAGAAATCTAATTTCAAACGAGGCTTGAATGAAATTTTTCAAGGAATGATAACGAGCACTTGACAGCTAGTTTCTTGATATTGGCTTCCATTCCAAGACATTCGACTGACAAATGCAGTTGAGGTTTGACTGAATCGTGTCAACAATTGAACTTGGTTTTAATGTTCTGCAAAAATACTTGAAATATTAGCGCGAAACCTTTTTAATCGACGCTCTTTATGTTTGTTCAATGGTTTAGATTAATTGTAAGATTAATCATTAATAATTACTTTGTGAGACATGTGGAAGAAATGGGAGTCGGATTAAATACCTCAAAGTATTTAATTATAATTAATTACCTCACAGTATTTAATTATAATTAATTACGTACGTTCTGAATTCAAAATCTGCCGTGATTGTCATTAAATTTCATTTCGCTAATTTCGATGAAATAGCTGTGTGGTTCGCTTTGTAGTTTGTCAAACTGTAAAGCGGAAGTTTTTTTAGCCAATTCCTGTATACTAATAGCGTATATTCCAAACACCACGGAGGTATCAAATACAAAGCTACTTACGGTGAGTTTCGAACTCATGATGTACTGGATGGTACGTGAAAGACTTAGTCCCAGACCTTTCACCTTCTGGCAACTGATTAGACATGTATTCTTTCTACTACTATTTTGAATTACATTCAAATCTAATATATCTGCACTCATGTGGCACCTTCTGGCTATTTCCGTTACTCGCCCTCTCACATCATGTGGCAAGATTAGAAATTTGAATTTAAAATTAATTAATACGAGGAAGGCGATGTATATTTTAATTTATTGTGAAGTTGTTACAATTTTTTGTCGGTTATAATCATGTATAGTACTATTTTATTCATTTTAGAAATCTTCAGCATTATTTAACTGGTAACTAATTAAATAAATATATTACGAAGAGATAGATAGATAGATAGATAGATAGATAGATAGATAGATAGATAGATAGATAGATAGATAGATAGATAGATAGATAGATAGAGAGAGAGAGAGAGACTGACAGACAGACAGATTGACATTATTTCAAAATGTTTCTCGGGGAATTCTAACTCTTGAAAATGTCTTAAAGCAGACAACAGTTTCAATATTAACGACTAACGGTTTCACAAGACATTCTCGATAAACTGTTGGAGGTGTAGATAACTGTTCAGGCCGTTATCATCCATAAATAATCCATCACATACATACAGGTATATATGTATATGCATACATACAAACACATACAGGTAAGAGTGCGTGTATATACATACTGGGCCGCTGAACTCAACATGTTCTTTTCATTCTCTCTTTGTTTATTTCATCTTATTCCTTTCTGTTGAAGAGCGTGGGCTCGAAATATAAAAGACCTGTTCATGTATCCTGAGCATCAAACAAATACACTTGCTTGTTGTTCATATACATGCCTTCGTCTTTTGTTTTTCTATAAATTTCAACTATATGTATGTATGTATATATACATACATACAAGGTGTCATCATACCACTTTTTTCCTCCTTTGTACGGCCACACCTTGAATACTGCTGCCCACTGTGGTCTCCTCACACAAGACAAAACATCTCCAGAATTGAGTCACCCCAGAGGGCTCTCACTAAACAAATTGAAGGCATGGCTGCTCTCGATTATTGGGATCGCCTTAAAGCCTTGAAACATTACTCCCTCCAGCGTCGCCGCGAGCGGTACATCATTTGTACGATGTGGAAAATATACCGCCAACGTTGCCCAAACGACCTAAACATTAGCTTCAAGGTTCATCCAAGACTTGGACCACGGGCTATACGTCCCCTGCCAAGTTCAAGATCACAACATACATGTACACTGCAACATAATTTCTTTTCCTCAACAGGCCCTGCCCTATTTAACATTGTCCTGAAAGAGATCAAAGAGGAAAAGGATCCCATCAACTTTAAACAGAGTCTGGATAGATTCCTTCAAAGAATACCAGATAAGCCACCCATAATTGGATACAGCTCACCCAACAAGAACTCACTACTTGAACAAAACTGGATACAACTCACCCAACAAGAACTCACTACTTGAACAAAACTTGACTTAAACAGGATTCGAATAATCCTATCAGGTGGTGCTATTAAGTCAGACATGGCCTGGACCAATCTTGGTCGAAACATATAAGTTTATCTAAGTTTTATATATATATATATATATATATATATATAATATATATATATATATATACATATATATGTGGTGTGGTGGATATATATATATATATAATATATATATATATATGGTATATATAGATATATATATATACATACATACATATACTATATATCTATATATATACATATATATATGTATGTATATAAAATCCTTTTATAACTCTGAAAGACCTTAAAACCAATTTCACGTAAAATCCTAGCTGTAGATTAATAAATCCCATATAAAGTGAAATAGGAATTGGTATTAGATAATATTATGCGACATATCAAAGCACACTCAAATCTTACTCAATGGCTATGCAGTGGTGCAACTATTAAATGGTTTAAGAAAATAGAAGATAAACTCAAATGCCTGTTCATACAATTCTACATCATAGAGTTCTACCCCTCGATCTCCAAAAGTTTGCTTCAGAAGGCGCTT
>NC_043007.1:29621166-29641166 GCF_006345805.1 Octopus sinensis
TAATGGCGGACTAATCAACCGTTCACTGCAGCGACGATGGCCACCACCAGTTGTTCTTATGACAGAGAGAAAAAACAATAATCCGTCAAAATTTGAAAAATTTCCAAGTTATACGCTTTGTCGTATATTTACACACACACGCACGCACACACGCACACACGCACACACTCCCACACGCACCCCACACAGAATTATTTGCAGTATCCAATTGAATCGGGGTATTTTAATAATAAGGACTCCAAGGGAGGGTCGAGGAAAGCATATCCGTGGATATATGGACGCTCACGAATATATTAATGTATATACAGACTTATCTTACCATTTACATATGTGGTCTGATCAATAAGTATCCGGACTGTTGCCATAGTAAGGAAGTTAAAGCACGCTTGGCACAGAGTCACCTTAAACTCTGCTGTGCATGCGCACTAAGGTTTAACGTCCTAGTTCACTTCCGTCGTTTACAGCAGTACTTGGAAGGAAAGTGTGTAGCGTGTAATCTTCACATTAAACATGACAGAAAGTTGAGCTGAGAATTTGCATCGAATTTTGCCAAAATCTTGGTGATACCTGCTCAGTGGCCTATGCAAAGTTTTCAAAAAGTTTTCATCGTTCTTGACACAATTAAGGAGATCTTGTGCAGCTAAACCCCGAGTGTCTTTTGTTCAGCTGAAAGCAGTTTTGGCACAAACTTGGCAGACACACGACTCATACTCAAATCTTCAGTGATAATGGACTGAACTGAACCGTAACTAATCTGCACATCCTCTGATAACTCATTGATGGTGATTCAACGATTTCCCCTCACAGCAGCACGTACAACTGCGATGTTTTTTTTCTCAGTTCTGCTGGTTGCAGGTCTCCCAGAACGTACGTTAATATCGACATTTTTTTGGCCATTTTGGAAACGTCTGAACCGCTCGTACACTTGTGTGCGGCTCATACACTCCTCTCCATACACTCCGCTCCATACACTTTCTGTAACGCTATGTAGGCCTCTGAGCAGGTATCGTCATACACAACTTTCTCTGTCATGTTCAATGCGACGATCACACGCTACACACGTTCCTTCCAAGCACTGCTGTAAACAGCAGAATTGAGGTAGAGTGTTAAAACTTAGTGTGCATGCACAACAAAGTTCAAGGTCAATCTTTGTTAAGCAGCTTCACTCTGCATGCTTTAGCTTCGTTACTATGACAACAGTCCGGATACTTATTGATCAGACCTCGTACACATGCATGAAAAGATCAATATACACACGAACAGATCAATACAAATGAATATATGTGCCTGTGTGTGTGTGTGTGTGCGTGCGTGCGTGCGTGCGTGTGTGTGTGTGTGTGTGTGTGTGTGTTGCGTGTGTATGACAGTGTCTGTATAAGATCACCTACAGACGTTCTCTGATTTGCAGTTTCACAGTCCACTTTAAGTTCCAGATTCACTGTAAGGAAGGTTACAGATACATTGTAAAATAAGGTGGAATATAAATAGGTTAAGTTTCACCACAGCAGTTTCGAGCACGTTTTTATTGTTGAACAAATGAATTACGTCATGAAAAATGCGTTTTCTTCAGGTGAATAAAAGCCCATACTTTAATATTTAGGATTTGACATAACTCGGCTATCAGCAGCTAGTAACCAAACAGGTAATAGGATGAAATACACTAACTTCCGCATAATTTCCCAAACAAACACCATCCAACTAAGGTCAAATATTGATCGCTTCAAACTAACAACTGCAAATGCAAGCGGTATGGATTACTTCCTTTGAGTGTTAAAAGTATGTTGTGCAGGTGCTATGGGTAATTTCCCTTGAATGTTTTAAAAAACATTAGTTATATGAGGTAGATATAAAGACCCCTTCCAGGGGCCGTATTATCGATTTTTTCAACAATCTCAGTATGACACAAGGTTTCCAGACATGAGTTCTACTCACGTGTCTAATTTCATCAAAATCAATAAAGCAATGTAGGAGGTGTTAACTAACAACGCCACAAACAAACACACACCGATTTTCCACATATGTTGTAGATAAAATCTCGTCAACGGAGCTTTTACCCGCATACAGAAGCACGCATACACTCATCCAAATAACATACGCATATATACACAGATACATACATACACACACACACACACACACACACACACACACACACATGTAATATATTTGCATATAAATGAAGATATGCATATGTACCCACCAACATACATAACAACATATACACATATACTCTCAAAATAGAAATAATACAATTGTAATTAATATAATTAATATAATTATGATTAACATAACATAACTCAATAGAAAATAGAAAATATAAGAGTTAAAGGACATATTAAGTTTGAGTTTGAGAATCATAGAACTTCTAAGGGAGGTAAGTGAGGATAATAAAAAAATCCATAGAAGTAAGTTATAAACGTATATATGTATATAAACACACACATATACAATATAAACATATACATATATATACGTGGAGGCGCAATGGCCCAGTGGTTAGGGCAGCGGACTCGCAGTCGTAGGATCGCGAAAACACCTAAAGTTCCACGAGGCTCCAGCAAGGGGTGTTGGCGAACCCTGATGTACTCTTTCACCACAACTTTCTCCCATTCTTTCTTCCTGTTTCAAAGGGCCAGCCTTGTCACACTCTGTGTCACGCTGAATCTCCCCCAAGAACTACATTAAGGCTACGCGTGTCTGTGGAGTGCTCAGCCACTTACACGTTAATTTCACGAGCAGGCTGTTCCGTTGATCAGATAAACTGGAACCCTCGTCGTCGTAACCGACGGAGTGCCACGATCTACACACACACACACACACACATATATGTATACATATATATACATAATCCTAATACAACCAAGAAAAAGTAAGTTAAGTTCGAAGTGAGGTCATACACTGTATCACAATTATATCACGCAATACAGTATTACCGACGGTACAAATTGGGGTGTGTCACTAGTGTATGTCATCAACGGCAAACATAGGTACACTATTTGTCAAAGAATTACAGACTAAATTCAATTACCATGAAAGAAATATACTTTTCTATTCTAGGCACAAGCCCCGAAATATTTTGGGAGGGCACCAGCCGATTAGATCGACACCAGTACGCAACTGGTACTTAATTTTTCGACCCCGAAAGGGTCAAAGGTAAAGTTGACCTCGGCAGAAAGTTGACAGACGAAATACCACTAAGCATTTCTCCCGGCTTGCTGCCTTTCCATGAAAGAAATATAGCCAGGGACCAGTAGGCATTATGTAACCAGTTTAAAGTAAGAAGTTCAGGCGTTTTATTTAGTAGGTTACCCTGATATTTTAATATTTCACGTAGTTCAGTACAACGTAGTCTGCTCCTATACTTGTTATGTGACTACGGCGAGGTTTTCCTAACAATACTGCGGACAATTTCAAACTGGGTATTTCCGTCCTTTCATTGTCACAGTTTTTTAGCCAGTGACATGACGTTGGTTCTATTATGATGCCAAAACAAATGAAAAATGATGATGTAAGCTGGATTTGAAGTCAAAAGAAGTTGAGCTAATATAGGTAAAGGTGTTAGCGCTGGTTGTTACACCCCGCCTACAAGCAATATTATTAGTTAGAAATGTCCCTTTAATGCGTTTAATATGTAAATCGGTCTATCCAGTAACTTTACACCGCTATCTGTGGTGGCTATTTAAGCAATGAGAAAGATTAATGGGTTAGATGGGTGCTGATGAAGGGCGAAATCCCACGAAGTATGGTATTTACGCCTGTTAACTATTCTACATCTTCGATCTCATTGTTTGTTTATATCTTGCGTTTCGTATACGAAACGATGTCTCAAAAATCATTACTGGTTATAATTTCTATAGAATATCTGTTTCAAATAAACTTAACAAATTAAGAAAGATAGAAACATACACAAACTTGTGTAAATGTGTTTTACTGACCTAGAATGTATCTAAAGTCACATACATGCACACACGCACACATACATACACGCACACATACATACATGCACACATACATACATACATACATACATACATACATACATACATACATACGTACATTCATACATACATACATACATACATACGTACATACATACGTACATACATATGTACACCCACACACATATATATACGAGCATGTATTTGTATTTGTGTGTGTGTGTGTATCTAATATGAATATTTATATTCGTTTAAATGCGTGTGTATGGAGAGGGAGAGAGATGCACGTACATACGTACTATACATATTTTTATGTCTGCGTGCTTACACACAGACTCAGACACGCACGCACACGCACACACACACGCGCACACACACGCACACACACCACACGCACACACACACACACATACACACACACAACCGTTCTAAAGATAAATAAATGTCAAATCAGATTCAGTGATAGTGAAATGTCGTCTATTCTTATACTCCCCCCCATCCATGAATATTAATAATCTTTCTTATATTGTCTATTGTATTTCTTGTGTTGATTTGGTGGTATTGGTGTTAATAATAATAATAATAATAATAATAACAATAATAAGGATAA
Source organism: Octopus sinensis (assembly GCF_006345805.1). Taxonomy (NCBI): domain Eukaryota; kingdom Metazoa; phylum Mollusca; class Cephalopoda; order Octopoda; family Octopodidae; genus Octopus; species Octopus sinensis. Next base: position 29,625,715 of record NC_043007.1, read on the forward strand.
TACTAGTGATGATGATGATGGTAATAATAATAATAATAATAATAAAAATATGCTTCGTAACGTTTTCGTGATGAGTTTTTAGGTTCTTCTCCACCACCACCGCCATTGCCTTCTGCTGACTTCCGGTTTCATTATCTTTTCGATTTCTTCATCGGACTTCACTTTGTCACCTACTTCAGTGGTTGCAATTTCCCATCCCTCTCTTTCATACACACACACACACACACACACACACACACACACAATGTAAGTGATTCTAATTAGCGACTACATTAGGAGAAATGTGCTTGTGTGTGTGTGTGTGTGTGTGTGTGTGCATGTGTGTGCGCTCGTGTGTGCGCTTCCCGTTTGCTTCGCGCCATATTGTTTCTCCACTTCGTCTAATCATACATCTTGTATTAAATCGATGATAGGACAGCTAATCTACTCTGTATATTCACTAATCAATCACTTCCTGTGTGTCTGGACAACACTGCATTCATTTCCCCACCAAACACACCAAACCACTCAAACGACTTCTCTCCCATGTATTTCCGTTTATCTTACTTTGCCTCTCTTCATTCTACTCAACGTTGCATCAGAAACTATTTAAGCTGTGGTTGTGTGGTAAGAAGTTTACTCCCCAACCTCATGGTTTCGGGTTCGGTCCCATTGTGTTGCACCTTTGGCAAGTGTCTTCTATCATATCCTCGGGTAGATCAAAGCCTTGTGAGAAGATTTCATAGACGAAAACTGAAAGAAGCCCGTCGTTTATGTGTGTGTGTGTGTGTATTAGTGTCTGTATCCTTCACCGCTTGGCAACCGGTGTTAGTGCATTTACGTCCCCGTAAGTTAGCAGTTGAGCAAAACTGACCAATAGAATAAGTACCAGGCTAAAAGAAAAGAGTACTGGGGTCGATTCTTTCGACAAAATATTCTTGAAGGCGGTGCCCCAGCATGGCCGCAGTCTAATGACTGAAACAAGTAAAAGTCAGAAGATCAGAGATAAAGCTAAACCATCCTACCACCAAAGATGCCATAGATTGGCGGCAAACCGAGATCAGGGTTCCTCATCTCTTGGGTCCTTCATCCAAAAGTCGTTTCTACCTGAAATACTTCGTTAACCATTGTTACACGGTCCCACTTAACATGCTCCGTGACGATTGAATCGGTTTGTCCGTAGCTTTTCATTGTTTTGTTGGTTTAGGCCATTGGTCTGCAGCCAGACAGAAGCATCAGCTTCATAGATCTTGGCGATGTATGTGTGGGTGGGTGTGTGCGTGCGGTTTGTGCATCTGTTCCTTTTAATAAAACTGAAACTAAGTTTCTCTCGTGACTTGAGTTTCGTGCACTTTTCTCTTTAAACCAGAACATGATATACATACATACATACGTACATACATACATACATACATACATACATACATATATATATATATATATATATATATATTACATATATATATTTATTTGTTTAATATATATATGTATGTATATATATATGTATATATATATATATATATATATTAATATATATATATATATATATATATATATATATATTATATATATATATATATATATATATTATATATATATAACTGGATGTGTGTATTGGTTCTCTTGTTTACAATTAACACGGAAAAATAGATAAACAGTTACCAGGGCAGCAAAAAATTACACAAGTAGTGAGGCCATGAGACCCTGTTTGAAAAGGTAGAATCTCCGGGTTGATGTGAAGTATTTTGTACAATATATATAAATAAACAAATATAGTTAAACGCAGATGTTATTCAAACAGAATGTGATCGATGTGTATAATGATGAATGGAACACTATTAAGTTATTTTTAAAAAACACCGTTAGAGGAAATAACGTCAAAGGTAGCATGTAGAAAGAGAAGGGGTAAACAGGAAAGAAATAAGCAGAAAACTAATAAAGGGGAAATATAGAGCGAATTAAAATAAAAGCTTAAACGCTTGGAAATAGATATATCTAGTAGAAGTGAAATGTAAGAAGAAAATCAATGTTCAAATTATATAGAATGGTAGATATCACTTATATAAACTAAAGGTGTATTTCTGCCAATGTTTACATCGATAAGCACGTTCTATAACCGTCTTTACAAGGGGATTCTTAGAAAAAGAATAGAAAATAGTTCAGTATTACAGAGTTGGCAGAATTCTTTGCCCTTATCATATGGGAATGAAATGGAGAGAATAAACCAATCTAAATTAAATTGTTTATTCTGATCTTTTAGATCTAAAAGATCATAATAAACAATTTAATTTAGATTGGTTGATTCTCTCCATCTCACACACCTGAAAAATTATCATCGATCACCAATTCCCTATGTCATAGCCATTGTCAAATGCCATGAGAAGTTATGTTGGGAGCAAGACAATATGTCTATCTCATCTCATCTCCTTTGTCAAATCTTCTCAGATTTCTTCTCGTTTAACCGCTGACTTTTTTCCTGTTAGCCATGGAAATACATTATTTTCTTTCCTTTACTCTCCTCTTTCTATAGGCTACCTTTGACGTTAAATCCTCTAAGGCTTTTTTAAAACAAACTTAACAGCGTTCAGTTAATCACTATACATATCCATAATTTTCTGTTAAAATGTATTATTGACGAGTTTCATTTCTTCACTTCCCTGAAGAGAAGATTACATTGTCCTACACCATTTTATTCCTTTGGAATAATACCAGTGATATCTTCGAAACATGTGTCGGAAAAGAATTTGAATAACACCTGCGTTTAACTCCATTTATTTATATATATATTATACAAAATATTTCACGTAAACCCGGAGTACCTGCCTTTAAAAACAAGGAGTTACAACCTCTTTACTTGTGTGATTTTTTGCTACCCTGGTAACTATTATCTATTTTTCCGTGTTAATTGTAAACAAGGGAAAAATACATCTCTCTCTCTCTCTCTATATATATATATATATATATATAATATATATATATATATATATATATATATATATATATATATATATATATATATATATATATATATATATATATATAAAACAATTGCAGCGACCTGTTCACTGACAAAATTCCGTGCTACATCTCATTTAACAAGTCGGGGTCTCAAAGAGATGAAAATAATTTGGCAAATTAAATTCAATATTGAAGTGAATCTAACGGTTTTTGTGTATTTTTAGATGGCTTATAAACACCTTCCACGCTGCAATTTTTTCCGTTCCAGCACACGATCTTATCTGTACACTTGCTATGCAAGTACATCTCCGTAATATATGCATGCATACATATATACATACATACACACACACACACACACACACACACACCACACACACACACACACACATATATATATATATATATATATATATATATATATATAAACATATATGTATGTATATATATATATATTCTCAAGGAGAATATATTGCTGTCGTCTCCTCATATTCTGGTTTAATCCCAGGCTAAGAATAAAGCTGGTCTATGATCAAAGACTACCATGACTATTCATATTTTAGTAGGTACGTATCCCAATATTACCTATTGTAGCCTTTCCATTTTCGAGAGAATGGAGTGTGATTTGATGACGTGTTGGTTACTATCTCTAGCATGTCGAGTATCTACATCGACGCTTCCTCATTGACTCATGTTGCTGTTGTAGTTGTTATTGGTGGTGGGGGGGTGATGGTGCTGCTATTGTTGTAGCTGTTATTGTCCCCGTTATTTATCCTGTTGTTGTTATTGTTATTATCACTGTTTGTTAATCTTCGTCCATAACCACCATCCATCTTCTCGCTACACCCCTTCCTCACCTCCCACTACTGCCATCTGACATCTTACATATGCTTCAACGAATTTTTCCGCCATTTTATGACACTTTACATTTGTCATCTTAATTATTATTCGCTGTCTTTCCATTTGACTGTTGCAGTTGTTGTTCTTGTTCTTGGAACTCTTTTTATTGCTCTTCTTGTTGTTACTGTGGTAGTTGTTGTTGTTGTGGTGATGTATATAGTTATTGTTGTCGGTTATTGTGATGATGTTTCTTTATTGCCGTTATTCTTGGTCGTTTTATTGTTCTTATTTTGCTGTGATTTATGTTTTTTTTCTATATCGTTCTCTCTTTTTAAGCGTGTGCAGCATTATATATGTTACCGTAACTGCTATTGTTGCTATTGTGCGTGTCATTGATGCGGTTGTAGTTGCTGTTGTTTAACCCCATCTTAGCCTTGATCCAGCAGCCCTTTGTCCAAAGACATCCCAACCATGGCCACTAAGTCCTTTTCTATATATATCTAGGTCTACACTATCTTGAAGAACCTGCCTACTTTGTATGGATAATAATTACAAAATATTCACAAGCATTCCAAAAATAAACTGCACGACTGGAAACGTTTTGTACGATATGAAATGCTTGGAGAAGTAATGGAAGGCCAACACCACAGCCTATAAAGGAAAGACATCCCGTAGTTAACATGAAAAGATTGCAGTGCATTAGAGAGAGTAGAGTAAAAAGAAAAAAACACCAATACTCTATCAACATGCCATTCAAAAACACAATGGGTCAATAAAATATATTGAGTATACTTTTTAGACATTCAAAAGATCCAACTTAAGATAGATTACAGAAAGTATAGAAATGCAGATAGTAGACCGCCAACAGCGAAATTAATATGAAGACAGAGTATTGTAACAAACCTTCTTCCACTCTATTAATATTCCATCACCACAATAAGACAAGAATAAAGGTAAAATAAACTGAAAAATATCTGAAGTCAACCAATTCATACACACACAAACACATAGAAATACAGATACATACGCATGGACTCTTACGTCGCAACAATAAAAAGAAGTAAAACGAATCTGCTAACGTCATTAACCGATGCTTTTACTGCAGAGATTTAATATTAGAAAATTACTTCAAATCGAAATCTTTGAAAATATACACCCATTGCAAACGGGTCTATACAGGGTGGTGGAGTGAAAGGAAGGAATAAAACATTTAGGGTATCTAAACAAACAATAGTAACCCCAATAATAAGTGTTTCAATATTTCTCTCCTTTATCCAAAGCTTTTGGTTGTTGAGAAAATTGACGAACAACAAGATGTGAGTGGTTTTATACTTTTTCTTTTTTAGTTTTGTCGCTTACCAAATAAAATAATGACGATAGGTGCAGGCGTGGCTGTGTGGTAAGAAGTTCGCTTCCCAACCACATGTATCTGAGTTCAGTCCCATTGCATGAGTATCTTCTACTATAGCCTTGGGCCGACCAAAGCCTTGTGAGTGGATTTGGTAGACGGAAACTGAAAGAAGCCCGTTGTATACATTTATAAATCTGTGTGTGTGTGTCTTTGTGTCAGTGTTTGCCCCATATCACCACTTAAGAACTGGTGTTGGCGTGTTTACGTCCCCATAAATTAGTGGATCAGCAAAAGAGTCTCGATAGAATAAATACCAGGCTTTAAAAAATAAGTACCGGGTTGGTTCTAAAAATTCTTCAAGGCAGTGAGTGCCCCAGCATGGCCGCAGTCTAATGACTGAGGTGAAAGATAAAAGATAACAGTTATATATTACAATCATGTCATAACGTACTCTTATCAGTTATAGCAATAATGTATCTCTCTATATATGGATATATATGTGTAAATGTGCGTGAAAGTGTCCATCAGGAGATTCACCCGCTCTCCACATCACATCAATGGCAAAAATGTGCTTTTCATATTCAAATTTATTTCAATTCTGATTCACGCTGTGTTGTGCATGGAACAGATATAAGTGATATTATTTTCCTGTTATATTTATGATATATTTTTGCTCTGTTCATGCATTCTAGCCTCTACCACAGTGGCTGCCACCCCGTGCAACAGAATTGGCATCCACACCTGTAGATTTAGAATTTCATACAATGTATTTAGCATCCACGCAAATAGTAATAATCAATTAAATGATGTCATGCGCAGCACAATGTAATGGAAACTTAGGTCAAAATCGAAATGCTTTCATCCTTCGGCAAATTTGAAATCAGCTGCTTGGAAAGTTCTCTATAATTCTTTATGGGAAAACAAAACAGTTTATGTCTGAACACCATAAACAAATTTAATATCTGGCTGATATATTTATGTCTATCTGTGTCAAGATGTGGTAGAATTGATAATGTAGTAATCACATTGTTATTACAGCTAATTAGCATTTAGCTTTTCCTAAAATAAAAATAAAAATATAGCAAAATGGTTAAAATGCCGCAGGTGGTGATTTATTGTGTCTTATTAGGTGTTGTTACTGTCGACAAACAGCCAGCGTGGGCTTCAGTTTTGTCTTGGCTGTTTGTCAGCTGATTGTCATTATAAATTAAGTGTAATAATTTTGAATGCTGGCAACATTTACCGTAAATTATCGTATTTTCATTAGATATTTGAAACCAGTTTTGTAAAGGGTACAAAAAGTATCCTCTTCTGCAATGCCTGGCTTTAATATGGGAGAAAGAACTGCCAAGCGAAGTTGTTTGTGGAAAAACTGACAAAGAATCGAACATATCAAAACAAAAAAAAGATCTTGTGTTTTAACAAACTAACATTTAAAAATATTTATTTAGACAAAAGTAGAAATATTTATAAATATAAATGAAATTACTTTGCAAACGGGAATAATAAACGATGTGATGGGGGATGCCAATTATACATGAATGAAAAAGAAATTAGATAGAGAATGGTAACTGTTAAAGAATTAACTTATCGTTATCCTATAAATTATTTCACCAGAAAATTCTCGATTCTTCGAGAACATTAGTTTATCAAGTATGACTGTTTCTGTTTGGTTATCAGACAGTTTGTGATAGTATTTGAGTACCCTTGAAACAAAGAACACAAAATTTTGAAATTTATTCAATAACCGCAGAGGAGAGAACATACAATAAATACGACACAATTCTGTTGAAACGTGGAATAATGGCGAACGTTACACTATGGTAAGTGTTTGAAATTCGAGATTCGAATCAGCTTCTTTACTTTCCTCTTTACTAATGCCAGGTATTTTGAGTGGATATTACAGTTGGTCATAAATAAACATCCTGTTCTCGTCTTTCACCTTCTTATTGTAACACTCATTCCTTTGTCCGACGATCCTTCTAAGAGATCCTTCTAACGCTCTCCTACTGATTATATTCTCTTCAAATTTCCATGCTCGCCATTCATAAATGCCTATTGACCAAATGCGTTTCTGCACTGGCCTCTGTTGTTGACTTAGCGAGGACATTGTGGAAGGAGCGAAAGCTCATCTGTTACGGCCATATTCGCAGAAGCAGAGGTCTGGAAAACCATTGTCATGGAAGGAAGAGTAGAAAGCAGTAAATCGTGGAGGCGGGTAAAGAACACAATGGGCGGGAAATGGCATGAGCTGGCTGGACAGGTGTGGCACGGCTCGCGCTTCACCGGAAATGCTTCTGTTGCAGTGACGTCAATGCGCTGCAGGCGCACGTGACATGACGACGACGACGAACTAAACTGATAAAAGAATGGCTGTTAATTATTCCATCGTTGAAAGAAATCAAAGTGGAATGGAATATGTTTCAGAAGATTTCGATGGTCTCCAGATTTATAAAATCAGGAATTCGAACTACAAATAAACGAAATTGTTTCTGTTGTGATGCCACTGTATTCTTGCAGCTCGGATTATTTCAATTCTAGACTGATAATTCCTTGATATCCAAATTTAATGCTCTACCAATTTCGGAATTTTATATATTCTATGTAGATATTAGAAAAACTATCCATTTATCAGGAATCAACCATTGAAATTGCATCATTCTTTTCTATTAACGAGTGAACATTTTTTCCCCGTCATGAAATTTTGTCAACATTCATTTGTCTGCGAGACACACAGATAATATTGCAAACCAAGAAATGCCACATTAACAATCTCATCTCAGATCATTCCAAAGCTAAGTAGAGCCAGCCTTCTCATTAAGATGCAACACAACAAATTTCATTAAATAAAAACATTACACTCTGGGGCGTCTTTGCTGCTTCAGTATTTAAAGTATTATTTCTAACTTCATAATTAATGCACGATAACATTTGAAATTAATGTTTCATGGCGTGACCTCATGCATAATAATGATTTCGTAGATTAATGATTCATTAATTCTCGCAGCACAGCTGCACCCACTCACGTCCTTATGTCCTTGCACTTTGCCCCAAGTAACGTTCCACATCGTTGCACCACAGAGCCTGCCGATCAGCTAGAAATAACAGCCAAACCTTCCTGTCTTGAAATAAATAATAAACATGAGATAATATTGTCCAAGAATCACCATAATTGAAAAAAAATCGGAATGATGAGTTCTGAATATCTTGAATCAAGATTTTTGTTACTAAACAACAACTCCAAGAAGTTCTGGTTCCTGGACATCGTTTGTGAATGGTCAGTTGAAACAGTTGGCGCCTCTCACTTGCAGTATATTATTTAAATTTTCAGGTGCTATTAAAACGAATGAAAACGAATAGTCACAAAAGCCACTTGCAGTTACAGGGTGGCCAATACAGCACGGTTTAACGGCTGATGTACATGTGGTATTGATTTTGGGTTTTTACATCCTGAGTTCAAATTTCATGAAAGTTAAGTTTGTACTGTATCTTTCCTGCTCTTTACGTTCTGGGTTCAAATTCTGCAGAGGTCGACTTTGCTTTTCATCCTTTCGGGTCGATGGAGCAAGTACCAGTTGAACACAGGGTTCGGTGCCATCGATTTGCATCCTGTCTTGAAATTACTCTACCTACATTTGAAACGATGGAAGTAACCCAGAAATCCAAGGGGATGGATTGGCGTGATTCGTGAGATTATGCGACACGAAAACCTTGTGACATTGTTCCCAGCTTTTTTATATTCTGAGTTGCCAAGCAGTATCTGTCCTCACCTTTCTGTTTGGGCAACATCGGGCGTGGGAAGTGGATGTTTAATACATAAGCATGCTGGTCATTCGCTAGAACTTAGTATTGAAAGAAAATACAGTCACACAATTGGTTTAGTCATTGCACTAACGGCCAACAGTAGGTTATACATTCAAAAACGGTCTGTCCAATCTACTTGAGCTTTTAGTAATCACGTGTTTGTAAGTAGTGCCAGTTAAAGAAGTGAAAGAAGCTACTCAGTCGCTGATGAAGTCTCAACTCAGGAATGAGCTCTTTTGTTTTTATCATTATTTTTTGTCTGCGAAGAAATTTAAATGCAGAAAAAGTGTTTATGTCTTTTTATACATGGCTTTGGTTAAAATATATACAGAAATTACTTGGCTCAATAAAGCGCATGCACAATCGCATACATACAATAAGGTACCGAGTAATATATCTATGGATTTTATAAAAACAAATTTTTTCTCTCTATTTATATATGCAGGACTCAAAAGAAATTTAAAGAAGAATGTTGCGATCAACGAGAAGGTGGATCTCAGCGACCTTTTTCTGTGCAAAGTTTGTGACAGACCCTGCCTTTCTTTTGCTGGGCTCAAATTTCATTTGCGGACCCATGTAAAATGAACTCCCTCCAACTACTCTGCTTATATATCTGTGAACACGTATCAATGCCGTGTATGCCATAAGGTCAACAAATCTAAAAAGTGTCCTCAAAAGACATTTTAAGATCCACAAGGATCAGAAGTTCACTGCAGCTCTTGGTGGTCCAAAGCAAATATGCAATCAACGTGGGTATCCTTTTAAAACATTGTCTGGTTTAAAAAGTGACATGGACGCCATGATACACATGAGATGCAAGTACAAGCGGTGGTCAGACTCTGCGTAAAGCGCAGACAACCACCGTCTATACATACATACATACATATATGTCTATACACACACACACACACACACATATGTATGTGTGTATATATATATATATATATATATATATATATATGTATGTACATATATACATGCACATACAATTATACATACGTATGTCTCTATCTATCTATCTATCTATTTATCTCTCTCCCTCTCTCTCGCTATATATATATATGTGTGGTGTGTGTGTGTGTGTGTGTGTGCGCGCGTGCGTGTGTGTGTGTGTGTGCGTGTGTGTGTTTATATATCATTAGTCTCAAAAGAGTCAATCCTTCAATGAAAAATTACTCGCTTTTTCCCCTTACAATATCAAATATATTATCGTAAGTTGACAGAGTCTGTCAGCTTCTCCTGCAAAACTTCGAAACCTCTGTCCATCTTTTCCTAAACACACACACACACACACACACGCACATTTATATACATCTGTATTTGTGTATCTCTTTCTCTCTCTCATTTTAAATATATATACATATATATATAATATTATCCACAGTGTAACACATTATATAAAAGTCTATCCATTTAACACAATTATCTATAATTCTATATTAATCTTTCGTTTATGTTTCCTTCAGACGTCTCCGGCGTGTTTGCTCAGTTGTTACACATTAGTATTTTGGGGCGAAACTTTGTAAACAACCGTCTGTGTGTGTGTTTATGTGGTGGCGTGTGTAAGTACGGGTATGATATTTCTACACACACACACACACACACACACACACACACACACACACACACACACACACACACATATATATATATATATATATGTATATATGTGTATATTCAGAAAATAAACAAATATATTTCGGTGGAGACACTAATGAAATTAATACCTAAACGGTTATATAAACATCGTTGAATCCCGTAAGAATTAATTAATTAGTGCTTCTCCAATTAAGATAAATAATGTTTTTATTCGCGAGAAATTTAAATCGACAACTGTGTATATAAGGATTTTGGTACACATCAATATTACTTGATATTTCAAAGGTTTTTTTTCGCATCTTCCCGTCTTAATTGCTCTGTATTGTAAACAATGTATAAATACATTAGCATACAATTTACCCACCACAAACAAACTAAAAACTAATGAACTGGGGACAGAAATATTATTTGGTACATCCCCACCATCCAGGGACACGTTATACACTGTATCACCAAAGAATTGTTTTTTTCTGAAGCGCCAAAGACTTCCTGAAGACAACATAATAATGAGTCAGCAACCGCAATATTTAATCGAATTATTTCACAATCATTTCTCAAAGAAAAAAGTTATATCTTACCCTAACCAGGATATCCGCAATAACAACTCAGGAGAAGACAACTGTTGTTGATGAAACATTGAGTCATGCTCTTGAATAAGCTGTGCATGAGTAATTGCATCATAGATCGAACTATTACAAGGGAAATTATGACAATACTCTGCTGTACGCAGTGTTGTCGTAATGCCATGCGTAGCAACAAAAAGCTAATTTAAGAGTTGCTTATACGAGCATATAAACTCTTTCAAGTCTTGCCATAAAGCAAACGCTACGTTTCTTGCTACACGCTAAGAGAAAGAATAAATAAGATGCATTGTTTATCGTGGCCATTATACTGTCTGCTTTGGTCATTGATTGACCTGTCTTGTTTTGAGAAGGTCTATCTCAATAGACCTTCTTACTGGTTAAAAAGAGATAAACGACCCTCAGTTAAACATCCTGTAATGCTATATTGCCTGAAGAAATGAACACATGAATGTGATAAACCCGATGCCCATGGATACTACGGACTACACTGTAATCATCTCAGGAACACGGACTGTGATCATGAGAGACATGAAACTTGTGGAAACGCGCTTAGCGATGCATTAAAATATTTATAAATTCCCCCCAAGGATTATTGATATTATTACTATATTTATCCTACATTATATCGCTCCAACTCGGCGAAACCCCACAAAACTGGTTCACCGGTCATCATCATTAGAGTGTTGCCGGCATAATGGAATAGCAGCTTTATTTGTATATTCTAACCGTTTGCCGTAAACAAATTTAAAACATATATATATGTATACACACGCACACACACACACACACACACACACACACACACACACACACACACACACACATATATATATATATATATATACTGGCCAAAATAAGTTTAAGACTGATGACGAGAGTTCTATTCCTTCATTAATTTATTTCTAACAAAACTATATGTAATTATCTTTTTACTTTTTACAATTTATGTAGAATTTTTTTCTCTTTCGAATGATATAGGTGTTATATATATAGTCCAACAATTTGAATAATTTCAGTGCGCAATTAATTGAAATGATTGAAAATTGTTGGCAAAATGATTGTAAGACCGTTCCAACATTATTTTGTTCAAACTGAAAATTTACGGCACAAATAATCAACGAACTAAAATTTATTATTAGTAACTCGTTCCACAGCCATCAATTACGGCCTTACACCGTAAGGGGTTGATGAACTAAGTAGCAGTTGAATACTGGGACCGATCGACTATCTCTCGCCCACCAAATTTCAGACATAAAGAGCTGAAATTTTTATGTTGTAGCTGAGACATAGAGCTTTCCAAAAAGGTGCAGCAGCCAAGATCAGATGACGATCAAAGTGTACGCAAACAATTAAATGAACAAATTAGTTTTTCAGTCAACATGCACTTTATTTACTGAACAAAAAGTATAAAACAAATCAAAAAGGTATAGTATAGCATAGGTATCATGCCAATATCAGATGATGATCAATGTGTACTGCTCTGGCTAGGCTTTCTCCATTACCTTGATGTAATGCTGGTTGCCCTTCATAAGTATTTGCCTCTCAGAGTTACCATCTGACAGGGAGGCTCTCTTGGCCCTCAAAATATCCTTGCCTATCGAGAATAGGCGCTCAACTGCAGTACTTGATGGGATGGCAGTGTAATACTTGGTGAAGAGGTCAATCAAGACCTGTCCACCCAAAAAGGTGACTTCGGTCAGGACCTTCTTTGAGATGACCTCCAGCCAAACCTTCACCAAGTTCTATGCCTTGGATTTCAGTGACCTGTGGCTCCTGCTCACCTGGACCCGAGTTATGTTGCTGAAGAAATCCTCTTCTTCGTCCTCATTGCTGGTGATGTTGCTGCCCTCCTCATTGGCCTCCGTTATGGCTGTCTCTACGACCATCTCCATGGTGTTCGTTACTCTGCTAACCTGGCTCTTATTAAACAGCTCCAGCCAGAACCGGTGAAACCTGGGGTGGAAGGCAGCAGCCAGATGGCACTCCAGGTCTTCTGGGAGAAGCCCAAACCTTTTCGTGCTGCCTGCTCGTATCACATCTACCAGGGGACCGCAGTAGAAGAGATGTCTGAACTTGGTCTCCTTCAACTTCATGACTGTAGCTGCCACAGTTGGCAGAAGGCTCCTGAGAAAGGCCTGGTCCTCCCGCTGGATTTTATCCAAGGCTTTGGCAACATTAGACATTCCCTGGGCGTTCTCCGTCAGGAAGCCGACATCAGAATCAGTTAAGGTCTGCAGCTTCAACTGTGTCATCACCCTGTGAATAGTTTGCCTATTCTTCTCTAGCAGGTTGTTGAGGACAACAACAGTGTCGTAGGCAGAGTTCCATCTGGTACTGTTGGGCACCACCAGCCTCCTCTTCAACGCATCCAGAATGCTGTCTGCCGCCACCATGCTGCGGCTCTTCAGATTCCACACCTGCTGTGCCTTCGACATGGCATTCCTAAACGAAGTGCTGTCAAGAGCCTTGTTGGCATCCACGCTAGCTACCAAGCTGAAGGTCTGGGCTGCGCATTCACGTGCGCTGGCAAGTTGAGGCCCAGACCGCTGGACTCGTCAAGGATGGCATCAACAGAGATGTACTCAACTTCGCCCACATCCCCAGCCTCGGGATCCACGTCCAGGTCCACATGCTCGACGCCCTCCACGTCCGAATCTATAGCTGAAAGTTCTTACCTAAAGACATAGTTTACCAATTAACAATTAACAACATCAAGATCACTTCTTATGTAAATATTGCTGTGACCCTACAACCCATTCAAATTTGAATATATTTCCTGCTTCGATGTCTTTCGGAACTCTTAAAAAAGTATTCAAATTTCGCTGGTCAGTCACAACTGAGAATTGAATAGTAAATCCGAACCTTAAAACCCAAAGTTAGATTTTGTTCTGAGAATAAGGAACCGTATAACACTTGCACCAGGAAACGTTTAAAGATGCAATTTGCCAAAGACTTAATATTCAAGAGACTTTCTCCGCAGAATCCTTAAGGCTGACATTTTCAACTCAATAAATGTTCCTCCCCAACACCAGCGCCGCTCTGCCTACATTTTTACACCATTTTATCTCCACTGGCAGCACTATTTTTAGCTTTACTTTTCGCTAATCTAGTTTAATTCAATTAAAGATTCTCTTTTATGATAATCATGACTTGTTCATGATTTGTTCCATCTAAACTCTCTGCATCCACTTTCATTCCTCCATTTTTACATCTACACTCATACCATAATTAAATAATTCATTAAATTATTTATTATTTTGCTTCCATTAATAGATTCAGTTTTTTATCTTTACCTCCTCTTCGCCTATTTAAAATATTAATTTTACTTTGATGTCGATATTTCTTACTTTTATCAATTTATTTACAAAGTTTACAAGTTCTTACTTCCAATTACAACCTGACCACACAGAAAATATTTAATATCGATTAAAAGAACTTCGATTACAGATCAATCTCCTTAAACCTGACAACGTTGCGTGATTTAAAAGTCCAGTTAAAAGTCATGGACCCTGTTTTCTGATTTATGTATAAACATCCTTCACAACTCAACTGCAAGAAATGTACTTTAATTCTTCAGAAGTTCGGCTCAGCAAGATATACCGTTTCCTTTACAGGCACAATTCCACATACACACGCACGCATACACACACGCGCGCTCGCACGCACACACACACAAGCACGTACACACATACATATAAATTACATTTCTTGGTTTGTTCAAAGATTCACTTCGTTGCTATATGTATGTATGTGTGTGAGTGTGTGTAGGTGTGTGTGTTGGTATGTGTGTGTTGGTGTGCTTGTGTGTGTGTGTGTATCTTTCCATATGAAAACCAGCCTTGTCAACTTTGGAATACTCGACTAAATTCTTTGAAGCTCGTAACAAACACTGCAGTCCAGTCGTTTGCGTGTCAGGAAGTCTTTCCCCCGTCAGGTGCTAAGTTACTTGAAGCCATTCACCTCGTTTAGTTGTGCGCCATCTTTGGAACAAACTGATAACTGTGGCTTCCACCCTCATTTATGGTCATCGATTCAGTGTTGTTTGCATTGGGAAAGAGACCGACCTTGGATGTAAAATTCTCAACGGATGTTAACAAGCCTTCTCCTTCGTACAGTTGATGACTTATGAGGACAAGGTCATCATTATAGTCAAAATCAAAGAGATTACAGACTCTTCCGATGTCTTGATTGCTTTTATTGGATGGTTAAGCCTTTGTTTTGGATGAAGTGAAGACGTCGTCTAATGATCTCTACTGCAATCCCAAAGAGAAATCAGAATTGGAGAGAATCCTTAAAGGATTCCTGCTTTTGGCGGAAACTCTTTAGTTGAATCACTC